>NW_012114722.1:1228957-1358935 GCF_000951035.1 Colobus angolensis palliatus | reverse complement strand
AATAGGCCCCAATGTGTGCTGTTAAGGCAGTTCTGAGAGGGAAACTCAGTTCTAAATTCTCACATAAGAAAACAGGAAAAGTTCCCCAATGAATAATCAAAGTTTCTACATCAAGAAACAAGAAAAAGCACAGTAAAATAAATTCAAAGCAAGAAAAAGAATAAAATAATAAAGATAAGAGAAATGACCAATAAAATTAATATAGAAAAATAATTTTTACAATCAAGAACATAAGTAACTGGTTCTTCAAAAACATAATAAATTTGATACACATCGGCCAGGGCGGTGGCTCATGCCTCTAATCCCAGCACTTTGGGAGGCCGAGGCGGGCAGATCACGAGGTCAGGAGATTAAGACCATCCTGGCTAACACAGTGAAACCCCGTCTCTACTAAAAACGCAAAAAATTAGCCGGGCGTGGCAGCGGGCGCCTGTAGTCCCAGCTACTAGGGAGGCTGAGGCAGGAAAATGGCGTGAACCCGGGAGGCGGAGCTTGCAGTGAGCTGAGATGGCGCCACTGCACTCCAGCCTGGGCGACTGACCGAGACTCTGTCTCAAAAAAATTAAAAATAAATAAATAAATAAATAAATAAATAAATAAATAAATAAATAAATAAATAAATTTGGTAAACATCTAACAAGACTGGCAAAGACAAAAAAGACACAAATTATCAATACCAATAATGCAGTTATGCAAGATAAATAAGTCTGGAGAACTAATGTACATGAAAACCGTAGTTAATAATACCGTATACTTAAAATTTGCTAAAAGAACACATTTTCAGAGTTCTTAGTACCTATCCATGCAAAGGTAACTATGTAAGTTGATAGATATGTTAATTTAACTGACTGTTGTAATCACTGCATTACTTACATGTATATCAAAACACTATGTTTTGGATGCAGCTGAAAACCATTATCCTGAGTGAATTAATGCAGAAAGAGAAAACCAAATACTACATGTTTTCACTTATAAGTGGAGGCTAAACACTGGGTATACATGGTCATAAAAATGGAAGTAATTGACACAGGGGAATACAAGAATGGGAAGGAGGCAGGCAATAAGGATTGAAAAAAACTACCTATTGGGTATTTTGCTCACTATCCAGGTTACATATTTATTTGTACTTCAAACTTCAGCATCATAAAATATACCTATGTAATAAACCTGCACATGTGCTCTCTGATTCTAAAATAAAAGTTGAAAAAAACCAAAAAGCTCATTATATGAAAGAAAAATTATCCTGTAAAACACAAATAGATACAACCACAAAAAAAATTAGATAGAGAATATCATTAAAATCTTGTGTCATTAAGATAAAAATAAAGGGATACTTACACGTACTCATAATTTTAAACACATAATATAGCAACTTAGAAAGAACCAATTGCTTAAAACCCACAAAGTACCAAATAGCAAGCAAAAATGAAAAATAGACAATCTGAATAGCTCTATAACCATTATAAAAATTAGATTCATAATTTATAACCACCCCTAAAGAAAGTCCCCGAACACAGATGATTTCAGTGAAAAATTCTTCAAAAATTTAGAGGGAAAATAACATCAACATTATATAATTAATTCAAGAAAATAAAAAGAAGAAATAGCACTCCCTAATACATTTTATGAGACCGTGATCAGATTGTTACTAAAACTAGACAAAGAGAGTAACTAAAAAGATAATCTACAGGCCAACATTTCTGCTAAACATAAATGTAAAACATCCTTAATACAATATTTGGAAATTTAATCCACCAATGTACAAAAAGAATTATGCAGCCTGATCAAGTCGGATTTATTATAGGTATGCAAATCTGGTTTGATATTCAAAATTAAATCAATCCTTTATATGAAAAGGTTAAAGAAGAAAGACTATATATTCTGTCAATTAAGATATCTATTTCCCCAAAGAGGAAATGCAGATGGCAAATAAGCACATGCAAACACGCATTTGGCAAACCTAAAACCTACTTCTGATAGTATCTCAGCAAACTGTGAGTGGAGTGGAGCTCCCTCAGTTTGCTAAAGATTATCTATAAGAGAAAAACACCCTACAGCTAACACAATTAATAGTACAAAACAGGATTTTTTTTTAAGGTCAGGAACAATGTGAGGATGTCTTTCTTACCATTCTTATTTGGTGGAATAGTGGAAGTTTACCCACTGCAATATGATATGAAAAAAAAGTAAACACACACATTGAAAAGGATCAAACAAAACTATCCTGCTTGGAGATAACATAATTTTCTACATTAAAAAAAACAATGAACACACAAAAACCTCTTATAATTAATAAGTGAGTATAGCAAGATTATAGGATATGTGATCAATACACACATTTTTATTATTTATTTTAATTTAAAAAAACTAATGTTTAAGCTTTTATTTTGCATTCAGGAGTACATGTTCAGGTTTGTTATATAGGCACATTGTGTGTCATGGGAGTTTAATGTACAGATTATTCCATCACCCAGCTAAAATACATAGTCCTGATAGGTAGTTTTTCAGTCTTCACCCTCTTCTCTCCCTCCACCCTCAAGGAGGCCCAGTGTCTGTTGTTCTCTTACTTGTGACTATATGTACTCAATGTTTAGCTCCCACTTATAAGTGAGAATATATGGTATTTGGTTGCCTGTTTCTGCATTGGTTCACTTAGGATAATGACCTCTAACTCCATTCATGTTGCTGCTAAGGACATGATCTCATTCTTTTTTATCGCTGTGTAGTATTCCATGGTGTGTATGTATCACATTTTCTTTAGCCAGTCTACTGCTGATGTGCATTTTTGTTGATTCTGATAGGGACAAGAGGCAGAGAATTTCCTGGCAAAAGAGGGCAGGTTCCCAGTGTAAGCCCCACTCTCAAGCCAAAAAGCCTGGAACCATGGCCCAAAGTGAGAACTGACATCCCTGTTTTCCCACTCAAATGTTGCCTTTTCTAAAACCACCCATGGCCTGCCCTGTCCCCTATCCTGTGTCCATAAAAAAACCTAGGTTCAGCTGACAGAGAGGAGAAGCAACTGGACATCAGAGGCTACGATCAGAGAGAAGCCACTTGACTTCAGAGGAACAGCTTGATGGCATAGATTCAGAGAGGTGTCCGGCCAAGGACAGCCAGACTCTGGGAAAAGATTACCTTCATACTCCATCCCCTTTTCAGCTTCCTTCCTGCTGAAAGCCACTTTCATCAGTAATAAAATCCTCTGCATTCACCACCCTTCAATTCATTCGTGCAACATGATTTTTTCTGGATGCCAAACAAGAACTCAGATACCATGGGTGGTGACGCAAGAGGCTGTCATACTGACCCTCTGCCCTCACTGGCAGAAAGCAGCTTCCTCATGTAAAAAGGCAGAAGGCCCACTGAGCTGTTAAAACTTAAGCCGTCTGTGGACAGTAGAGCTAAAAGAGCCCTGTAACACACACCCTCTGGGACTTCAGGGGTTGGGGGCACTCCCCGAGATTGCTGCAGAGCTGGTATGGAGTTCATTCCTGCTGGCACCCAAAAGCACTAGCCCCAGGTCCTGTACCCTCTCACCTGCATGCTCCCTCCCACTATGGATTGAGAACAGGGGGTTTGAGTAAATGGAGTTTGTCCTTGCTGGTGCCAAAGTGGCTGGGTAGCTCCAGTGCCCACACTCGAGTTCCCGCCTGCACAGGAGTCAGGGGAAATTTCCTGCTTCAATTCCATTTGTCTTTGCTATTGAACATACAAATTTTTAAAAAGTAACTTGCATTTCTATGTATCAATGAAATTGTGGAAACTAAAATTTTAAAATGCAATACCATTTATAATCACTACAAACAAAGAAAATAGGTATAAAACTAGCAAAACCTGTATAGGATCTGTATGCTGAAAATTATAAAATGATAATGAAGAAAATCAAAAAAGGTTAAATAAATGAAGACATTCTACTTTTGTATATAGGATGATTCAACATAGTAAAGATCTCTATTGTTCACAAATTGATCTGTAGATTTAAGATAATTTATTTCAAAAATCCAGCAAGTTTTTTTTACCCAGCAACAAGCTTATTTACAATTTATAAGGAAAACACAGGATGTGGAATTACTAAAAGAGCAAATATTAAAATTTACTATATAGATAGTGTACAAGACAGTATGATATTTGTGTAGAGATAGAGACATAGATCAAAAGAACAATATTGGAAACTTAGAAATTGACCTACATAAATAAGGTCAGTGAATTTTTTACAAAAGAGCAAAAATAATTTAATGAAGGAAAGATAGCCTTTTGAACGAATAGTGCTGAAGCAATTGGAAATCCATAGGCAAAAATTAAACTTTAAGCTAAATCTGAGATCTAATATAAAAATGTACTTAAGTGAATAACAGAAAAATGTAAAATAGAAGACTATAAAACTTCAGAAACAAGACATTGCAAATATTCTTCAGAGCTAGAGCTATGAGAAAAGTTCTTAGATTTGACACCAAAAGCATGATCCATAGGAGGAAAAAAATGGTAAATTCAAGCTAATTGAAATGAACAACTTTTGCTCTGTAAAGAACTTGTGAGGAGGTTCAAAATATAACTTGAAACTGGGAGAAAATATTTGCATACTACATATCCAACCAAAGAGTAGTATATAGAATATATAAAAGACTCTCCAAATTCAACAATAAGAAAAAAATCCAATTACAAAGTAGGCATAAGACATAATTTCACTAAAGAGGACATACAGACGTCAAATAAGCACATAGGAAGATGTTCAACACTGTTACCTGTATTATTAATGGTTAGGGTTCTTTAGAGAAACAGGGCAAATTAGGTGTGTGTGTGTGTGTGTGTGTGTGTGTGGAGGGGGGGACAAACAAAGAGAGAAAAGGGAGAGGAAGGGACAAGGAAGTGAGAGAGAGAGAATTTTAAGCCTCATGATTATGGAGTTTGGCAAGTCCAAAGTCCAAAATTGGCAGAGTCGGCACTCAGGCTGGGAATCCAGGGAAAGACAATGCTGCAGTTTTATTTTACAAGCCATCTGCTGGAATAATTCCTTCTTGTTTGGGGGAGGTCAGTCTTTGTTCTATTAAGGTCTTCAACTGATTGGATGAGACCTTCCCACATTATGGAAGTAAATTTGTACTATTAAAAATCCACTGATTTAAATGTTAATTTTATCGAAAAGAAAAAAATAAAACACTCACAGAAACATCCAGAATAATGTTTGACTAGATATCTTGGAACAGTGGCCCAGTCATTTTGACACATAAAATTAACCATGACATTGAAATGTAAATTAATATTACATTGTCATATCAGTGCATACATATCAGAATGGCTAAAAAAAAAAAATAACAACACAAAATGTTGGCCAAGATTTACAGAAATTAGATCACTTTTACATTGCTGATGGCAAGATAACATGTTACTGCTACCCTAGAACACAGTTCAGCATTTCTTAATAATATTAAATTATTAATATTTAATATTATTTATTGATAATATTGATAATGATAATATGATAATATTGATACCCAGGAGTGCAATTGCTGGGTAATTTGGTAACTTACCCAGCAATTGCACTCCTGGGTATCAATCCCAGATCAATGAAAACTTTGTTCACACAAAAATTTGTACTCAAATGTCAGAGCAACTTCATCCATAATAAACCAAAAAAAAAAATGGAAACAACCAATATCCTTCAACAAATGAGTTATTAAACAAATTTAGGTGTATAAATACCATGGAGTACTATTCAGCAACAACAACAACAACAACAAAATGAACTATTGATGAATACATAAGCTTTGGTGAATATCCAGGAATTATTCTGAGTGAAAAAAGGCCAAATCTAAAAACATTGTATACTCTATCATTTCAGTTGTATACAGTTTTTGAAAAGACAATGTTTTAGAAATGGGGAACAGATTAGTGGTTTCCAAGGATTAGAAATGAGAGTGGGCTGATGCAGGAAGGAGGTACATGTGGTTATAGATGGGTAGTATAAGAAACCCCTATACTGATGGAACTCTCTGGAACTTAACTGTTGTGGCAAACCACTTTATCCACGTAATAAAAATTATATTGAACTAAACAACTTCCTCTCTCCCACACAAGCAAACACACAAATAAAAATGAAACTAAGAAAATCTGTATAATCTTGGTAGATGGTATAAATGTCAATATCCCGGATATGCCATAATTTTTAAGACTTTACTATTGAGTGAAATGCTAAAAAGTACATAGAATCCCTCTGTGTTAATTCTTACCACATGTGAATATGTGATAACTTTAAAATAAAAATTTTAATCAAAAAGAAAACAACAAAGGCATTTTCAGATAAGTAAGGTCTTAGGAATACCATACACGGACAGGTGTATTGCATGACATTTGGATTAAATCTCAATAAAGCTGTTTTTTTTTTTAAAGCATAGAGATCTAGAAAAAATAAAGCACTCAAAAATCTATTTCAACTATCCAATATACAAATTAAAAAGGTAAAAAAAGGGGAAATTATGTTAGTGAGCATTGAATCCTACCAAAAAAAAATTGTGTCTTAGATCATATTAAGAGTTGTGACTTGCATTTCTCTGATGGCGAGTGATGATGAGTACTTTTTCATGTGTCTGTTAGCTGTATAAATGTCTTCTTTTGAGAAGTGTCTGTTCATAACCTTTGCCCACTTTTTGATGGGGTTATTTGTTTTTCTCTTGTAAATTTGTTTGAGTTCTTTGTAGGTTCTGGATATTAGCCCTTTGTCAGATGAGTAGATTGCAAAAAGTTTCTCCCATTCTGTAGGTTGCCTGTTTACTCTAATGGTAGTTTCTTTTGCTGTGCAGAAGCTCTTTAGTTTAATTAGATCCCATTTGTCAATTTTGGCTTTTGTTGCTGTTGCTTTTGGTGTTTTAGACATGAAGTCCTTGCCCATGCCTATGTCCTGAATGGTATTACCTAGGTTTTCTTCTAGGGTTTTTATGGTTTTAGGTCTAACATTTAAGTCTCTAATCCATCTTGAATTAATTTTCTTATCAGGAGTAAGGAAAGGATCCAGTTTCAGCTTTCTACTTATGGCTAGCCAATTTTTCCAGCACCATTTATTAAATAGGGAATCCTTTCCCCATTTCTTGTTTTTGTCAGGTTTGTCAAAGGTCAGATGGCTGTAGATGTATGGTATTATTTCTGAGGGCTCTGTTCTGTTCCATTGGTCCATATCTCTGTTTTGGTACCAGTACCATGCTGTTTTGGTTACTGTAGCCTTGTAGTATAGTTTGAAGTCAGGTAGCATGATGCCTCCAGCTTTGTTCTTTTGGCTTAGGATTGTCTTGGCAATGTGGGGTCTTTTTTGGTTCCATATGAACTTTAAAGCAGTTTCTTCCAATTCTGTGAAGAAAGTCATTGGTATGAGATACCATCTCACACCAGTTAGAATGGCAATCATTAAAAAGTCAAGAAACAACAGGTGCTGGAGAGGATGTGGAGAAATAGGAACACTTTTACACTGTTGTTGGGACTGTAAACTAGTTCAACCATTGTGGAAAACAGCGTGGCGATTCCTCAAGGATCTAGAACTAGAAATCCATTTGAACCAGCCATCCCATTACTGGGTATATACCCAAAGGATTTAAATCATGCTGCTATAAAGACACATGCACACATATGTTTATTGTGGCACTATTCACAATAGCAAAGTCTTGGAATCAACCCAAATGTCCATCAGTGACAGACTGGATTAAGAAAATGCGGCACATGTACACCACAGAATACTATGCAGCCATAAAAAAGGATGAGATCGTGTCCTTTGTAGGGACATGGATGCACCTGAAAACCATCATTCTCAGCAAACTATCACAAGAACAGAAAACCAAATACTGCATGTTCTCACTCATAGGTGGGAATTGAACAATGAGATCACTTGGACACAGGAAGGGGAACATCACACACTGGGGCCTATTGTGGGAGGGGGGAAGGGATAGCATTAGGAGATAAACCTAATGTAAATGATGAGTTAATGGGTACAGCACACCAACATGGCACATGTATACATACATAACAAACCTTCACATTGTGCACATGTACACTAGAACTTAAAGATAATAAAAAACATCACAACATTTGAGATAAGTAAATTATACTTGAACACTTTGCCTTAACATATAAAATGATACTAATAAATTTAATAATAGATAATTAAAAAAAGTTGTGACAACACAAATCAACTGTCAAAAAATAGTTCTGATTTTAAACATAAAGAATACAGACTTCAAAAAGAGTGACTATGTTCAATAATATTTAATCATACATTTCAAAATAACTAGAAGAGTATTATTGGATTGTGTGTAACACAAAGGATAAATACATGAGGGGATGGATAACCCATTTTACATGAGGTGATTATAATACATTGCATGCCTGTATCAAAACACCTCATGTACCCCATAAATATATATACCTATTAATGTATCCACAAAAATTAAAATTAAAACATTTTAAAAGAATGTGAAGAATAATTTAATGAAAATATTATTGTTCAAATTTCCAATGATACCAACGAGGAAATAAATTGTAAGGGACCAAGTGAACAAAAGGGTTCCATGCTAATGTCTTGTTTTCATACACATAAGTTAAACAGCCTGTAATTCCAGATAATTAGAAAGTATGTGTTCATATTTCAAATAAAAGGATGTGTATTGCCAAAATCACAAATAAGATATGTAAAAAGGAGTAAGGAAACCACCGTTCTTATATCAAAAAATAGAAAACAGAGGTGAAAATAAAAATGTGTAAAACAAAATTACACAACTAAAGCTCTCCAGCAAAGAAATTGTAAAAATAAATGCAAGTGGGTCGAACTGGCCTACTGGAAGACAGACTCTCAAATTTAATAAAACACAATATTCAATTATAGATCTTTATGAAATATGTAGCTACAAAAATATGCCTTAGAAAACAAAAATGCGTATGGCCCAAGTTGTATTAGGAAAATGCAAATAAAATAACCAACAAGTCATAATACTTTTTAAATACAATAGTATTTAAGCCAAAATATAATAAACAGAAAGAAGC
This sequence comes from Colobus angolensis palliatus, assembly GCF_000951035.1. Classification (NCBI taxonomy): domain Eukaryota; kingdom Metazoa; phylum Chordata; class Mammalia; order Primates; family Cercopithecidae; genus Colobus; species Colobus angolensis. The sequence continues at coordinate 1,349,914 of NW_012114722.1, read as the reverse complement.
ACATGTAATCATAATGAATAACGGCCTTGAAATTTCATGCACCAATGTGCAACTTGGCATTGACATATATAATCTTAGGGAAAACAAACAAACACAAAGGCTGAAAACATTGATTACAAACAGGAGAAAAGTTTAAAGGACATACCGTGTAACCATAATATAAAAAAATAAGAAATTAACATTAATCACAAGTAAATAGCCAAACATTTCCAAACACTTTCCAAGATAGCTTGAGCTGTGTATGGGTGTGTGTGTGTGTGTGTGTGTGTGTTTGTGTGTGTGTGCACAAAGAATGTATAAACCCTAAGCTTTTACTATAGAATATATATAAGGATGGGCTTACGCAAGGTTTTAGTTTTCTTCCTTGTAAATCTGAAATGTGTAATTTTAATATCAGCTTGTATTAACTTTGTTAATGTTTGCATTATTAATTCATCCTATTTTTAATATTATAGCTTCTTGAGTTATAAATGTCTTTTTTAGTGTACTATATTTTATTTTTATAATTAGCTTTTTTGATAAGGGTAGCACATAATATAACGTATTGCTATGGTCTGAATGTTTATGTCTTCTTCGAAATTATGGGTTGAAATTTTCACCCACAAGGTGATGGTATTCAGAGGATCATTTGGAGGTGATCAGGTCATGGTGGCAGAGCCTTCATGATAGGAAATAGTGTCCTTCTAAAACAGTGTCTGAGAAAAACCTCTCCTGCTCTCTACCATGTGAAGTTAGATTAAGAAGAAGGCTGTTTATGAGGAAGCAGGCCTTTACTAGTCACTGATTCTGCTAACACTTCGAACTTCTCAGCTTACAGAACTCTGAGAAACACATTTCTGTTGTTTACAAGCCACTCAGTATATGGGATTTTATTATAGCAGCTCAAACAGACTAAGATACAATGCCAAGCAATTCAGAGTTGTAAGAAAAATATAGTAATTTGCTCCTATTCTCCCATAATAATACTAATCTAGTCCTACCTTTCCAGGCAACCTATGTAAACATTTGACAGCTATTCTAGTATATTTTCTGTATGACCATTTAATTATATATGAAAATTTATAGGCATATAGAGTCTTTAATAAAAGAGAATCATATGCATTATATGCATAGTTCTGCAATTAAGTTTTCTTACTCCATATACAATAGACTTATTTCCATGTAAACAAATATTATCCTAGTTATTTTAATACTAACAAACTCCATAAAGGACGCGATTTATGACAACATTCCTAATGATTTCCTTATTGAGACACACAGGTTATTTTCAGGTTTTTCCAATACAATAATTGAACATATGCCCATGGTACAGGTACTTTTATTTTTATTATAAAATATATTTATTAGATTTTGACTACTGCATAACAAATTACCACAAACTTAGAAGCTTAAAACAACATTTATTTATTAATTCACAACTCTATAAGTAAGAAGTCCAGCATGCTGTTGCTTGGTTATCTGCACAAGACTCTTCAAAACTAACATCAATGTTGGGTTCTTTTCTGGAGGCTAGAATATGGAAGTATCCACTTCAATGTTAGCTTATGTTGTTTGGAAAATCCAGTTTCTTGCAGTTTTAAAACTGAGATTACTATTTTCTTACTGGCGAAGGGAGCATCCCTTTTCTCCTAGAGGTCATTCATATTCCTCATCATGTGGCTCCCACTGTCTTCAAATCCAGAATGTCAATTCCATATAATGCTTTAAAACGCTGAGTTCCTCTGTCTCTACCCAAATTTAAAAGGCTCATTCTATTTGGGCTAGTCCACCCAGAATACTTCCCTTCTGATTGACTCAAAGTCATTTCAATGGTAATTTTAAACACATTTGGAAAATCCCTTTTGCCATATGTGTAACACAATCTTGGAAGTGATATCATATCCATAGGTTCTAGAAACAATCAACAGGGGGAGACTATACAGAGTAAAGCTCATGGGTGACAAGTTTAGAATTCTATCTACTACGTAAAGATTCCCAAACATGCAATTGCCGAGTCTGTTTTAAACATTTATCATTTGGGCTCTATTTTCAATACTTTATCATTTTCTCAGAATCAGAATACATTGGAGATGAGATGTGGAGTACATTTTTTTTTTTACTAAATTCTATGCCATTTTTGTGGAATGATAATTTATAGCAAGAAAATTTCAAGTGATGCCTGTATTTGTATTATAAATATTTAAAGAACATCGAAGACTCAGATATCAGAGTACATTCAAATCTAAGCGCCACCACTTATTAGCTTTGAGATCATAGTAGAAATGTTATTAAATCTCTCCAACAAAATAGAGATAAATTGTCATAACGTTGTTTAAAGATGAAATGCGACGATGTGTTAAAGACCTTAAAACAGTTCATGGTATTTAGTAACTGCTCAATATATATGTTAGTTCTTTCATTCTTCCTCTCATTGTCCTTGTACAGTCAAGGGAAGGAAATTAAGTTCAGCAAATGGTACTCACACTTCAGGAACCATGAGTCCTTAGCAACTGATACAAGCACAGAAGAAATTGTTGCATTTAAAAAATATTCCTCTCAGCAGTGGTCCCCTGATCTGTCACTACTTTAGGCTGTGTTAGGTTTATTGCTTATCAGTAATGTAGGAACTATATTGTTTCCTATTTTCAAACCTAGTTTGAAAGTCTTTCCATGTTTTCTGTGTATTCCCAATACTTTTTCAATAAATTATGATCTTTTAAAATTAGGCAAGTTTTGCGTGGCTTGCAATGCTTTGTATGTGTATTTTAAAATTTGATAATTAACAATGTTTGTATGACATTGTGTTCTCTTACTCCTGGATATCATACCTATTACATACTGACAGAATTATTGTTACCAAATGGAAAGTATACTTCATAAATTAAAGTTAATACAACAAAAATCAGGAGATGGGGAAGAAAAGTGAAGCATGCTAATTACCTTACTTTTATCATGTGACTTTACAAAATAGACTCAACAATTCATAAACACCAGTAATGCATGAAACTTCTTATTTTTCTCAATGCTCATCAGCATCAGGTATTGCAATTTTTAAACTTAAAGTAACCAAACACCACTTGTTCCCCAGAAACTTACTGAAATAAAAAACAAATAAATACATTTTAACCATCTAACTAAAAATAATACCTTATAATCCAAAATTAGAATTTCCCCTACAACTGGAGTCACTGATAATTTTTCACATGGATTATATGCATTTTCCCATTTTCTTTCCATTTTTCTATTGTTTTCATCACTTTTCTCTCACCAGTCTGTAGAAGTTCTTTAAAAAATCAACACTCTTTCAGTCATATGTATTGCTAATACTTTTCTTTAACTCATTATTTTTTTAAACATGTTTTGTGGTGCCATATGTGAAATGATTTTTATTGACAATACACGTTACAAAAAAATTCAAAGAATACCAAGTAATTTGACAAATATATAAACAAGTTACCATAGACACCATCATCCAGAAACAATAGTAATATGTGGTGAACATTATTCAATACTTACATCTCTCCACACAAATTCAGAATGGCAAAAAGATGAATACATGGATAGAGTTTAATGAGAATGAGTTTCTATCATACCTGATGTTTTCAAACAAAAACATTAAGATACATTCACTTGATTAAAAATGGAAACAATCAATAAATAAAATGAAAACAATTGTTAAAATACAACTGTTTCTGCAGTGCATAAATTATTAATTATTAAAATATAAAAGTGTAAAGCTACTGTTAAGATAGGGATGCCATTTAAACACATACTACAATTTTACCAATAGATTGCTTTCTAATATGAAAAATAAGATCATTGGGATGCTTCACATTCCTTTCCCATCTAATAATTTTTGTTATATTAGCTTTAATTTATGAAATATATTTTCTGTTTTATAACCAGAATTATTCCAGTATATAATAGGTACTATTTTCAGGAGTAAGAAAACTCATCATCATAGGGAAATTATTTCTCCCAAATTAATACATGGTTCAAATGCAATTTCAGTCAAAATTCTAATGAGACTGATTTTCTTTATCTTGACAAACTGTAAAAACTATGTGGCAGCTTAATATGGAAAAATGTAAGGTGTGATTTCCTACTAGACATCAAATTATAATAATTAAAGACAGTATAGCAATGAAGTATCAATTAAACACAGTAAAGCACCCAAGCAGGATTCGTGTTACAATTGATATATAAAACAGGCATAAACCACACTGGAAAATAAAGAGCTGTTCTATAAATGAGACTGGGGAAATTAACTTTCCATATAGAAAAAATATAATTTAGATAATTTTCCCATACCATGCATCCAAACAAGTGCCAATAAATAAAAGACGTAAGTCAAAGGTAGAATTTTTTGGAGGCAAGGAGTTAAAAGTATTAGAAAATATATGAATGAGTACTCTTTGTTTTGAGATGTAATTCCCCTCAGTTACATACTATAAAATTCACTCTTTCAAAGTGTACATTTTTTTAGTGTATTTACAGAGTTTTTTTAGGGTATTTACAGAGTCGTGCAACCATCATTCCTACCTAATTACACAACATTTTCATCGCCTCAAAAAGAAACCTAATATCCATTAGCACTTAGTCCTTATTTCATTCTCTCTCTGAGCACTGGTAACAATTCATCAACTTTTTGTCTATGGATGTGCCTATGCTTGACATTTCATAAAATGGAATCATTCATATGTAGCCTTTTTTGGGGGTCTGATTTCTTTCACTTACTATAATGTTTTCAAGATTCTTCCAAGTTGTAGCATGCATCAATACTTCATTTTTTATGGCTGAATAATATTTCATTGTATGAATATATCGCATTTTATTTATCCATTCATCAGTTGATGACCATTTATCTGTTATAATTAATGCTGCTATGAACATTTGTGTATAAGTGTTTTTGTGAACATATATTTTCAACTCTCCTGGTTATATACCAAGGAGTGGAATTCCCAGATCATTTGGTAAATCTATATTTAACTTTCTGAAGAACTGCCAGACTGTTTTCCAAAGTGGCTGAGTCATTTGACATTACTTCTAGCAATGTAGTGTTCCAATTTCTCCACATTCTCACCAAGACTTGTTCTTGTCAGATATATAATTTGTAAGTATTTTTCTCCCATTCTGTAAATTGTATTTTCACTTTATTCATGGTGTTTTTTGAAGCACAAATATTTTAAATTTTGATAGATTTCCATTTATCTACTTTTTCTTTTGTTTCTTCATCTTTAAACATCACGTCAAAAACATACTTGCCACATTCAAGGTTACAGTGACTTTTGCCTATGTTTTCTTCCAAGAATGCTACAACTTTAGCTCTTACACTTAGGCATTTGATCCTTTTTTTTTTTTTTTTTTTGCTAATTTTTGTATAGCGTGTGAGGCAAGAGTCCAATAATTACTTCGTTATTTATTGAAAAGATTGTACTTTGCCAAAGTATTATATTGGCATCCTAGTAAAAATAATCAACATAGTTTCTTTCTGGACTCTCAGTTTAACACCACTGATGTATGTGCCTAAGGATATTTTGATGATTTCATAAATGAAGTGGTTTCTTAATTTTATTTTCAGATTGTCTGTTGCTTATAGAGTTATCTTAAGATCCCACAAATTAAATATGTATATATTTGATTAAACAATATACGTAATCTTTGCATTCAAAATTGTATTGAGTGCTAATATATTGAAAATACACAGTCAGGATGGGGCAGTGAGACTATCAAGTCTGGAGCATGAGAGGCAAAGTGAATTTCACTTCCACTGGCCAAGGCTGTTGCACTGGAACTGCCCCCTCTCCCTATGCTGAGAACTCAGCAGAGAGCATTCATCCTCAGTCTGGTATTTTGCCACAAGCCTGAAGACGATCCTGCCACCCCCATCAAGGTAGTTGTCTGCATCTGCCATTGGGGGCATGAGTGCAAGTTTCCAAGGTCCAGCTCTTCCCAGCTTAGTCAACCCTCTCTGAGACAGAGCATGCCACCCAAGCCCCTGTGCATTCCTTGGTCTGACTCACCACCTGGGACACCAGAGCACTTCTCCTGGTTAACAAAGATCAAGCATAAAACCTGCTGTGACCACCACAGCTGGTTCTTACCTACAAGCACCACCTACTGGTCTGGAGGTTGGCCTATACAGCCCATTACAATGACTGCTGACACAAGAGTACAGTGCTGTGGAAGGAGACAGGTTACTTGCAACTACTGGTACCCCAGCTGTTCAGGAGGTCATGAATCTGCTCACCAGCCCCGTACACTGCTACTGCAATCAGCATTTGAAAAAGCCACCATATGAAGGGTAATTACGGCCAAAAAATTTATACAGAGTCTTTGCCACTGCACACACATGGAAGTGAAGACAAACAGCCCTACTCAACATACATTACAGATACATCCTCAAGAAAAATAAGACCTGCCATAATGAAAGTAAATTAAAAAATAACAAGAAGCAATTGTTACTCAATGTGTGTAGAAATCAGTGTAATAATACAGGAAGCGTGAAAAAGTCAGGTATTATGACACTATCAAATGAACACTATAACTCTCTAGCAATGGAGCCTAATCAAAAACGAAATCCTCAAAATGCTAAATAAAAAAATTCAAACTATTGATTTTGGGCTTTTTTGTTGTTATTTTAATAGTTTTTGGGGCACAAGTGGTTTTTGGTTACAGGGATGAATGGTGTAGTGGTGAACTCTAGGATTTCAGTGTACCCATCACCCAAGTAGTATACATTATACTGAATATGTGGTTTTTTATCTCTTACCCTCCCTCCCAGTCTCCCCTTCCTGAGTTTCCAAAGTTCATTATAGCACTAACTATGCCTTTGCATACCCGTGGATTCAGCTCCAACCTGTAAGTGAGAACATATGGTATTTGATTTTCCAGTCCTAAGTTACTTCAGTTAGAATAGTGACTCCCAGCTCCATCTGAGTAGGTGTGAAAAACATTAATTCATTCTTTTTTTGTGGCTGTAGCTGAGTAGTATTCCATGGTGTATATATAGCACATTCTCTTTATCCACTCATTCATCAGTGGACACTTAGGTTGGTTCCATATCTTCGCAATTGTGAATTGTACTGTGATTAACATACTAGTGCAGCTGTATTTTTGATATAATGACTTATTTTTCTTTGGGTAGATACCCAGTAGTATAATTGCTGGATCAAATAATAGATCTACTTTAGTCCTTTAATAACTCTCCTCTATTATTTTTCACAGCGGATGCACTGCTTTTCACCACATCCATGCCAACAATTGTTACTTTTGTTACTATTGATTTTTAACTTTTTAATAATGGCAATTCTTGCAGGGGTAAGGTACTATCTCCTTGTGGTTTTAATTTGCATTTCCCTGAAAATTAGTGATGTTGAGCATTTTTTCATATATTTATTGGCTGTTTGTACATCTTTTGAGAATTGTCTCTTCATGTCCTTTGCCCACTTTTTGATGGGATTATTTGTTTTTTTCTTGCTGATTTGTTTGAGTTCCCTGTAGATTCTGGATATTAGTCCTTTGTCAGATGTATAGTTTGTGAATATTTTCTCTCACTCTGTGTGTTGTCTGTTTGGTCTGCTGATTGTTTCTTTTGCTGTGTAGAAGCTTCTTAGTTTAATTAGGTCCCATTTATTCATTTTTGATTTGGTTGCATTTGCTTTTTGGGTCTTAGTCATAAATTCCTTGCCTAGGCAAATGTCCAGGAGAGTTTTTCCTAGGTTATGTTCCCGAATTTTTATGATTTTAGGTCTTAGATGTAGGTCTTTGAACCATTTAGAGTTGATATTTGTATAAGGTGAGAGATAGGGATCCAGTTTCATTTTTCTGGATATAACTATCCAGTTTTCCCAGCACCATTTATTAAATAGGTTGTCCTTTACCCAATTCATGTTTGTGTATGGTTTCTTAAAGATCAGTTGGTTTTAATTATCTGGCTTTATTTCGGGGTTCTCTATTCTGTTCTACTCATCTGTCTATGTGCCCACTTTTATACCAGTACCATGTCGTTTTGGTATCTATAGCCTTGTAGCATAATTTGAAGTCAGGTAACATGATGCTTCCAAATTCGTTATTTTTGTTTAGGATTATTTTGGCTATCAGGGTTCCCTTTTGGTTCCATATGAATTTTAGGATTATTTTATCCAATCCTGTGAAAAATTATGTTGTTATTTTTATAGAATTGCATTAAATCTGTAGGTTGCTTTGGGCAGTATGGTCATTTTCACAATATTGATTCTTCCAGTCCATGAGCATGAGATGTGTTTCCATTTGTTTGTGTTATCTATGATTTCTTTCAGGAGTGTTTTGCAATTATCCTTTTAGAATTTTTTTATGTCCTTGATTAAGTATATTTCAAGGCGGTTTTTTTGTTGTTTTTTGTTTGTTTGTTTGTTTGTTTTTGCAGCAATTGTAAAAGGAATTGAGTTCTTCATTTAATTCTCAGCTTGGCCATTGTTGGTGTACAGCAGTGCTACTTATTTATGCACATTGACTTTGTGACCTGAGACTTTAGTTAATTCATTTTTTTCAAATCTAGGAGGCTTTTGGAGGAGTGTTTAGGTTTTTTCTAGGTATATTATCATACAATAAGCAAACGACAATAGTTTCACTTTTTCTTTTCCAATTTGAATGCCCTTTATTTCTTTCTCTTGGATGATTGCTCTGGCTAGGAATTCCACTACTGTGTGGAATAAAAATGGTTAAAGTAGACATCTTTGACTTAATCTGGTTCTCAGGGAGGATGCTTCCAATTTTACCCCATTTAGTATGATGTTGGATATAGGTTTTCCTATATTGCTTTTATTATTTTAAAGTACATCCCTTCTATACCTAGTTTGTTTAAGGTTTCTTATCATAAAGGGATGCTGGCTTTTATTTTATGCTTTTTCTGCACCTATTGAGATGATTATGTGGTTTTTGTTTTTAATTCTGTTTATGTGGTGTATCACATTTATTGGCTTGCATATGCTAAACCATCCTGGCATCTCTGGGATAAAACCCACCTGATCATGGTGTATTATCTTTCTGATGTGTTGTTGGGTTGGGTTAGCTAATACAAAACATTGACTTTAAAGACGTTCAATGATACAAGAGAAATCTGAAAGCCAATACAGAGAAATCATAAAATCAACTTGGGATACAAATAAGAAATTTACCAAACAGATAAATTCCAAACAAACAAACAAACAAACAAAATCTGAAAAATAATAATTGTGAAAGAAATTACAAAATATACTTGAAAGCTTGGACAATAGACTAGATAAAGCAAAAGACAGAATCTGAGTATTTGAAAACAGGCCTTTTGAATTAATTCAGTCAGACAAAAATAAAGTAAAAAGAATATAAAATAATAAACAGGGGGTTAGAGACATATGAGACTACATCAAGTAATTTAATAATTATTGGTGTTCCAAAGGAGGAAGAAAACATTTTAAGTTTACAAAATCTATTTAAGGTAATAATTGATGAAAACTTCCCAAGTCTGACATGAGATATACACATTCAGATACACGAGGCCCAATGATCCTCAGACACATAAATGAGAAAATGGACTTCACCATGCCATATAGACATTATACTGTCTAAAATCGACATGATGGAAAAATTCTAAAATCATCAAAAGAAAAGTATCTAGTTACATTTAGAGGAAATCCATCAGACAAACAGAGATCGTCTCAACAGAAACCTTACTAGCCAGAAGAAAATAGTTTGATATTTTCAAAGTGCTAAAAGAACAAAACTCAGGCAATAATTTTATATCCAGCTAGAATAAACTTCATAAATGAAGGCAAAATAACGTCTTTACCAGACAAGCAAACACTGAGTGAATTTGTCACCATTGGAACTATCCAACAAGAAATGCTCAAAAGACTCCTAAACAAAAAAACAGAAGGTTGATACTTGCCATCAGAAAAAGTACAAAGCTCATAGGTCTTATGAAACTATCACACAAAGAGGAAGATAAATAATTCAATTGGCAAATTGACTGAATTCTACCTAAACACAAAGACAGACAGAGATATATAAGGGAACAAATAATCCATGTAACAACTGGATAACAATTAACTTTACAAAAGAAACAAAACTTCACATATCAATATTAATTTTGAATATAAATAGATTAAATGCTCCAATTAAAACATATTGTTTGGCTTAATGAGTAAAAAAAAAAAAAAAAACATGATCTAACTTGATCTAACTGCACACTGCTTATAAGAAATTCACCTTGTCAAGACAGGCACAGGGAGACTGAAAGTAAAGGGGTTACAAAAATACTCCATGCAAATGGAAAGCAAAAGTGAACAGGAGTAGCTATAGTTACATCAGATAACAAACATTAAATCAAGAACAGGAAAAAAAGACAAAGAAGGTCGTTATATAATGATAAAGTAATCATTTAGCAGGAGGATCCAACAACCCTAAAACATGTGCACCTACCACAAAAATACCCAGATCCCTAAGACAGACATTACTAGACTTAAAGAAAGAAATTGAAAGCAGTACAATAATACTGGGGACTTCAACACTTCATTCACTGTACTAGACAGATTATCAAGACAGAAAATCAACAAGGAAATATTGGATTTAAATTACACTTTAGACCACATGGGTCTAACACATTTACAGAATATTCTTCCCAACAACTGCAGAATATACATTCTTCTCATGAGCACAGAGAATATTCTCAAAGATAGATATGTGAGGCCACAAAACAAGTCTCAATAAATTTTAAGCAATCAAAGTTATACCAAATATCATCTTAGATCACAGAGCAATAAAAGTAAAAATAAATACCAAGAGGAACTTTGGAAAGTACACAAACAAGTGGAAATAAAGTAACATGCTCCTGAGTAATCTGGACCAAAAGCAAAATTAAAAGGAAATTGTTAAAAATTTTCAAAATGAATGAAAATGGAAATAAAATATACTAAAACCTTTGGGACTCAGGAAAAGCAGTGTTAAGAGAAATGTTTATAACACTATATGTCTACGTTAAAAAGGTAGGACTGGGTGTGGTGTTCATGCCTGTAATCCCAGCACTTTGGGAGACTGAGGTGGGTCTATCACTTGAGTCCAGCTGTGTTTGAGACCAGCCTGGTCAACATGGTGAAACCTTGTCTGTACAAAAAAAAAAAAAAGCAGAGCATGGTGGCATGCACCTGTGGTCCCAGATACTGAGGAGACTGAGCTGAGGAAGGATCACTGGAGCCTGGAGCCAGAGGTTTCAGTGAGTCGAGATCATGCCAATACATTCCAGCCTGGGAACAAAGTGAGATCCCATCTCAAAATAAAAAATAATAATAATGAAATAATAATAAAAAAGTAAAAAAGGGAGAAAATACAGTAAAAAATAAAAATTAAAATTAAGAAGCAGGAAAATTACAAATTAGCAACTTAACATCACAACTCAAGCAACTAGAAAAAACAATTACAAAATAATTTCAAAGTTAGCAGAAGAAAAGAAATATGAAAGATCAGAGCAGAACTAAATAAAATAAAGACCAAAAAACAACACAAAGGATCAATGAAATGAAAACTGGTTTGTTTTGAAGATAAACAAATGTGATAAGCTGCTAGCTAGACTAACCAAGAATAGAAGAGAGGATCCAAATAAACAACATTAGAAATGAACAATGAGACATTACAACTGATACCAAAAAATGCGAAAGATCGTCAGAGACTTTCATGAACAAATCTGTGCTCATAAACTAGAGAACCTAGAGGAAATGAATACATTTCTGGAAACATACAAGCTCCCAAGATTAAACTAGGAAGAGACAGAAATCTTGAGCATATCAATAATGAATAGTGAGACTGAATCAGTAATAAAGAAATTTTCCAATGAGGAAAGATCAAGACAAGACAGATTCACAGCTGAATTTTACCAAACATACAGGAAGAACTAATACCAATTCTCTTGTAACTATTCTGAAAACATTGAGGCTATTACTACCGTAATTCCAAACCCAAAGACACAGCAAAAAATGAAAACTGAAGATCAATATCCCTGATTAATATAGATGCAAAAATCCTTAACAAAATGCTAACAAACCAAATCCAACAACACACCAAAAAGGTAAAACACCATTATCAAATAGGTTTTGTACTAAGGATGCAAGGATGGTTCTACATACAAAATCAATAAATGTGATATGTCACATCAGTAAAATTAAGGACAAAATCCAAATGATCATCTCAATTGATGCAGAAAAACTTTTAGATAAAATCCAACATTCCTTCATGATAAAAATTCTCAACAAACTAGGCATAGAAGGAATATACCTCAAAATAATAAAGGCCATATACTACAACTACCCAGCCAACATCGTACTGAACTGGGAAAAGTTGACAGCATTCCTTCTAAGAATTAGAACAAGAGAAGGATTCCAACTTTTACACTACTCTCATTCAACATAGCACTGGAAGTCCTAGTCAGAGCAATTAGGCAAGAGAAAGAAAAGAAAAGGCATCCAAATTTAAAAAAAAGAATGTCAAATTATTTCTGTTCACTGATAATATAATCTTACATTTAGAACACCCTATAGATTCCACAATTAACTCTTAGATTTCATAAATGAATTCAGTAAAGTTTCAGGATACAGCATCAATGTACAAATATCCATAGTGTTTCCATACACCAATGAAAATCTACTGGAGAAATAAATCAAGAAGGCAATCCATTTTATGATAGCTACCAAAACCCTAGGAATTTATTTAACCAAGGAGAGGAAAGATTTCTACAAGGAAAACTACAAAACACTGATGAAAGAAAATGTAGATGACACAAACAAATGGAAAACATCCCATGATCATGAATCAGAGAATTAATATCATTAAAATTACCATGCTGTCAAAGCAATCTACAGATTCAATGTAATCTGTATTAAAATTCCCATGTAATTTTTCACAGAAAGGAAAAACAATCCTAAAATTAATATGGAACCAAAAAGAGCCAGAATAAGCAACACAATCCTAAGCAAAAAGAAAAAAGCTGGAGGCATCTCATTACCTGAATTCAAATTATACTACAATGCTTTAGTAACCAAAACAACATGGTACTGGTATAAAAATAGACACATAGACCAACAGGACAGAACAAAGAACCCAGATATAAAACCATGTATCCACAGCCAACTGATTGTTTACAAAGTCAACAAAAATATACACTGGGATAAAGTCACCCTTTTAAAATATGGCACTGGGAAAGTTAGCCGCCATATGCAGAAGAATGTAACTAGACCCATATCTCTCACCACATGCAAAAATCAACTAAAGCTAGATTAAAGACTTAAATGTAAGAACTGAAGCTATAAAAATACTGAACAAAATCTAGGGAAAACCCTTGTGGACATTGGGTAGGCAAAGAATTTATGACTATGACCCCAAAAGCCTAAGAAATGAAAATAAAAATAGGCAAATAAGACTTAAACATACTATGTATACATAATAAAAATAAATAAATAAATAAAAAGACTTAAACATACTAAAAAGCTTTTGAGCAGCAAAAGAAATAATCAACAGAATGAACAGACAACCTGAGAATGAGAGAAAATACTTGTAAGCTATGTATCCAACAGGAAACTAATATTCAGAATATGCAAAGAACTAAAAAACTCAGCAACTAAAACAAAGAACCCCATTAAAAAGTGGAAGAGACATGAATAAACATTTTTCTAAAGCAGACATACCAAAGGCCAATGAGAATATGAAAAAATGCCCAACATTACTAATCATCAGAGAAATGGAAATTAAAACCACAATGCGATACCATCTTATCCCAGTCAGAATTGTTTTTATTAAAAAGACAAAAAATAACGTAAGCTGGTGAGGATGTAGAGAAAAGAGAACACTTATACACTGTTGGTGGAAATGTAAATTGGTACAACTTCTAGGGAAAACACTATGGAGATTTCTAAAAAATAACTAAAAAGAGAACCGCCATCTGATCCAGGAATCCCATTACTGGGTATCTATCCAAAGGAATAAAAATCATTTTCATAAAAAGATATCTGTGCTCATACGTATATTGCACCATTATTCACAATAGCAAAGATATAGAATCAGCCTAAGTGTCCATCAATGAATAATTGGATAAAGAAAATATGGTATATATGCACAATGGAATACTTCAGTCATAAAAACTATGAAATTATGTACTTTGCAGCAACATGGATAGAATTAAAGAACAATATCTTAAGTGACACAACTTAGAAACACAAAGTCAAATGCCACATATTTGTACTTATATGTTGTAACTAAACGATGTGTACATATGATCATAGAGTATGTAATGATAGACGTTGGAGAATCAGAAGGGTGAGAGGGATTCGAGGGGAGTGAATGATACAAAATTACTTAATGGGTACAATGTACATTTTTCCAAGGATAAATACACTAAAAGCCCAGATTTCACCACTATGCGATAAATATATCCATGTGACCAATTTGCACTTGTAACCCTTAAATATATACAAATAAAAATACATAAATACTAAAATAGTTAATTATATGTGTTTTCTAGAAAGTATAAAGTTTGAGTTTCTTCAGTGTCAGTTTTCCTTGACAGGGTTTATCCCTGTATATGGACTATACAACACCATTTATTTGTATATCTCATAATTTTTGAAGAAAGTTTAACAATTTTAATAATATAATGTGGCAACCCTGGGAATCTGTTTCCCCTTTTTGGCTCCAGATTGTTTTGTTATTGCTTTTTGCTGTTATTGTCCTCATTGTTTGTTTATTGACTTTTCTGAACTATTTTATAACATCTGTATGCTTATGATATGTTAACACTTTAGTGTCTATTTGGTTAGCTTAGTGCTCTAGTAATATTTTACAGGGATTTCTGTAAACATCTTGGCCTGTATGCCTCCCAGACTTTGTAGAGGAGCTTTGTGTGTGTTTGTGTTGTGGTATGCCTTCAATGCTCAGGCAGGCACTTTACATTCTCTCTAGCCTTCACACCCTACTTGTGCAGAGATGCAAGGTAAGCCAGAATTGAGAGTTTAGGGATTTCTCAGGATTTATATGCACAGTGTTGGGTATGCACACAGCCCTGCATATGTGCCTTTCTACCTAGATTCCCAGGAATCTGTCAGAAAATTTTAATGCTCCCTATTGACATCTCATTCTCTGTTTCCCTTTTAAGGCTTTTTTTGTCAGCTTCTTGTTTTCCCCAGCTCTTACAGTCACCTAAGCCCCCTGCAATATTGTAGATAGTTGCTCATTGTTTTAAACAAATTTCCCCAATGCAAAAGTTGTGCTGATAGAGCTCTGAGTAAGATTAAGTGAAGACAAGCCCTGTGAGTGAGGGTCGATAAGGAGATACCAGTTAGTTCAAATAATGATCGTTCTTTCAGAATGGGGTTTTGGGGGAGATCTAATCCCGTTTTGCTTTATTCAGTAGTGCTAAACATCTGATTTTTGCCATGGGACTCTTGGTTTTCAAGGAGCTAATCAGAGGGGGATGAAAATAGGAATTTAAATCACAACTAAGCTTACAATTCTCATAAAGATTGAACAGTTTATCTTTAATAAGTGCTCTTTAAATTGTTGTAAGCCTTTTATTAACTTTCAGAGATTTAAAATGGTTGATTTAGCCTTTTTTTTTTTTGGTAGTGTTTTCAGCTTTTATGGAAAAATGGATTTTCAGATGTACTTACTTTGCCATTTCTGATGATGTCAATCCTAGAAGAATATCTTTTATTAATTAGGTTAAAATAATTTCTCCAAAAGTTATAAAATATAAAAAGCATATATCAAAAGGCAGTAACTGGAAAAAATTACATTAAAATTTTAGAAAGAATGACATGTGCCAAGTGATTATTAACAAACTTAAGAGACAACTCACAGACTAGAAGAAGATAATTGCAGCACACAGGACATACAATGGGTTAATATCAAAAATATACATAAATTACTCAAAAAATTTTAAGAAAAAAGACAATTCAAAAGGAAAAAGGAATGAGCAAAATACATGAATAGGCAATTCACAAAAGTAGAAACTGATATATTCAGTCTACATGTAATTATGACCTCCTCCTGACTATTGTACTGGCTGGAGTCTATTATTTTAAGCAACAGATTAAAAATTCTAGTGACTATAAACAAAAACAAATAATGAACATATGGCTCATAGAATCAATCCCTGGAAGACTGAGGATTAGAAAATAAGCAGAAACAAAGGGAGCATACTCTCTGCCAAGACCCCACCGTAGGAAAGTCTTAATAAGGCCCTGCTAATGAAAGAAACACATGTTTTGATCACTGCTAGCATCACTGTCATGTACTCTTAAATTTAATGTAGCAGCTGTGGAAAGATATGAGAACATCCAACTGTCGGGCTTAAATAAAAGTATTATTCCTTAGATGTCAGAGAACTGAGAAAAAAAACATCTGTTTCCCCTTCCCACTCTCAAATATTGTAGTAGGAGGGAGATCTTGCCTTTAACCTATCTTGGTTTCCTCCAAATTTGAAATGGGTTTAGATACTAAAAATTCTCATTTCCCAAAATGAAAAATGTCTGTTTCATGGATACTCATGGAAATTAATGTTAAAACAACAATTAGATCTCATCTACTGTGGTAGCAAAAATTAAAAGTCTTACAACACCAGGAGCTAGTTGAAATGTCAGAGAAATAAGGACTCTAATATATCTTTTGGTGGGAATGCAAACTTTTTACTAATTTTTTTATTTTTAATTTTTGTGGGTACATAGTAGGCATACATGTTTGCAGGCTACACAAGATGTTTTGATATAAGCATGCAACGTGAAATAATCACATCATGGAAAATGGAATATTAACTCCCACGATCATTTATCTTTTGTGTTATGCATCATCCAATAACACACTTTTAGTTATCTTTAAATGTACAATTAAGTTATTATTGAATATAGTCACCCTGCTGTACAATCAAATAGGTCTTATTCATTCTTTCTACATTAACCATCCTCATCTTCACCCCCTCCTGCAACCTACTACCCTTCCAAGCTTCTGATAACCATTCTTCTACTCTCTATGTTTATGAGATCAATTGTTCTGACTTATAGATTTCATAAATGAGAACATGTGATATTTGTTTTTCTGTGCTTGGCTTCTTTCTTTTGCGTTGTTTTGTTTTGTTTTGTTTGAGATAGAGTCTTGCTCTGTCATCCAGGCTAGAGTGCAGTGGCACGATCTCCACTCACTGCAATCTGTGCCTCCCGGGTTGAAGCAGTTCTCCTGCCTCAAGCTCCCAAGTAGCTGGGACTACAGGGGCGCACCACCATGCCCGGTTATTTTTTGTTGTTGTTGTTGTATTTTTAGTAGAGACGAGGTTTCGCCATGTTGGCCAGGCTGGTCTCCAACTCCTGACCTCAAGTGATCTGCCTATGTCAGCCTCCCAAAGTGCTGGGATTACAGGTGTCAGCTACCATGCCCGGCCAGCTTATTTCATTTAACGCAATGATCTCCAGTTCCATATGTATTGCTGCAAATGACTGGATTTCAT
The DNA here is from genome assembly GCF_000951035.1 of Colobus angolensis palliatus. Lineage (NCBI taxonomy): Eukaryota > Metazoa > Chordata > Mammalia > Primates > Cercopithecidae > Colobus > Colobus angolensis. Next base: position 1,332,438 of record NW_012114722.1, on the reverse strand, counting down.
TCATTTTTATGCCTGAATAGTATTCCATTGTGTATATGTATCACATTTTCATTATTCATTAATCTGTTGATGAATGCTTAGGCTGTTTCCAAATCTTAGCTATTGTAAACAGTGCTGTAGCAAATATAGAAAGGCAGACATCTCTTTGATACACTGAATCTGTAGATTACCTTAAGCTATATGAACATTTTAGCAATATTGATTCTTCCAATTAGTGAGCATGGAATATTTTTCCATTTTTTTGGTGTTTTCTTCAATTTCTTTCAACAGTGTTTTGTAGTTTTCATTACAGAGAACTTTCACTTCCTTAGCTAAGCTAATTCCTAGGTATTTAATTTTATTTGTGGCTATTGTAAATGGAATTACTGTCTTGATTTCTTTTTCAGATTGCTCACTGTGGGTGCATTAGTCTGTTCTCACATTGCTATAAAGAACTACCTGAGCCTGGGTAATTTATAAAGAAATGAGATTTAATTGACTCAGTGCCACAGGCTGTATGGCAAGCATGACTGGTGACATATCAGAAAACTTAGAATCATGGCAAGAAAGTAAAAGGGAAGCAGGCAGGTCCTACATGGCTGGAACAGGAGGAAGAGAGCAAAGGGGGATGTGATACACAGTCTTAAACAACCATATCTTGTGAGAACTCTATCATGTAACAGCAGTAGGGGGATGGTGCTAAACCATTAGAAACCATCCCCAGGATCAAATCACTTCCCACCAGATCCCACCTCCAACACTGGGGATTACAATTCAGCGTGAGATTTGAGTGGGGACAGGGAGCCAGACCATATCATTACACCCCTGGCTGTCATATTTGTCAGGGCTCTGAGCCCAAGTTAAGCCATGATATAACCTATGACCTGCATATATACATCCAGATGGCCTGAAGTAACTGAAGAATCACAAAAGAAGTGAAAATGGCCTGCTCCTGCCTTAACTGATGACATTACCTTGTGAAATTCCTTCTCCTGGCTCATCCTGGCTCAAAAACTCCCCCACTGAGCACCTTGATCCCCACCCCTGCCCGCCAAAGAACAACCCCCTTTGACTAATTTTCCTTTACCTACCCAAATCCTATAAAACAGCCCCACCCCTATCTCTGACTCTATTTTCAGACTCAGCCCACCGGCACCCAGGTGAAATAAACAGCCTTGCTGCTCACACAAAGCCTGTTTGGTGGTCTCTTCACAGAGACGCAAGTGAAATTTGGTGCCGTGACTTGGATCAGGGGACCTCCCTTGAGCGATCAATCCCCTGTCCTCCTGCTCTTTGCTCCATGAGAAAGATCCACCTACGACTTTGGGTCCTCAGACCAACCAGCCCAAGGAACATCCCACCAATTTTAAATTGGGTAAGCGGCCTCTTTTTACTCTCTTCTCCAACCTCTCTCACTATCCCTCAACCTCTTTCTCCTTTCAATCTTGGCACCATCTTTCAATCTCTCCCTTCTCTTTATTTCATTTCCTTTCCTTTTCTGGTAGAGACAGGAGACACGTTTTATCTGTGAACCCAAAACTCCGGCAGCAGTCACGGACTCAGGAAGACAGTCTTCCCTTGGTGTTTGTGGGGACTCCTGCTTGATTATTCACCCACGTTTCAGAGGTGTCTGACCACGTGGGGACACCTGCCATGGTCCTTCACCCTTAGCGGCAAGCACCGCTTTTCTGGGGGACAAGCACCCTCCAACCCCTTCTCTCCATGTCTTTACCCCCTTTTCACTTTCCTGGGGGGCAAGCATCCCCCACCTCTTATCTCCATGTCTCTACCCTCTCTTTTCTCTGGGCTTGCCTCCTTCACTACGGGCAACCTTCCACCCTCTGTTCCTCCCTCTTCTCCCTTAGCCTGTGTTCTCAAAACTTTAAAACCTCTTCAACTCACACCTGACCTAAAATCTAAACACCTTATTTTCTTCTGCAACACTGCTTGGCCCCAATACAAACTTGACAATGGCTCTAAATGGCCAGAAAATGGCACTTTCAATTTCTCCATCTTATAAGACCTAGATAATTTTTGTCAAAAAATGTGCAAATGGTCTGAGGTGCCTTACATCCAGGCATTTTTCACACTTCGTTCCCTCCGTAGTCTCTGTTCCCAATGTGATTCCTCCCAAATCCTCCTTCTTTCCCTCCCACCTGTCCCCCCAGTCCCAACCCCAAGCGTCACTGAGTCTTTCCAGTCTTCCTTTTCTACAGACCCATCTGACCTCTCCCCTCCTCCCCAGGTTGCTCATCGCCAGGCTGAGTCAGGTCTCAATTCTTCCTCAGCCTCTGCTCCTCCACCCTATAATTCTTCTATCACCTTCCCTCCTCACACTCGATTCGGCTTACAGTTTAGTTCCGTGACCAGCTCTCCCCGACCTGCCCAACAATTTCCTCTTAGAGAGGTGGCTGGAGCTGAAGGCATAGTCAGGGTACATGTGCCTTTTTCTCTATCAGACCTCTCTCAGATCAGTCAGCGTTTAGGCTCTTTCTCATCAGACCCCACTAAATACATACAGGAATTCAGATATCTAACTCTTCCTACAATTTATCCTGGAGTGACTTAAATGTCATCCTAACTTCTAACCTCTCCCGAGACGAACGGGAAAGAGTTTTTTCTCTAGCCCAATCTCACACTGACAACCGCTGGCTCCATGAGCCAGACCTCCAGGAAGGCATTAGAGCAGTTCCCTGAGAGGATCCCCAGTGGAACTATCAGGCAGATTCCCCAAGTACAGCTAGGCAAGATTACATGATTTAAAAGACAGCTTACAAAACTGTTAATTATGACAAGCTTAAAGAAACTACCCAAGGTAAAGACTGAAACCCAGCCCAGTTCATGGCTTATTTGGCAGCGACCCTGAGATGTTTTACAGCCCTAGACCCTGAAGGGTCAGAAGGCTGTCTCATGCTAAATATGCATTTTATCACCCAGTCAGCTCCTGACATTAGAAAAAAGCTTCAAAAATTAGAATCCAGCCCTCAAACCCCACAACAGGAATTAATCAACCTCGCCTTAAAGGTATACAATAATAGAGAGAAGGCAGCCAGACAGCAACACATTTCTGAGTTGTAATTACTTGCCTCTGCTGTGAGACAAAACCCAGCCACACCTCCAGCACACAAGAACTTCAAAATGCTTAAGCTGCACATGCCTAAGCTGCAGAAGTCAAGCATTCCTATAAGACTTCCTCCATCAGGATCTTGCTTCAAGTGTCAGAAATCTGGCCACTGGGCCAAGGAATGCCTGCAGCCCGGGATTGCTCCCAAGCCATGTCCCATCTGTGCAGGGACCCACTGGAAATCAGACTGCCCAGATCGCCTGGCAGCCACTCTTAGAGCCCCTAAAGCTCTAGCTAGCCCAAGGCTCTCTGACAGACTCCTTCCCAGATCTGCTTGGCTTAGTGGCTGAAGACTGACGCTGCCCGATTGCCTTGGAAGCCCCCTGGACCATCACAGACGACGAGCTTTGGGTAACTCTCACAGTGGAGGTTAAGTCCATCCCCTATTTAATCGATATGGGGGCTACCCACTCCACATTACCTTCTTTTCAAGGGCCTGTTTCCCTTGCCCCCATAACTGTTGCGGGTATTGATGGCCAAGCTTCAAAACCCCTGAAAACTCCCCCACTCTGGTGTCAATTTGAATAACATTATTTTATGCACTCTTTTTTAGTTATCTCCACCTGCCCAGTTCCTTTATTAGGCTGAGACATTTTAACCAAATTATCTGCTTCCCTGACTAGTCCTGGACTACAGCCACATCCCTTTGCCACCCTTCTTCCCAACCCAAAGCCTCCTTTGCGTCTTCCTCTCGTATTCCCCACCTTAACCCACAAATATGGGACACCTCTACTCCCTTCCTGGCAACTGATCCCATGCCCATTACTATCCCATTAAAACTTAATCACCCTTACACTGCTCAACACCAATATCCCATCCTGCAGCATGCTTTAAAAGGATTAAAGCCTGTTATCACTTGCCTGCTACAGCATGGGCTTCTAAAACTATAAACTCTCCTTGCAATTCCCCCATTTTACCTGTCCAAAAACTGGACAAATCTTACAGGCTAGTTTAGGATCTGCACCTTATCAACCAAATTGTTTTACCTATCCACCCTATAGTGCCCAACCCGTACACTCCTTTGTCCTTAATACCTTCCTCCACAACTCAAGATTCCATTCTTGATCTTAAAGATGCTTTTTTCACTGTTCCCCTGCACCCCTCGTCCTAGCCTCTATTTGCTTTTGCCTGGACTGACCCTGACACCTATCAGTCCCAGCAGCTTACCTGGGCTGTGCTGCTGCAAGGTTTCAGGGATAGCCCTCATTACTTCAGTCAAGTCCAAATTTCTTCCTCATTTGTTACCTATCTTGGCATAATTCTCATGAAAACACACGTGCTCTCCCTGGTGATCATGTCTGACTAATCTCCCAAACCCCAATCCCTTCTACAAAACAACAACTCCTTTCCTTCCTAGGCATGGTTAGTGCAGTCATAATTCTCATGCAAGAGCCAGGACTGTGCCCTGTAGCCTTTCTGTCCAAACAACTTGACCTTGCTGTTTTAGCCTAGCCCTCATGTCTGTGTGTGGCAGCTGCCACTGCTTTAATACTTTTAGAGCTCCTCAAAATCACAAACTATGCTCAACTCACTCTCTAGAGTTCTCATAACTTCCAAAACCTATTTTCTTCCTCATACCTGATGCATATACTTTCTGCCCCTCTCCACTACCTCTCAGCAAGCCGAACTCATTGCCTTAACTCGAGCCCTCACTCTTGCATAAGGACTACATGTCAATATTTATACTGATTCTAAATATGCCTTCCATATCCTGCACCACCATGCTGTTATATGGGTAGAAAGAGGTTTCCTCACTACACAAGCATCCTCCATCATTAATTCCTCTTTAATAAAAACTCCTCTCAAAGTTGCTTTACTTCCAAAGGAAGCTGGAGTCATTCACTGCAAGGGCCATCAAAAGGTATCAGATCCCAAGACTCAGGACAACACTTACGCTGATAAGGTAGCTAAAAAAGCAACCATCAAAAAGCATCAGATCCCATTGCTCAGGACAATGCTTATGTTGATAAGGTAGCTTAAAAAGCAGCTAGCGTTCCAACTTCTATCCCTCATGGCAGTTTTTCTCCTTCTCATCTGGCCACTCCCACCTACTCCCCCACTGAAACTTCCACCTATCAATCTCTTCCCACCTGAGGCAAATGGTTCTTGGACCAAGGAAAATATCTCTTTCCAGCCTCACAGGCCCATTCTATTCTGTCATCATTTCATAACCTCTTCCATGTAGGTTACAAGCTGCTAGCCTGCCTCTTAGAACCTCTCATTTCCTTTCCATCGTGGAAATCTATCCTTAAGGAAGTCACTTCCCAGTGTTCCATCTGCTATTCTACTATCCCTCAGGGATTGTTCAGGCCCCCCCTTTTCCCTACACATCAAGCTCGGGATTTGCCCCCACCCAGGACTGGCAAATTGACTTCACTCACATGCCTCGAGTCAGGAAACTAAAATACCTCTTGGTCTGGGTAGATACTTTCACTGGATGGGTAGAGGCCTTTCCCACAGGGTCTGAGAAGGCCACCACAGTCATTTCTTCCCTTCTGTCAGACACAATTCCTCAGTTTGGCCTTCCCACCTCTATACAGTCTGGTAACAGACCGGCCTTTATTAGTCAAATCACCCAAGCAGTTTCTTAAGCTCTTGGTATTCAGTGGAATCTTTGTACTCCTTACTGTCCTCAATCTTCAGAAAAGGTAGAACAGACTAATGGTCTTTGAAAAACACCCCTCACTAAGCTCAGCCACCAACTTAAAAAGGACTGTACAATACTTTTACCACTTGCTCTTCTCAGAATTTGGGCCTGTCCTCAGAATGCTACAGGGTACAGCTCATTTGAGCTCCTGTGTGGATGCTCCTTTTTATTAGGCCCCAGTCTCATTCCAGATACCACACCAACTTGGACTGTGCCTGAAAAAACTTGTCATCCCTACTATCTTCTGTGTAGTCATACTCCTATTCACCGTTCTCAACTACTCATAAAAGCCCTGCTCTTGTTTACACTGCCGGTTTACACTGTTTCTCCAAACCATCACAGCTGATATCTCCTGGTGCTATCCCCAAACCACCATTCTTAACTCCCTCTTAAAGTAAATAAATAATCTTGTTGGCAGGGCTATGCTGAACCCCCTTGGGCACTGTCTAATTGGATGTCCTGGATCCTCCCAATTCTTAGTCCTTTAATACCTGTTTTTATCCTTCTCTTATTCCATTTAGTTTTTCAATCCATACAAAACCATATCCAGGCCATCACCAATAATTCTATACAACAAATGTTTCTTCTAATAACCCCACAATATCACCCCTTACTACAAAATCTTCCTTCAGCTTAATCTCTCCCACTCTAGGTTCCCATGCCACCCCTAATCCTGCTCAAAGCAGCCCTGAGAAACATTGCCTATTATCTCTCCATGCCACCCCCAAAATTTTTGCTGCCCCAACACTTCAATACTATTTTATGTTATTTTTCTTATTAATATAAGAAGACAGGAATGTCAGACCTCTTAGCCCAAGCTAAGCCATCATATCCCCTGTGACCTGCACATATACATCCTGAGCACCCTTGATCCCCACCCCTGCCTGACAAAGAACAACCCCCTTTGACTAATTTTCCTTTACCTACCCAAATCCTATAAAACAGCCCCACCGCTATCTCCCTTTGCTGACTCTCTTTTCAGACTCTGCCCGACTGCACCCAGGTGAAATAAACAGCCTTGTTGCTCACACAAAGCCTGTTTGGTGGTCTCTTCACATGGACGAGAGTGAAAATATCCTTCTCACATTTTAAAATACAGTCGGCCGGGTGCGGTGGCTCAAGCCTGTAATCCCAGCACTTTGGGAGGCCGAGACGGGCGGATCACGAGGTCAGGAGATCGAGACCATCCTGGCTAACACGGTGAAACCCCGTCTCTACTAAAAATACAAAAAATTAGCCGGGTGAGGTGGCCGACGCCTGTGGTCCCAGCTACTTGGGAGGCTGAGGCAGGAGAATGGCATGGACCCGGGAGGCAGAGGTTGCAGTAAGCTGAGATCCAGCCACTGCACTCCAGCCTGGGCGACAGAGCAAGACTCTGTCTCAAAAAAATAAAATAAAATAAAATAAAATACATTCATGCCTTCCCAACAGTTTCCCGAAGTCTTAACTTATTCCGGCATTAACTCAAAAAACTAAGTCTGAAGTCTCATCTGAGATAAGGTAAATTCCTTCCACCTATATGAGCTTATAAAATAAAAACAAGTTAGTTACTTTCCAGATAAAATGAAGTACAGGCGTTGGATAAATGCTTCTGTTCCAAAAGGGAGAAATAGGCCAAAACAAATGCGGCTACAGGGCATATGCAAGTCTGAAATCCAGCAGGGCAGTTATTAAATCTAAAAGATTTGAAACAATCTCCTTTGACTCCATGTCTCACATCTAAGCCACAGTGATGCAAAAGGTGGGTTTCCAAGGTCTTGGGCAGCTTTACCCCTGTGGCTCTGCAGGATACAGACCCACTGGTTGGTTTCACAGACTAGCATTGGATGCCTGCAACTTTTCCAGGTGCATGCTGCAAGCTTTCTGTGGATCTACCATTCTATGGTCTGGAGGACAGTGGCCCTCTTCTCACAGATCCATTAGGCAGTGCCCCAGTGGGGATGCAGTATGGGGACTTCAACCCCACATTTTCCCTCTGCAATGCCCTAGTAGAGGTTCTGCATGAGGGTTCTGCCCCTGAAGCAGATTTCTCCCTGGACATCCAGGCATTTCCATACATTCTCTGAAATCTAGGTGGGAGCAACCAAGCCTCAACTCTTACCCTAGGCACACTCACAGGCTTAACACCATGTGAGAGCCACCAAGGATTATGGCTTACACCCTCTGTAGCAATGGACTGAGATGTATCTGGGGCCCTTTCAGCCAAGGTTGGAGCTAGGATGGCTAGGATGTAAGGAGTAGTGTCTCAAGGTTGCACAGGACAGCACAGCCCTGGGCCTGAGGCCTGGCCCATAAACTCATTCTTCCCTCCTAGGCATCCATGTCTGTGATTGGAGGGTCTTCTGCAAAGGTCTCTAAAATGCCTTTCAGGCATTTTTCCTATTGCCTTGGCTATTAACATTGTACTCCTATTGCTGATGCAAATTTCTGCAGTCAGATTGAATTTTTCCCAAGAAAATGCTTTTTTCTTTTTTACAACATGGCCAAGCTTTAAATTTTTAAATCTTTCACACTCTGCTTACCTTTTCAATATAAGTTCCAGTTTTAGATCATCTCTTTGCTCACACGTATAAGAATATGCTGTTAGAAGCAGCTAGGCCACTTCTTGAATGCTTTGCTGCTTAAAAATTTCTTTCACCATATACCCTAAATCATCAACTTCAAGTTCAAATTTTCACAGATCTCTAGAACAGGGGCACAATGCCTCCAATCTCTTTACTAACACATAAAAAAGTAACATTTGCCCCAGTTCCTAATAAGTTTCTCATCTCCATATGAGATCACTGCAGCCTGGACTTCATTGTTCAAATCACTATCAGCATTTTGGTCACAATTTATCAAGTGTCTAAGAAGTTCCAAACTTTCCCTCATGTTTCTGTCTTCTTCTGAGCCTTCCAAGCTGTTCCAATCTCTGTCCATTAACGACTTCCAAAACTGCTTCCACATTTCCAGGTATCTTTACAGTAATGCCCCAGTTTCAGGTCCTAATTTTCTGTATTATGCTATTCTCACATTGCTATAAAGAACTATCCAAGCCTGGGTGATTTATAAAGAAAAGAGGTTTAATTGGTTCATGGTTCCACAGTCTGTACAGGAAGCATGGCTGAGGTCTCTGGAAACTTACAATTATGGTGGAAGGTGAATGAGAAACAGGCACTTCCTACATGACTGGAACAGGAGGAAGAGAGTGAAGGGGTAGGTGCTACACAATTTTAAACAACCAGACCTCCTGAGAACTCTCTCATGAGACAGAAGTAGGGGGATGGGACTAAACCATTAGAAACCACCTGCATGATTTAATCACCTCCCACCAGGCCCCATCTGCAACACTTGAATTACAATTCAACATGAAATTTCAGTGGAGAGACAGAGCCAAATCAGATCAGTTGGCATATAGAAATGCTACTGATTTTTTTGTTGATTTTGTATCCTGCAAATTTACTGAATTTGCTTATCAGTTCTAATAGTTTCTTGGTGGAGTGTTTAGGTTTTTCCAAATATAAGATCATACTATCTGCAAACAAGGACAATTTGACTTCTTCCATTCTAATTTGGATGATTTTTATTTCATTCTCTTGTGTGATTTCTCTAGCCAAGACTTCCAATACTATGTGGAATAACTGTGGTGAAACTGGGTATCTTTGTCATGTTTCAGATATTAAGGGAAAGACTTTCGGTTTCTTCCCATTAAGTATGAAACTAGCTGTGGTTCTGTCACATATGGCTTTTATTATAATGAGATATGTTTCTTCTATGCCAAGTTTTTGAGGGTTTTTGTCATGAGGGAATATTGAATTTTATCAAATGCTTTTTCAGCATTAATTGAAATGATTATGTGGTTTTTATCCTTCACTCTATTGACATGAGGTATCACACTGATCAATTTAAGTATGTTGAACCATCCTTGCAAGGATTAATCCTACCCGGTTACAATGAACAATCATTTTAATGTATTATTGTATTCAGTTTTCCAGTATTTTTGTTCAGGTTTTTCTTACATAAATGTTCATCAGAGATATTTGCTTGTGGTTCTCTTTGTTTGATGTGCCTTTTTCTGGTTTTCTTATCACGGTAATACTGGCTTGCAAGAATGAGTTTGGAAGTATTCCCTCCTCTTCTATCTTTCGGAATAGTTTGTGTAGAATTGATATTAGTTATTTATTAAATCTTTGTTAGAATTCAGCAGTAAATCCATGGGATCTTGGGTTTTCCTATAATGGGACACATTTTATTATGTATTCAATCCTGTTACTTGTTATTGGTCTGTTCAGATTTTGGGCTTCTTTCTAGTTCAATCTTGGTAGTTTGTATGTGTCTAGGGATTTCTCCACTACTTCTAGATTTTTCCAATTTATTTGCCTATAGTTGTTCATAGCCACTAATGATCCTTTGACTTTCTACAGTATCATTTTTAATGTCTACTTTTTAATTTCTGATTTTACGTGTTCAGATCTTCTCTCTTTTTGTTATTTCAATAGGTTTTTGGGGAACAGGTGGTGTTTGCTTATATTAAGTTATATAGTGGTGATTTATGAGATTTTGGTGTACCTATCCCCCAAACAATGAACAATGTACCCAATGTGCAGTCTTTTATCCCTCATACCCCACCACTCTTTCCCCCAAGTCCCTAAAATCTATCATATCATTGTTATGCCTTTGTGTCCTCATAACTTAGCTCCATCTCATGAGTGAGAACATACAATGTTTGGTTTTCCATTCCTGAGTTACATCACTTAGAATAATGGTCTCCAATTTCATCCAGGTTGCTGTGACCATTATTTCATTTCTTTTTATGGCTGAGTAGTATTCCATTGTATATACATACCACATTTTATTTATCCACTCATTGATGGACATTTGGGCTGGTTCCATATTTTTGCAATTGCAAATTGTGCTGCTATAAACATGTATGTGCAAGTATCTTTTTTAACATAATGACTTCTTTTTCTCTAAGTAGATACCCAGTAGTGGGATTGTTTGATCAAATGGTAGATCTATGTTTAGTTCTTTAAGGAATCGCCACTGTTTTCCATGGTGGTTGTACTGGTTTTCATTCCCATCAACAGTGTAAAAGTGCTCTCTTTTTGCCATATTCACATGAACATATATTATTTTTTGGTTTTTTGATTATGGCCATTCTTGTAGGAGTAAGGTGGTATCACATTGTGGTTTTGATTGGCATTTTCCTAATAATTGGTTATGTTGAGCATTTTTTTCATTGTGTAATTGTTTTATAGGTCCTGTGAGATTTCATCTTTAAGGAGATTCTATTTTGGTGTGTTTCCAAAATTTATCTCAAGATTTAGAACTACTGGTAGCAGTTCTTGTGGTGCTTGGTAGTGGCAAATTCTCTCAGCATTTTTCTGTCTGAAAAAGACTGTATTTTTTCCTTTTCTATCTTTTATTTTGAAATAGGTTGAGTTACAGGAAGTTGCAAAACTGGTACATCAAGCTTCATTTCCTCAAATGATAATAACTTACAAAATCACATTATACTGTTTGGGTTTCTTTTTGTAAAACATATTTTTATTGCTGAGAGTACATATATATAAATGTACACCTTAGCTGTCTATCCTACTTTTCTCTTATCATCTTTCTCTGGCAAATTTTAATTACATTAACTGGCATGGTTAGGAATGCAAGAGCTGCATATTATATTTCCTGATTATTAAGAGTTTTGAAAAGAAAATAAGTGAGTATGACTTGGTCATCTAGCCTGCAGTTTTTCCATTTAGTGCTTGCTCTCTCTCTCTCTGCACACGTGCATGTGTGTGTGTGTGTGTGTGTAGACACAGAAAAAGAAAGTTCACAAGCATGAGTCTGGCATAACCTTCTCTAATTTTTAAAATACATGCATTTTTACGTAGTTTTTGGAATAACTATTTTTTTTCTTAAACCCAAACAAGATTATGCAAGGGAAAAATTTTTCAGTTGGAACATAATAGGGAGAGATGTTACAAAATACCTAAATTATATTATTGCCTGCTCAATAGTTTGTGTGCTCCCAAGAATTACCAAGAAAATAATTATTTATCCTTAGAGTAAAATGAATAAAGGGGTATTGGCTTACTGACTAAATAATCACAGTGAACAACCTACCCTGTTTGAGTAAACCACAGTCTGTGTCAGCAAATATGGCCAAGATGACACTTAGACACTTGTGTGTTCACTGACTCCCTCACCAATTCATTAACTCACATACAGAGGATGTGACTGGAAGAATAATGAATTCATAATATCTGACCTTTTAAAAAAAATTCCTTAGTTATTGAGGAACAGGTGGTACTTGATTACATGAGTAAGCTCTTTAGTGGTGATTTGTGAAATTTAGGTGCACCCAGCACGTGGGCAGTATACACTGCACCTATTGGTAGTCTTTTATCCCTCACCCCTTCCCACCCTTTCTTCCTGAGTCCTGGAAATCCATTGTGTTATTCTTATCCTTTTGCATCCTCATAGCTTAACTTCTACTTATGAGCGAGAGCATATGATATTTGGTTTTCCATTTCTGAGTGACTTCACTTAGAATAACAGTCTCCAATCTCATCCAGCTCACTGTTAATGCCATTAATTCATTCCTTTTTATAGCTGTGTAGAGTTTCATATATACACACACACACACACACACACACACACACACACACACACACATATATACTACAGTTTCTTTATCCATTCACTGATTGGTGGGCATTTGGGTTGATTCTATGCCTTTGCAATTGCAAATTGTGCTGCTGTAAACATGTGTGTGCAAGTATCTTTTTCATATAATGACTTCCTTTCTTCTGGGTAGATACCCAGTAGTGAGATTGCTGGGTCAAATGGTATTTCCACTTTTAGTTCTTTAAAGAATCTCCATGCTGTTCCATAGTGGTTGTACTAGATTACATTCCCACCAGGAGTGTAGAAGTGTTTCCTGTTCATCACAGCCAAATCAATACCTACTATTTTTTTATTTTTTTCATCTTGCAGGAGTAAGGTGGTATCGCATTATGGTTTTGATTTCCATTTCCGTGATTATTAGTGATGTTGAGCATTTTTTCATATGTTTGTTGGCCATTTGTATATCTTATTTTGAGAATTCTCTATTCATGTCCTTAGCCCACTTTTTGATGGAATTGTTTGTTTGTTTTTTCTTGTTGATTTGTTTGCAATCATTGTAGATTCTGGATATTAGTCCTTTGTCAGATGTATACATTGCAAATATTTTCTCCTGTGGTTTGTCTGTTTACACTGCGGACTGTTTCTTTTGCTGTGCAAAAGTTTTTTAGTTTAATTAATTACCAGCAATTTATCATTGTTTTTATTGCATTTGCTTTTGGGCTCTTGGTTACCAAATTATTGACTAAGCCAATGTCTAGAAGGGTTTTTCCAATGTTATCTTCTAGAATGTTTACAATTTCAGGTCTCAGATTGAAGTTCTTAATCAATCTTGAGTTGATTTTTTCATAAGGCAAGAGATGAGGATCCAGGTTCATGCTCCTATATGTAACTAGCAAATCATCCCAGCACCATTTGCTGAGTAGGGTGTCCTTTCCCTACTTGATGTTTTTGTTTCCTTTGTTGAAGATCAGTTGTCTATAAGTATTTTGGTTTATTTCTGAGTTCTCTATTCTGTTTCATTGGTCTATGTACCTATTTTTATACCTGCACCATACTGTTTTGGTTACTATGGTCTTATAGTATAGTTTGAAATCAGGTAATGTGATGCCTCCAGAATTTGTTATTTTTGCTTAGTCTTACTTTGGCTATGCAGGTTCTTTTTTGGTTCCATATGAAGTTGAGAATTGTTTTTTTTTTCTAATTTTGTGAAGAATTAGGGTGGTATTTTGATGGGAATTACAATAAGTTTGTAGATTGTTTTCGGCAGAATGATAGTTTTCACAATATTAATTCTACCCATCCATGAGCATGGGATGTGTTCCCATTTGTTTGTGTCATCTATGATTTCTTTCAGAAGTATTTTGTAGTTTTCCTTGTAGAAGTCTTTCACCTCCTTGATTAGGTAAATTCCTAAGTATTTTAATTTTTTCCATCTATTGTAAAAGGGGTTCAGTTCTTGATTTGGACTCTCAGCTTGATTGCTGTCGGTGTATACAAGAGCTACTGATTTGTGTACGTTAATTTTGTATCCAGAAACTTTGCTGAATTCATTTATCAGTCCTAGGAGTTTTCTGGTGGAGTCTTTAGGGTTTTCGAGGTAATAGATCATATCACCAGCAAACAGTGACAGTTTGACTTCCTCTTCGCTGATTTGGATGCCCTTTATTTCTTACTTTTGTCTGATTGCTCTGGCTAGGCGCTCCATTACTATGTTGAAGAGGAGTGGTGAGAGTGGATATTATTGTCTTGTTCCAGTTCTCAGAGGAAATGTTTTCAACATTTCCCCATTCAGTATAATGTTTGCTGTGGGTTTGTCATAGATGGCTTTTATTATACTGAGGTATGCTCATTGTATGCCAATTTTGCTGAGAATTTTAATATAAAGGGATGCTGGATTTTGTTGAATGCTTTTTCTGCATCTATTGAGATGATCATGTGATTTTTGTTTTTAATTCTGTTTATATGGTTTATTGCATTTATTGACTTGCATATGCTAAATCATCCCTGCAGCAACACTTTATCATGGTGATCTTTTTGATATATGTTGGATTTGGTTAGCTAGTATTTTACTAAGGATTTTAGAATCTATGTTCATCAGGAATATTGGTCTGTAGTTTTTTTTTTTTGGTTATGTCCTTTCCTGGTTTTGGTATTAGGATGAAACCAGCTTCATAGCATGATTTAGGAAGGGTTCCCTATTTCTCTATCTTGTGGAATAATGTCAACAGGATTAGTACCAATTTCTCTTTGAATGTCTGGTAGACTTCTGCTGTGAATTTGTCCTGGACTTTTTTTGCTGGTAATTTTGAAATTACTATTTCAACCTCACTGCTTGTTATTGACCTATTCAGGGTATCCAGTTCTTCCTGATTTAAGCTAGGGGGGTTATATCTTTTCAGGAATTTATCCATCTCTTCAAGGTTTTCTAGTTTATGTGCATAAAGGTGTTCATAGTAGCCTTGACAATCTTTTGTATTTCTGTGGTGTCAATTGTAATATTTCCTGTTTTGTTTCTTATTGAGCATATTTGGATTTTCTTTCTTTCTTGGTTAATCTTGTTAATGGCCTATCAATTTTATTTCCCTTTTCAAAGAATCAGTTTTTTTTTTTTATTTGTCTTTTGTATTTTTTTTTTGTTTGGTTGGTTGTTTCCATTTTATTTGGTTCTGCCCTGAACTTGGTTATTTCCTTTCTTCTGCTGGGTTTGAGTTTGGTTTGTTCTTATTTCTCTAGTTCCTTGAGGTTTCTCTAAACAATCTAGACCTTAGATTGTCTGTGCTCTTTCTGACTTTCTGATGAAGGTGTTTAGGGCTATGAACTTTCCTCTTATCACCACCTTTGCTGTGTCCCAGATGTTTTGATAAGTCATGTCACTATTGTCATTTAGTTTGAAAGATTTTTTGATTTCCATCTAGATTGCATTTTTGACCCAATGATCATTCAAAAGCAGGTTATTTAATTTCCATGTATTGGCATGATTTCGAAGGTTCCTTTTGCAGATAATTTCCAGTTTTATTCCACTGTGGTCTGAGAGAGTGCTTGATAAAATTTCAATTTTCTTTAATTTATTGAGACTAGTTTTGTGATCTATCATATGGTTTATCTTGAAGAAAGTTCCATGCACTGTTGAATAGAGTGTATATTCTATAGTTTGTGGATGTGATGTTCTGTATATATTTTTAAGTCCATTTGTTCCAGGGTATAGTTTAAATCCATTGTTTCTTTGTTGACTTTCTATATTGATAACTTGTCTAGTTCTGTCAGTGGAGTATTGAAGTCCCCTACTATTATTGTGTTGCTGTCTCATTTCTTAGGTCTATTAGTAATAGCTTTATAAATTTTAGAGCACCAGTGTTAGGTACATATATGTTTAGGACTGTGATATTTTCATGTTGGACAAGGCCTTTTGCCATTATATAATGTCCCTCTTTGTTTCTCTTAACTGCTGTTGCTTTAAAGTTTGTCTTGTCTGATATAAGAATAGCTACCCCTGCTAATTTTTGGTGTTCATTTGCATGAAATGCCTTTTTCTACCCCTTTACAAGTTTGTGTGAGTCCTTACGTGTTAGGTGGGACTCTTGAAGGCAGCAGATAGCGGTTGGTGAATTTTTATCCATTCTGCAATTCTGTCTTTTAAGCATAGCATTCAGGCCATTTACATTCAATGTTAGTATTGAGATGTGAGGTACAGTTTCATTTATCTTACTATTCATTGCCTGTATACATTTTTTGGTTGTTTTTAAAACTGTATTTTATGTTTTATAGGTCCTGTGAGATTTATGCTTTAAAGAGTTTCTGTTTTGATGTGTTTCCAGAATTTGTTTCAAGATTTAGAGCTCCTTTTAGCAGTTGTTTTAGTGGTTGCTTGGTAGTGGTGAATTTTCTCAGCATTTGTTTGTCTGAAAAAGACTGTATTTTTCCTTCATATATGAAGCTCAGTTTTGTTGGATACAAAATTACTGGTTGATAATTGTTTTGTTTGGGGAGGCTTAAGATAGGGACCCAATTCCTTTTAGCTTGTAGGTTTTCTGCTGAGAAATCTGCTGTTAATCCAATAGGTTTTCTTTTATAGGTTTCCTGGTACTTTTGTCTCACAGCTTTTAAGATTCTTTCCTTTGTCTTAACTTTAGATAATGTGAATATAATGGCAGCTAGCACCTGGAATAGGTGCCTCTAAGTGATGATCTTTGGGGGACGAATTTCCCAGGTGTTCTTTCTGCTTCTTGTATTTGGATGTCTAGGTCTCTAATGAGGCCAAGGAAGTTTTCCTCTATTATTCCCTCAAATATGTTTTCTAAACTTTTAGATTTTTCTTCTTTCTCAGGAACACTGATTATTCTTAGATTTGGTTAATTAACATAATCCCAGACTTCTTAGAGGCTATGTTCATATTTTCTTATTCTTATTTCTTTGTTTTTGCTGAATTGGTTTAATTTGAATACACTGTCTTTGAGCTCTTAATTTTTTTCTTCTACTTGTTCAATTCTATTGCTGAGACTTTCCAGAACATTCTTCTATTTCCATAAGTGTGTCCATTGTTTCCTGAAATTTTTTTTTTATGCTATATATTTCCTTGAATATTTCTCCCTTCACTTCTTATATCCTTTTTTGGATTTTCTTACATTGAGCTTTGCCTTTCTCTGGTGCCTCCCTGATTAGCTTAATAACTAACCTCCTGAATTCTTTTTCAGATAAATCAGGATTTCTTCTTGGTGTGGGTCCATTCCTGGTGAGCTAGTGTGATTTTTTTGAAGGTGTTAAAGAGCCTTGTTTTGTCATATTACCAGGGTTGGTTTTCTGGTTTCTTCTCATTTGGGTAGGCTCTGTCAAAGGGAAGGTCTAGGGCTGAAGGCTGTTGTTCAGATTCTTTTGTCCCACAGGGTGTTCCCCTGATGCAGTACTCTCCCTGTTTTCCTATAGATGTGTCTTCTTGAGAGCAAAGCTGCAGTGATTGTTATCTCCATTCTGGATCTAGCCACCCAGCAAGTTTACTAGGCTCCAGGCTGGTACTGGGGGTTGTCTGCACAGGGTTCTGTGATATGAACCACCTGTGGGTCTCTCAGCTGTGGATACCAGCACCTGTTCCAGTGGAGGTGGCGGGGGCTAAAATGGACTTAGTGAGGGTTCTTAGTTTTGGTGGTTTAAGGCACTATTTTTGTGCTGGTTGGCCTCCTGCCAGGAGGTGGCACATTCCAGAAAGTATCAACTATGGTTGTATAGGGAGGAACAGGTGGTGAGTAGGACCCTAGAACTCCCAAGAATATATGCCCTTTGTCTTTAGTTATGGAAGTTATGGGGTGGGTAGGGAAGGACCATTAGTGGGGGCAGAGCTAGATGTGGCTGAGCTCAGACTCTCCTTGGGTGGGTCTTGCTGCAGCTGAGTATTTGGGGTGTATTCCGGGTCTTGCAGGACCAATCTGCTTCCTTCAGTGGGTCTGTGGGTGCTCTCAGGTTTCCTGATTTATTCTTGCAGTCATTCTGGAGCAAATATTTATGATGCAAGACTTCACATGCTGCTCTGTCCATCCGAGTCAGAGCTGCTCTCTAGTCCTGCTTCCATCTGCCATAATCAATACAGCTTGTCAATCCCTGACTTTTGATAACTGTATGAACCAGTAGTTAATATATCCTTCTATTGCTTGAAATGAGCTGACCACAGTTACTGTTTAGCTCCCCCTAAAACCTATGCCCTTCATAAGAATTTGATGCCAACTAAAGCAAATAGATATTATAATTAAGAAGATTTTCTAAATACTTGAGTAGCCAGAAGGTAGACTACAGTGATAGGTTTTGTCATTTGAAATGAGTATAGTAATGAGGCCTATTTCCTATTGGTAGACTTTTGGCAAATATATACACAAAAGAAGTGATAAGATAAAATGAGTATAGGGAGAAATGTGACGATTTTAATTTATAATAACAAATATAAAATATTAGTATATATAATAGTTTATTTATAGTAATATAAATATAAAATTACCAAATTTATAATTTTATTCTGCACTACTTATAGTATATCTATATCAATACTTTTTAACATGTACCTAGACTCTATTGCCTTTGAGAATTATAATGTTTCTTTGATAAGTATGCTTGTAAGTATGTGTGCACCTGTGTGTGTGAGAGAAAAGAGATAACAGTTAAACCTTTGGTGATCATGAGAAATTAGATTAGAGAAAGCCATATGTTTACTTCAAGTAACTGGAGCTTGGTGAGAGGAAGCCCACCTTTGACTCTTTTGCTAGAGATTTTATGCTCCTCAACCAAACATTTTTTTCCACTTCATCCATGACTGTAAGTTTTTATTCATAACTCAGATTGTTGGGAAATATATGTTTTCTTGATATTGTGTCTTATGAATTGCACTTGGCAATAGTGGTCAGCGTAATGGATCCTGGAGAGAAAGCCCAATTCTTAGCTAGAGTGGGGTTTCCCAATAGTTGAAAATTGGTACTGTGTACTCTTTAAAAAGAGAATTCTCTTAAAAGACAGTAGAAAGACTAAACCTTGAAGCACAATAATAAGGCTAGGAACTATTGGAGCCCATGAATAATAAACACATGGAGGGAAGGGGGAGCAAGATGGCTGAATAGAAGCTTTTACCTAGCATCACCACTGGGGGAACACCAAATTATAACAGCAAACCACACACACAACAAGCACTGTCATAAGAACTGAAAATCAGATGAGCAATCATAGTACCTGGTTCTAACTTCATATCACTGAAAGAAGCACTAAAGAGGGTAGAAAAGACAGTCTGGAATCACCAACAACACTCATCCCCTAGCAGTGACCACATGGCATAGAGAGAAAAACTGTTCACTTAAGAGAGGGAGAATACAGCAACTGGAGGGCTTGGCATTGAGCTCAATGCTGACCTGTCATAGCTGAGAGCAAAGCAGCACCGGGCTCAGTTGGCATCCAGACACGAAGGGAGGATTTGCAGCATCCTTAGCCAGACAGGAATTGACCATCACAGTGATCAGAACTTGAGTTTCAGCAAGGCTCACCACCACAGGCTAAAGAACTCTGGGGTCCTAGATAAACTTGCATGGAAGTCTGTAATTCCGTAGAAATTACAACTGTAATTGTAATTACAAAAGTCCTAGTCCTGGGATGTGTTTAGAGCCAGCGAACTAGGACAGCACATGACCTGGGGTGACACATGACCTAGGGAGACACCAGCCAGGGTGGCTAAGGGAGTGCTTGCACCACCCTTCCCTCAACCCCAGACAGTACAGCTTGCAGCAATGAAAGTGAGTCTTTCATTCTGCTTGATGAGAGGAAAGAGGAATTTTGCCTTGTATCTTGGAAAGCAGCTCAGCCTTAAACACCAAATTATGCTACAGAGGGATAGCAAAACAAACATATAAATGAATAGAACAGGATAGAGAACCCAGAAACAAATCCATACACCTACAGTGAATGCATTTTTGACAAAGTTTCCAAAAACATACATTGGTTGCTGGGGAAACTGGATATCCATATACAGCAGAATGAAACTAAATCCCTATCAGTTGCTATATACAAAAATCAAATACAAATTGATTAAAGACCTAAATCTAATACCCCAAACTATAAAACTGTTTTGTGAAAACATTGGGGAAAGTTTCCAGGACATTGGTCCGGGCAAAAAATTTTGAGCAATACTCCACAAGCACAGGCAACCAAAGCAAAAATACACAAATAGGATCACATCAAGTTAAAAAGCTTCTGCACAGCAAAGGAAACAATCATACAAGGTAAAGAGACAACCCACAGAATGGGAGAAAATGTACACAAACTACTTATCTTATAAGGGATTAATAACCAGAATATACAAGGAGCTCAAGCAACTAACTCTTTAGGAAAAAAAATCTAATAATCTGATTTAAAAAATGAGCAAAAGATTTGAATAGACATGTTTCAGAAGAAGATATTCAAATAGCAAACTAGCATATAAAATGGTGCTAAACATCATTGATTGTCAGAGAAATGCAAATCACAACTGAAATGAGATATCATCTCACCCCAGTTAAAGTGGGCTTATATCCAAAAGACACATAATAAAATATGCTGGCAAAGATGTGGGGAAAAAAAAGAGAAATGCTTGTACACTGCTGATGGGAATGTAAATTAGTAAAATCACTATGGAGAAGAGTTTGGGGGTTCCTCAAAAAAACAAAAACTAAGAGCTATAATCTTATAAGCATACGATCCAGCAATACCACTGTTAATTATACACCCAAAATAAAGGAAATCAGTATATCAAAGGTATATCTGCACTCCCATGGTTGTCGCAGAACTGTTCACAATAGCTAAGGTTTGGAAGCCACATAAGTGTCATCAACAGAAGAACGGATAAAGAAAACGTGATACATACACACAATGAAGTACTATTCCATCATAAAAAAGAATGAGATCCAGCCATTTTCAACAACATGGATGGAACTGAAGATCATTATGTTTGGTGAAATAAGCCAGGCAGAAAGAGACAAATTTCACCTGTTTTCACTTATTTGTAGGTTCTAACAATTAAAACAATTGAACTCATGGAGGTAGAGAATAGAAGGATGGCCACCAGAGGCTGGGGAAAGTAGTTGAGCGGGGAGTTGGGGATGGCCAACGGTTACCGAAAGTGATTAGAAAAGTGAATAAGACTACATACTTGATAGTACAAGTGGGGTGAATATAGTCAATAATAATTTTACTATACATTTAAAAATAACTACAAGAGTTAACTGTATTTTTTGTAGTACAAAAGAGAAACACTTGAGGGCATGGATATCCATTTATCATGATATGATTATTGTGTGTTGTATGTGTGTAAGAGTATCTCATGTGCCCCCTAAATATATACATCTATTATAAGTAAATAAACAACACACAAAGCACTTGAGATACTTCTCATTTGAACTATTTGTTTATGGTCATACTTAGCATACACTTTTACATTTTTCTTTCGTATATTGTAATTTCCTTTTGTTACTTGCAATTTTTATTAAAGCCTACTATTGTATGTTTTAAATACTTAGAACTACTTTACTGTGTAAATATAATAAAGATTAAGTAAATATTTCTACATCATCTCCTCCATATAAGCAAAAGTGACATCAAGGAGTAAATAATCCCAAATTTCCAGGCAGCACTATGCACCAAAACAAATGATGGTTATTCAGTGAACATAAGAGCAACAAGGAAGAATATATCAGATCGAGAAGTAGCTATTAAGTGGACAATTAAGGAAAGAGTAGAGGCAGAAGTTTTTTTTCCAGTTATACTAGGTGAAGGTGACTCTTGGTGGGGCTTGGGGAAGAGTTGACTTTGGATTACCAAATCTAGTCCTCCATATTCAGTAACTTTCTCAAATAAACTTACTTTAATGAAGATAGTGACATTCAAGTGATGCACCTTTTTGTGCTTTTTGAAGCTTCCCACAGTCAAGAATAAAATATTCTGTCTCATAAGTCAGTGAGACTGGACCCAGGACTATCACCCCTATAATGGCAGCTTTGTATCAGGAAAAGAGCTGGGGACCAATATATAAGGCATGATCCAAGGCTGCCTACTTTGCTCAGAACTGCCTTTTTGCCTTAATTCCTAGTTATGAGCTCAAAGAATTGTAGACTTCGGTGATATTAGCTGTGAAAATGTACTAAATGATATTCAACAGTTAAACACTTCATTTTCTGATGAATAAAGGAAAAGATACAAGGATTTATCTTCCCTTTTCTATAAAAATTTTACCACGGGGTAACCAATTAGTATATTTGGAGCAGTGTCTTGTTATGAAAACATTGCAACTAATTTAAATGGCTAGATGTGAGTTCTTTTTTCTTTACATACAAGTCCCTTCCCTTGTTATGAACTTTGACACAAAACAGAACCCACTCATTCTTTTCAGTAGCCTTTGACCATTAATATATTCTGCATTGCCATTTGGGGTAAAACCAGGACTAATAAGAACCTAAATAATTAGTGCCTGAATTTAATTAAGTTCTTATTCTATGGTCTATGTTTGTGGGAAAGAAACAAACCACAGGAAAATAAGTCAACATCAGGGTTTTATAAGTTGTTTATTTGTTTCTCCTATAGCCCTCTTGCTTGGGAGACATCCGATTCAAAACTCTGCACTTTTTGTACTTAAAATGAAAAATTCTTTGAGCAAAGTACTTAATTTTCCTACATAATATAACCAGCTACCAATCGTTCACTTTTGCATTTCATCTTTTTAGGCCCTTCTCTTTTCCCCTCACAAAACATCAATAACACTGAAAGGATATGTGCCTTAAACTGGTTATTTTCTAACATCTTGATTATGAGGTATCTATTGAGTTAACATCCAGGTTTGGACAGAAGCTGGCTAGAAAATAGGCAGCTGCGTAGGGATGGGAACATGCCAAAAAGAAGATGCCAATGGGGGTCATGGGTATAGGAAAATAGCCAATGAGAAACTTTGTTTTCTTCATAGTTTTGTTGGCATCCAGGCCCTGTTTATATCAGCAAGAGCTAGTATAAACAATGCTGAGTCTTCTGGGTATGGTGGCTCACATCTGTAATCTCAGCACTTTGAGATGCCAAGGTGGGTGGATCGTTTGAGACCAGTCTGGGCAACATGGCAAAAACCCATGTCTACAAATAATATTTAAAAAATTAGCCAGGTGTAGTGGTACACATCTGCAGTCCCAGCTACTCAGGAGGCCAAAGTGGGGGGATCACTTCAGCCTGGGAGGTTGAGACTGCAGTGAGTTGTAATCATTCCACTGCATTCCAGCCTGGGGGACAGAGTGAGACACTGCCTCAAAAACAAACAAACAGACAAACAAATAATAATAATAATAATAATAAAGATGATCCTAAGGTGACTGATTAATTCCAATCCATTAATTAAAACTTTCAGTTTTGTTGGCTAGGTAGTATTTATTAAGGTAAAAGGATGGATACATTACTTTCAGAAGATAATTCTCAGCTGGGCACGGTGGCTCACACCTATAATCCCAGCACTTTGGGAGACCGAGGCTGGGCGGATCATGAGGTCAGGAGTTCGAGACGAGGCTGGCCAACATGGTGAAACCCTGTCTCTACTAAAAACACAAAAATTAGCCGGGCGTGGTGGTGCACGCCTGTAGTCCCAGCTGCTCAAGAGGCTGAGGCAGGAGAATTGCTTGAACACAGGAGGAAGAGGTTGCAGTGACCCAAGATCACGCCATCGCACTCCAGCCTGGGTGACAGAGCAAGACTCTGTCTCAAACAAACCAAAACAAAACAAAACAAACAAACAAAAAAAACATCATAATTCTCAAGTCAATCCAAAAGAGACAATATAATTTGTAATGAATCTAAACTAATATTGCTATTGCATTGGGGGATGGGTATATGATCTCTAAAATTTTTTTCTTCCCTTCTGCCACCACATGATGCGTGAAATGTGTTTTCAAATATTAATTGCTCAATATGTTTCTGCAGAAAATACTTTAACAAATCCTACTCAACACCAAGTTATCATGTTCTCTTTGAAATTCCATCACAAGTAAGCCCTTGACAAAACATCATACAAAGAAATTATCTATCACTGCATAGTTTATACCATTTTTCCCATTTAGTATTTTATTTGAAAAAGAACAAATATGTCAACATCTTCCACTTTTCAGATGATGATATTGCAACATAGACAGGCTTAGTAACTCATTCAAGTTTACTTGGCTGGTAATTAATAGAACCAGAGTTCAAACTTCAAATCTTTGACTCCAAATTTACCCTCTTTTCACCACAAATTGCATTTTCTGTTAATAGTAAAAGATGATCAGAAGAAGGAACTTCAGGGTTTTTTCTTTTTGATCAATATCATTTTTTCTAGGTTGACCAGAGAGATAATGCCATTTTCAAAGTGAAACGACATTCTATAAAACCTACATGCAGGGCCTTCATTAACTAACTTGAACATACTCTGTTTTGAAAAAGAAAAGGCTAAGCAATGAACTTTCGAGCTAAAGAACAAATGAGGAGTATTGTCAGAAAGCAGCATCTACACTAATTAGTGCCCCATCCTTAACTTTATCACAAAGGTTAAGTTTAACTAGGACCCTGTCCTTGATTTTTATTGTCATCTTGTGAAAACATCGACTGCCGTATAAGCCTCTTAAATTTACACTTGATTATGAAAGTCAAGCATACTTTCATTTACTGACAGCTACTGATGCTTCTAATGAAGTCAGGTGACTTTAGTTCAAATAAACAAATGATTACGGTTGACAGCAAAAGTGTAAACAAGTTCTAATTAAATTAATGAATATGCTCACTGTTGTGGTTGTCCCCTAGGACACGAAAACTTGTATTTGCTTATCAAAATTTCCACACAAAGGGAAAAAAATTAATTTCCATGGTCAGAAAGTCAGTGCCCATAGGCCAGTGAGTAGGTAAAGGAGTAGAAATCACTGGCATTTCACCAGTTTATAGACTCATTCTATAGGTAGATGGATAGTTATAGTCTCTTGACCTTTTGAGCAAACTGCTCAAAACAGTGAGGACTAAAGTCAGGCTTGCATTATACTCTCCCTTTGGTGTTGGGAAAAGAGCACGTTACACAGCCCTGGTCATATATTCAAGTAAAATTATTGGGCTTTAAGCACAAAAGAAGAATAAATAAAAGTCTTCTGGGCATATAGATTTTAAAAAGAACATGTAACTTATAATGAAGTGAAAATTAGATTATCATTAGATATTTTTACAATGCTTTTGGCCATAAGTAAATGGGATGACATATTTAAGGTGCTCAAAAAAACGAAATGTGGGCAAAGATTTTGCCTCCAGAAGAACTGACTTAAAGAGTAAAGAACAAAAAACATCATCAACATGTAAGAACTTGAAGAATATCTTTTTCAGACCACTTTCTGAGAAATCTGAAGAATAAGTTTCAAACAACAAAAATTACTAGTAGAGAGAGCAACATATTTACCAGTGGTAATCATTTAATACATAAGGACCTGTGAAAGTGTGACTAAATGAAAAAAAGTACATATATAGATGGTTATATATTATATCAATGTAGATATGACACAATTATAAAATAAAATGAAGAGGATATGGGGAGATGACATATACAAAAATTTAAAGATTTTCAATCACTGTATTGGAATGATAGTTTTAATCTTGTTATTCTGGGATTTTTTTATGTTATTGGATAAAGCAAATGAGCAATTATGTGATAGCTCAATTCTATCATCTGCTGTGGTTTTGAGAAGCAGGGCTTTTCATGTAGAAAGAAGGAATTATAAAATAGTAAATAATAAATAGAAGCCTCATATTACTGCATTAGAATTGGAAATACCAAAATGAAGTCACAATTATGTACAGAGATGGAAAATTATATGTACAAGTCACATGTAAAATTCTGATACATGCACATTTCACATATTGTGAATATGTAATTTATATATAAGGTACATTTTCTGTATAAATATTTATAATATGTAATTATACTCTTACATATAACTTATATATGTTGGTCCATATAACATATATATAAATTATATGACTATAATTATATATTATAAATATATAATTATGTATATACACACACACATATATTATTCCCTATCTCTATCTATAGAAAAAGTCTAGAAACAATAGTCAACACTGTAGTGATGATCTTTAATACAATTTTCCACTAAAATGAAACAGGGCTTTTTGGAGAAATAGGTGATTCCATCTCTCCACACATAAAAGGTCTTGGATAGGAAGGGTACATGATAAGCTTATAATATGTAATTATATCAGATAGCAAGAACGCTATAGGCATCTACTTCAGTTCTGTCAAATTGAACTCAGGAGCAAAATTAAAGAGGCTCCTACTGGGCAGAGATGGGAAAATTTGAGCTTTAATAGAACTAGTAATTAAAATGGTATGAAACCCGTTAAATATATTTACATTCATAATTTCATAATGAGATTAACACATAACAATTAGTAACCTAAATAACAGTTAAACACTTCATTTTCTGGTGAATAAAGGAAAAGACACAAGGATTTATCTTTCCTTTTCTATAAAAATTTTACCACTGGGTAACCAATTAGTATATTTGGAGCAGTGTCTTGTTATAAAAACATTGCAACTAATTTAAAAGGAAATGATACAGTTAGAATATCACCATATTGCAAAGGCAATAAATTAACCACCATAGATATTGAGCCTTAAGGGTTCCTAACAACAAAAAGAGAGATAGTAAGAACTTTTGGGTGTCCTGAGGAAAAACTACAATATGACTGGATTTTGCCAAAGAGATAAAATTTGAGTCTTATCATACATTTGGATCCAGTTGACAATTTTAGAGAAACGCTAAAGAGAATATATTAAACGGCACTTTGAGAATGCAATGAACAAAATCTGGACTGTGGTAAACTACATGTCAAATTACCCAAGTTGTGCAACAGATAAATTTTAAAGGACTTTTTTTTTAAATGAAGGAGAAACTTGTAGAATAAAATAGGCTTAAAGGACGTATCAAGTATAAAAAATGGTAATGACTGAACAATGATATCTGGTGATGCACCTTTGGATGATTAAAATAGAAATGTGAGTAATTGTTTTACTTTTGTGGCTACTTTGGGGAGAAGGGGACAATGTGGTTAGGATGAGGAACATGGAGGGGCTACTGAGTTGATGTCAAAATTTTAGTTTTTTATTTGAGTGGTGGTTTACAAGGGTATTTGCTTTATAATATTTTATTAAGGTACATTTGTTTGTGTAAATTTGTTTTCTATCTCTGTTTTATTTTACATTGAAAAGGTCACTTTAAAAATGATGGCATTCTATGTGAGATCTTTAGAAATTTATTTGACGTAGCAACAAATCTCAAACTAAAAATTAAGTAGCAACTTCTAGGGCCAAAAGAAGAGATTTTGATGGAACAGGACACATGATTGGGTTCCCTAGAAGAAGACTCTGAGATACAGACTGCAGGAGGTTTATTGGAGAGTACTCTTTGGATCTCTACCTGACAAAGGGGAAGAAAGAAAGCAAAACTGAGAAGAATAAGTGGGGCGGTAATGTAGTATCGGGGAAGTCCTCAGGTGACTTCATGGGAATTTTAGAATTTGTGATAGCCATTCAATGTTGTGCCACAGTAGACAAAGGGATCAGGCTTTTGTGTTTCTCCTTAATGGAGGACAAGCTGCTTTAGGGAGGACTGCATAGATTGGACACAGCCAAAACAATCCTGAAGTGGGCTGAAAGATGAGAGATGTCTGCTCACAGCAGTCCCAGAAGCTGAGGAATCTGAGTGGTAGAGCACTGCATCAACTACAGTGATTATTTCCTGTGTCTATAAGTATTTTTTTTCTGGCTTCTATATTTATCTGTCTCTAAACTATGTTATTAATTTTGCAAATACAAGATTGTAAATCCCAGCATCCTTGCGATTTGGTGAAATCTTGTTTCCATTTTACAGACAAGAAAAAAAAAAAAGCTCAGAAAGGTGAACAGTTATAGTAACATTGCATTGTAGGTTAACTTTGGGCCAGGCATACTACCTGCATTATTTCATTTCATTATCTCAATAGACTTATGAGTTAAGCAGAGTTGGTTCCTTCATTTTACAGGTGAGGTAAATGAAGGCTATAGATGTTAAAAGATTATCCTGGTCAGTGGTGGAGCCAGGATTCTGATGAAGTCTGTATGAATCCAACATTGTACTCTCAAGCAATATGTTATACACCTCTGCAGTAATGGTCTAGACTCACAGAAGAAATAAAAGATCAATCCAGGAATTTAACTCTGATTTCCTATCTCCAGATTTTCAGTCCCTCTCCTATAACTTGTCCAGTGTCCCATACCTTGAGAGAGGGCTTTATTTTAGACGTTAATTAATGGTTGATGGTGATTTAATATATTACCACTCTTAACTAGCAAACAGGAATCTTTGATAACTTAAATAACTTCATTTAAAGAAATCGCAAAGATAAACATTGTTTTCCAACTGATGGGCTACTAGAGAAAAATGTTTTGGAGGTCTTTTGAATTCCTGAGATGCCACCAAGCATTCTGTACCAATTCTTTTTATGCAGAGGTCAACTTTACAGGCCATAGAATAATTAAGGGAACAGAGGGCATAATCAATAAGAAAAAGTAAAAAAAGATCAAAAGTCTTCAGTCTGGATAAAATGAAGATCAAAAGTGAATTATTCTAAAGTAAGTAAAAAGCGAGATTGCGTGGGAAAATGAGAGCAGACGTATCCCTTATGTCTCAGGGCATAAGAAATAGAGGGGAATTTTTTTTAATATTCAAGAGGTGAATTGGGGCAAATAGAATGAAAACATTACTCCAAACCCTAGGTAGCTAACCACCAAAATTTATTCCATCTAAAAAAGCAGTATAGGCTGTCATAAATTGATTCAAGGTAATTTAAACAAATTTATGGGCAAGAAGTTTAGAATAAGAGAAGTGAGAGATAAGGCCTGAGTGTGAACTTGTGGACAATAACCCTATCCTTCCTTATGCTGTCCATTGGTATATCTGTCTCAGATGCAGTTCTGAACTATGTGGACCATGGTCATGATTCTTGCTATACATGGACTTCCTTTATCTTCCCTCAAAATACCAAACTTCTTGTGCTTAGGGCAGTTACCTCTGCTTGGCATGCCCTTTTCTTCACTTTTGTGTAGCTGGCTCCTTCTCATTCTTCACATCTCAGTGTATTAACAACCTCTTGCTCCCACCCAAGCCCTTTCATTCTTTAACTAGTTGCTTTCTTTTGTTCTCTTCAGAGCACAATCTTTGATTATCTTGTATCCTTTTTACTTGTTTATGATCTGTTTCCTCAAGTAAAATGTAAGTTTTATGAGGACAGGGCACTTAGGAGTTATGTTCACAATCATAGTCTGTCATCTAATCTAGGGCTTAACATAGACATATATATTTATTGAGTATATGAATGAGTGAATAAATAAATAGATGCTTCAAGAATCTCATTTTGAGTAAAGTGAAAATTCTTCCTAAAATAAAGGCAATCATTCAGAATTTATTTCTTATTTTTGTGTGTGTTATATTCTTGAGACTCGTGCTTTTTTGTACTTTTTGCAACAACTAAGAAATCATTTCGCTTAATAGTGCACATGCACACACAAATAAAATGACAGAAATCATACTTCCAGTTTAGATGAAAAGCATTGGTGAGGTTAAGCAAATATGCATGCATTAGGTATGCGTATTTGGCCCTAAGTGCTTTATTCAACAGTTTTTCTAGAACACTTATTTAAATCAACCACAAATTGACAACATCCAAGGTTCACCTGGCTGTTCAAGAACCTACACAACTGGTGTATTACTGCAGAACATATTGCAGTTCTTGGAAGTCTCCTTAAAGTACAATACCTAAAATGCCTAGGAAATCTCCTTCCTATAAGAATTCTTCCTGAATTGGAACAGACACCTAATTACTGTGGTTGCCAAAATGCAGGCATCATCTGGTGGCAATAGAGAGCATTGCCAAGAGATAGTCCTTCAGTTTACAGCAAGTAACTAAATCAAAAAATAAGTAAAAAAGTAAACTAGATAGCGTAAAATAAAAATGTTTCAACTTCTTTGAAATAGAGTACAGAGATCTAAGTATATGTGACTTGTGGATTCTAGAGATTTCAATTGTTCAAAGTGAATTCCTATTTGCTCTTCCCCTTAGGATGGAGCAGCTGTGATTATTTATAAAGAGCAACACTGCAGTTTCTCCAGGTTGTTGCTCACGATAGACAACTGACAGAGCTTTTCAACTCACCAGCAGTCATCTCAGGGCTGGTGATGTGGACATGAATATTCAGAAAGAAATAGGCTTCAGAGAGATCTGCCTTCATAATTTTTTCAGTAACAAGCAGCTATACATGCTCCTGCGGGTTCCTTTGTTCTGTAGACTCTGCAGTCCCACGATGCAATTGGAGGGACCCTCAGCTCTTTAATGAAATACACCCAGTGTGCAGTAGTGAGCACAGGGCCAGCCAGGATATTTTAGGCCCTGCTGTCTGGGTGTTAGCGGCTAATTATGTGAAAATGGATCATTAAGAGTTAGCTGGAAAAAAATGCAAATCATTAGCAAGTTCCTTTGGTAAAGAAATGGTAGCACCAATCTGCTGAAGTCCAACCACTCAAAGAAGACATTAGACAAAGTCTGATGGTACGAATGGGACACAGGAATGGCAGGGAAATGGGATATAGAAAAGAGGTTTGACTTTTGTAAAACTTATGCGTTTTATTTCTGCTTGAGCATTTTGCATCACTGAGGGGGTTAAGTAATTTTTATTTCAAATATTGTATGTACTTGGAAGCAAATGCTAAAGTTAATGAAAAACTAGGATAAAAGTATTTATAAATTTAAGAGACAATACATTGTTAACAGATCATATTTTAGTCAAAGAGACGAAAAATGCAGGCAACTGTATTCTAAATTTGAAAGTTACAAGACACTTGCCAACATTGGACAAAACACATGAGAGTGAGTGATAAATTTCTGCCCTGTCGTTACTCAGTTTTGCTGCCCCTTTCAGAGAATCACTTGAAGCTTTCATAAAAAGACAGAAGGAAAGCAAGGTCTTGGGAGAGTGATCATATAAACCCAGTAAGCATCAGTATTTCAGTAAGTGTCCATAGTTAAAGATATATTTTTTTTAATTACACGCCAGTTCATTCCTCTTCCAATCAAAATGTAAGGGTGGGCAAATACTTCAATTCCTTTGTTCCTCAAATATGTTATATTCTATAGAGCATGAAGGAAAAAGTAATCAAGATGATATGTAGTAAATACATGTGCCACTGATAAGACTGGTTGGAATGTTTTGTTCTGTCTAGTGAGAACTCTAAACCCCAGGACTTTGCTCTGGTGTGATGCAGAGCTTGAGTTTGAACTTATTTCAGAATGTTACCAAGATGTCAAATGCCACTAGAGGCAACACTCTGACACTGGAGACATAACTTTTAAAAATCACTCTCAAATGACTCCTTGGTGCAGGTAAATCCAATGATACAACAAAAAGGGAACAGCACAACTGCCTCAGTCCACTAGGAGCATCAACCTCAATCCTTTGAAAAAGTTTTATGCATCAAATACAAAACTAAATTTAGGAATTTGGTGAAATAATTTTGTAGCTATCCCCATGCCGGACAAAACTCTAGGCCCAAAGACAGGTTTTGCCTCTAAATATTCATAGATATCTCACTCAATATGGAGTCAGTCTGGGGTGAGAATAAAGAGCTCATTACATGTGAAGTGATCTATATTACACCGGTATAACAAACATGTGATAAACAGTCTTGTCCACTCATCTACATGGTATCTTCAGCAGCCGTGTCTGTACTGCCATTACTGATGTTTTAATGATAAACTTAATTTTCTTCTTTTCCTCTGTTCTTTTCTGTATATTCCCAACACACACATGCACACACGTGTGTACACACACACATACACACCCACAAGAGTGAATACGTTTTTCCTAAGGATCAAGGCAACTTTATTAACCTTCCCCTATTTTTGTTTTTTTTTTTTGAGGCGGAGTCTCGCTCTATCGCCCGGACTGGAGTGCAGTGGCCAGATCTCAGCTCACTGCAAGCTCCGCCTCCCGGGTTTACGCCATTCTCCTGCCTCAGCCTCCCAAGTAGCTGGGACTACAGGCGCCCGCCACCTCGCCCGGCTAGTTTTTGTATTTTTAGTAGAGACGGGGTTTCACCGTGTTAGCCAGGATGGTCTCGATCTCCTGACCTCGTGATCCGCCCGTCTCGGCCTCCCAAAGTGCTGGGATTACAGGCTTGAGCCACCGCGCCCGGCCTATTTTTTTTATATGTTGTAGGACAATTATTCTTTCCAAAAAACCTGTCCTCAGCTAATGGTTTATACTTTATCTGTCTGCTGTGCAGAACATAAACTAAAAGAATGAGGGTTGGTGCTAGGAGAGTTGCTGCACCTTCCAGAGAAGGGGAAGGCCTACTAAGTGATCATCAGGAGGCAGATGCTCCTTTTGTTTTATTACCATATAGAAGGAGCTGAATTTTTCACCTTGGTCCACAAATGCACAGCCTATTCTCTAGACCATAGGGAGGAGAATTGGAGATTCTGCCTTACTGTAATGATGAGGAGCTTGAAGTTGGTGGTGATAATGTTGATGATGAGATTATTATCTTGATGACAATGAAGACATCAGAGACAAAAAGTGTCCAAGCCAGTACATGTTCAGCACTCTTATTAAACCACAGAGGCTGTTGGCAAAACTACAATTGGTCTAATTAATGACTGAATCGCTTCTTCTGCCCTTTATACAGATCTGCTTCTATTGTTTTATAAATTGGCTTCATCCTTGGACTTGAGATTTAAGATCATGGCTCTTACTTTCCCTTTCCTGAATCTCTGTTACCTGTCCCAGGTGCTGCCTCTGGTAGCGTGTCCTAAATTCACACCCATCCCATGACCTGGGA
This sequence comes from Colobus angolensis palliatus, assembly GCF_000951035.1. NCBI lineage: Eukaryota > Metazoa > Chordata > Mammalia > Primates > Cercopithecidae > Colobus > Colobus angolensis. The sequence continues at coordinate 1,299,659 of NW_012114722.1, read as the reverse complement.
CGCTACTAGATTCTTCCTCTATCTATTTGTGCTCATCAGACTGAGAATGCTAAATGCTACTGCTTGTATTAATGTCAGTCTCTGCTTGGGAAGAAAGATCCAATAATGTCGACCTCACGCATATGGTCAAAGGTTCCCCTTGTATAATGTTGTTGATAAAGAACAGCATTGCTTTTACCTCCTGTAGTTGCATGCATGCCATTTCAGTGGCATTTCAGTACACAGGACAGTTTCCTGAGAATTGTTATGTCTACATCTTTGGAGCCCAGAGCTCTACAATCAATTGCCATTGTGGAAAAGATATATTGTAACAGTCGGAGCCAGTCTGCTAACTGTGTTGTGACTTTTCTGTTACCCCATCTATAAACCATGGGGTTTATACATGTCACCTCAGGAAGGTATTATGAGAGTTAATGAACCAGAAGTTGTAAGGGGGATTTAGCCTGCCGGATAAAAGGTGCTGCTTAAATATAGAGCATTCCCGTTTTATGTGACCTGATTCTTCAGGGCCAAAGCAACATATCAGGAAGTCACAGTGCTGCTATTAAAGGGCAGAAGGCACTATCAGTACATTCTCAATGTAAGGTGTAAACTCAGTCTCCAAAAGGAGCAGTTTGGGATTTTATAACTTACTGTTCAGTGGTGGCTCCTTTGCTGCAGCTGCCACATCCCCTGCATGATAAAATTAGTCACATTTTGCCCATTTTGTCCTTGGTTCCTTCCCTTGACACACATGTATTCCCTCAAAATCCTCTCTGGATGAGATGACTGTGGTACAGAAATATAAGACGTACAAATACATCAGCTAAAATGGATGATAAGAGAACAAACCTGCAGGGCAAGCAGTGCCTCTGGCAGGGTTTTGCTGTTCCTTTTGAGATACAAAAGCAAGAAGACATCTGCAGCTAAGACGCATTAAAGGGTTTCCGCTATCACAACAGTGAGAGAAGGTACAGCAAGCCAAATGGGGCAAATGTGATATGCCACCTCCAAGTAGCATTGTGAGGCTTGTAGCACAGAAGAGACAAACACTCAGAATATGAGACCTTTCTAAAGACCTCACTTGGCTTACACTATTCAACACTATGACAGTTCTGCAGGGCCTATTCTATTTGACTTGGGGTTCACTATCTGTTTAGCTGATCCCCTTACTGACCACATTACCCCTTATCTGCTCTGAGTTCAACCTTTTCTGTCCTGTACCGGCCACTATCAATAATTCCTCTCAAAAGGTTCCTGTTGAGGCACATAGAGCTTCACTGATGGTACATTTATTTATTAACATATTAAATTATTGTATTTTAAATATATTCTTGCCCACCACCATTAAAGAAAAGTGTGCATTCATAATGGTATTAGCCGGCAGGGGCTTAGAATGCACTTAGTTTTGTTTGCAATTTCTACAGACACTTCTCACTTCCCATAATGAAGCCTGTTTTGCTAACCAGAGGAAAAGATCATAAATATTCACAAATTTGGAAAAAAAATATTTTTTCTGAATGATGAAAGAAAAACCAGCAGTAAGAAAATAAGGAAGTCACAGAACTTGTGTTTCATGTTTGTTTGTTTTTTCCCCTCTGTGCAGGGTTCTTGCATTCTCTCCTTTACTTAGCCCTACCATCCCTGTAAGAGTAAGTAAAGCAGAAATAAAAGACTCCCTCTTGGTTTTCCCCCACTCTGAGATACCTTAAGGCTTACAAGATGATACTTTCTCCATTATAGCCAGTTGCTGTAAATCAGCTGTGTGAATAAGAACACCTGAATCTTTCTAGGCCTTCATGTTTACTAAGTTTTACAAGCTGAAAAGCATGGGCTCTTGGGGTATTAGGGAGTGTTTTAACATTAAAACAGTTCTGCCTGATGCTGTGAATACAGCTACAAAAACACAAAAATCAGTTTTCTCCCTCCTTTGCCATGGAGCTGCAATTTTCCCCAGGAGTCTTTGACACTTTCTACTTTATGCACCACTTCCTCTGATAGTGCATAATCTCTTTCATATTCTTTTTCTGAAACGTTTCTAATGTTCAACATTCATTTACGTTTTAATGGGAAGACAACATAGTTTTGCATGTTTTTCAGGATTAAGGGTATTTTACTCTCAATGATACATAGTTAAACCACTTTTTTTATTGCCTACATTCTATCTCTGCTGCAGAGGCTGGGGAGATATCCATAGTGTTACCTCTCAATGCTTTAGGTTTCTATTCTGCTTTGAGGAAAGATTTCAGTCAGCTGTGATGTATACGGAATAGCAGAGTGGAACTTGTCTCTTTTTCAGAGCATGGGGCTTAGGGAACCTGATAAATGACTGAATTTTCAATGAGTCAAATATCAGGAAAGAAGAAGTTTCTTTCATTTTCCTTTGCACTAGTTAATTTGCAAAGGTGCTGATTTTTCTCTTCAGATGTATAAAGCCAGGGGACATATTTATGAAAAGGCACAAAAGAATCAGAAGACAGAAAACTAGCTAACTAAAAAGGAAGAGGTGCATATATATCCTAACAGGTAAATTATAGAGGGTGTTTAGGTTTGGTATTGTTTTGCTTCTGTGGCTATTAAAGTTTGGATCTAAAAAGGTACCCTGTGCTTTTAACCTGTAGATCAAAGTCTCAATGGAGTTGTACCTTTGCTGCTTGGTGCTGTACATAAAACATTAGCAAAGCACTGTTATATTGTGAGTATAATTTCTTTGCTGCATTTAACTCAATTTGAGCATCATGCCATTGGCTTGTATGTTTTTTATTTAAAATTCAGAAAGAAGTGATCTTTCTGGAAAATAATGTACATGAAAGAAACGAGAGGTTACATACCATGTGTCTGAATACTACTCAAGCATCCACTGTAGTTCTTAAAATGAAATCAGGGACCAACTTTCACCAGGGATTCTTGTCATTGAACAAAGAGAAAAAGAAGCTCTGGGTTGATTCATATTTTGGAATGTAAAGCTCTACAAGGATCTCAGAGCTATAAAATGTCCTTCTTAATCTAGAAGGAATTATCTGTTGAAAAAGTAGTCATGGCACAGTACAAGAGATTTTATTTTTTATTTTCTTAATGTTTGGAAGCACAAATAAGAACTATTCATTATTTTTGAAAGAAATTTATTCATGTGACATTACCATGAATTTATGGACACGTTCTAGTGCCCACTGACTGTGTCCAAGAAAGAAGATATAAAAGCAAACCCTTAACTCCATAACAACAGTGGTCAAACTTGGGAGCTGCAGGGTGTGTTTCTTATTCAGTCTACATTCAGCTTTGCTTTCTCCCCCTCTCTCCTGTGTTCTCCTACACTCTCTCTCACTTTCTTCTTTCTTTCCCTTTCTTACTGTTACATGTACATACCTGTTCAACTCACTGTCTTCTCAACGACCTCGAAACTAGTTCATTAACCAGAGTTCGCAGATACAGGTAAGCAAAACAACATTAAGGGAATGAACACAATACATACAATAGATTGCTCACAGTCATTGTTCTAACAAAATTTTCAATTTTTTCTGTTTTCTATTCATATTACCAAGTCTCTGTCATTATAACTCCTGAGGTACACCAACTATATGTCTGTTTGTGAGGGTGGATGATGAGAACAGATTTAGGGGATAAAACCCATCGTAAGTCTGCGGCATTCAGTTAAATGTTGCCAATAAGATAATTCATGGAAATCTGTTAGCACAGTTCCTAGCATATGATAAGCATGCAATAAATGGTAGTAGTTGTTTTTGTTACTGCTGCTGTTTTTAGGTTTTCATTTTATTCTCCAACATATAACATTTTTATTAGAGATTCTTGGAGGAAAAAACGTAAAGGCTATTTATAGACTTACTAGTCTGTTGTGTAAAGTTGCTCTCCTTCATTATCCATTGGACATGCCCCTTTATAGTTCTTCATTAGTGAAATTACTGAAGACTTGTATGCACAGCCTGCTTTTCTCTTCCCCATTCACACATTTGCTCTCTTGCCATTCTATTTTCTCACCATAGGCTTCATCGTGTCAGAGGTGAGATGGCAAGTCTAGACAATATACAAGGAAATTTTCTTAAGTTCTCAGACTTAAAACATTGCTTCATTTCTTATCAAACTCTCATTTAAATAAGTGGAAACCTTTCCCAAACTTCTTGATGTTTACTTTATTTTAAATTAAATATTAAATTTAACAATTAATAATCTTGATGCCAAAAAACATTAAACGCTGGTAGGTTTTTGTTTGTTTTATTTTTTCATGAAAAATCTTCTTAGTAACTAGACCACCAAGGAAAATATGATCCACAGGGTTCATTCAACTGAACCAGAAAGTTAGGATCCTGCTAAGAAAATTAAGGTTATTCTGAGGTTCAAATAAATTCACACTAAGAAGTCCATATATCATTTTATGCTGCTCTGTTTCAAAATACTTTTGAAAATGTGGTAGAAATCCATAAGGGCTTCTACAAAATAGTATCCTGTGCATGTGTATCCTGCATTTTTTGGCTGAAAGCTAACCTTGCATTTAGTTCAAGTATTTCTGCAATAATAAAAAGGTCTTAACATTATAAAAATGCTGTACCTATGCTAACTAATCAGAGGAGACTTCAAGAGGAACATTTTGACTACATTTTCACTGGTGTCTAACTCTCAGTGTTAGTGTTCTTTCCCTGAGTACTCCTCTCAGAAAACATACACTTAATGTTTGGCAATGTTGATTTTTTTTGTGGGGGTTTGTTTTACACACCACGAAAAGGAAAGCTTTGGGCAAAATATTAAAAATAATCAATGGATTTGATTTGTCTTCAAGTATAAGGCTTCACAGTGGTTATCCCTGTACTCAACAAATCTGCTTATTAAATATCGTCTGTTATACATTAACTTCTACAGAACTCAAGGCTTTCTAGCTTTTCACTAGCCCCTTGTCCCTTTGAGAATAAAATTGGGTAACAGAACCAGAAAGTGTAGCTTCTAATGGATGGAATAAAGGAATTTTTAAAATAGAATTTAACTGGGATCAGCATTCTCTTGACTCTTGCTATTGAATTTCTTTGAATTTCCTTCTTCTTTCTTTTCTCTTATGAGGAGCTGATGTAAGATGAGCCTATGAGAGAAATTGTCTTCTTAACTTCCCACCCCAGCGTTAGAGTAGACTAAGCAAGAACCAAGGAAGGCCCGAGGAAAAAGTAGAGTAGGAGGCTACTGTCTTTTTTTTTCCATTGACTTCAACCAATATTTATTATGTACCAACTATGTGCCAAAAACTTATCTAGGCACTGAGATATAGCAGTGAACAAGATCACCAGGGCCTTTGCTTTTCTGAAGCTTAAAGAATACTTAGGAAGATGGGCAAGTCAAATGCTTCTACTCTAGTCCTGAAGCTAGAGAAGAAAAAAAAGGATGTCAATGCTCACATTTTGTCTTAAGCTAGTTGGACTTCAAAAAATTTTCAACTGGTATTAAGTATTTATTTGCCTATATTTATTTCTTAGTACTTTATTGTTGTAAGGGAAAAACTAGCTATCTCCAGTAACTCTAGGACAGTGGTCAAAAATTTGGGCAGTTTGGATCTTGATTCTTTTTCTGAAGAATATTGTGACTATGAGTGATGGCTCTGCATCTGCTGAAATTAGAAAGAGTAAATGGGCACCTCCTTTCCTTCTCATGAGGATGTACAGAAGAGCAGTGGTTGAACAGAGGCACCTCATTTTTATGCTTCTAGGCACTTCTGCTTGTCCTACCTCTGGCCCACGTGATGCTCCCAATCAAGGTAATATAAATAACAAATGTTTAAAAAATTGGTTAACATTTTAGGACAACTTTTTTATTATTATTATTACAAGGAGAGATAATGGGATTTTATAGACATATTTTGTTTACTTTCATTCTTTCTGTTGCTTCTTTTAATTTTTTCTTATTAAAAACATATTTTAGGAACTAAACAAGAGTCAGATGTATATTTAATTTTTTTAGAGCATCATTATCATGTTCTATTGTCCTGTTTCTTTTTTATTTCTTTAAATTCTATCTTCTTGCTTGTGTTGTTTTGTTATTTTATGTTTCTTTGCACTTAGATATCAGAGGCACCTAAGTAAAGATTGTTTTTTCTAGAACTTGTTCATATGAAATAGTTGTAATATTAGTACAGGGCCTTTATTATTTTTAGTCACAAATATGAGGACTTCAATGATACTCTCCTTACTCCTGCATCAACTATTTTTATATTTTAAGCAAGAAATCTTAGTTTTCAAAACACATAACTTTCACTCCTTTAAGTTTCCTAGTTTCGAATATACTGTTTTTCTCATCAGGCTAAAAATGTGAAACTGTTTCATGGGGAATTAAAAATGTGTATAAAAATGTCATATTTTATGTGGCTCAATCATTAGATAATTTACTGCGTAACTTAATTTGGCTCTTTTTCCTACTTGGCTTGCTTTGAAAAACAGTAAGAATATGGTCCTTTTTCAATTGCTAATATAAATAGTGCAATTCTGATTTAAATTTCATAAGGCCCACTTATGTGTTCATAGTTGCAACAGACAAATAAAACAAACAGCCAGGAAGACAAGATAGTCTTCTACATATTAAAGTTTGAGACATGTTACTAGGTGCCCATAACCAGTAGTATCTCCACAAGTGCCTGAAATTTCCACTACATTTCATTCATTCATTCAATGATATTTTTATTAAATTTGGCACTTACTCTGTGCCTTTAGTAATTATAAATTTTGGAGAAAATACGAAGAAAGCTCAGAGTCTAGTAAGGCAGAGAGAGAGAGAGGTAAACAAGTAATGATTCCACAATGTAATTACTATGATATAGGAATAAGGAAGGGTTTTTCAGGTCATGAATGGGCGGTGAAAAAAAGGAGGTTGTGAAACTTTTCACAGGAAAATATTTGGATAACTTCATTCATACGGTTTTGCTGACTTAAGTGACATACATATAGTTCCTCACTCAACCTTACCCAGACCCACTCCAACCCTCATTTAATTAGTGCTAAATATATTAAAAACTATTACCTAAATATTCTTTTCATATTAAAAGTTCTAAGTTACCATTTACCTAGAGAAACATGCAGTTATGATTACCCCAAAGGTGGAAATAAACAATCTTACATTTAAAGAAGTCTTTAGAGTGTAAATATATCAATGGAGTACGGTGCTATTAAATACTTCAGTTTTATGGCTTCCTCAACTCAGGACCCCATTAATGTTCTATTCTCTCCTATTGTGAAGCTTGTGTTAAGATCTGGCAGGGTTATGTGATGGAGGATGGGTGTGAGACGATATTTGCTTTTGAAACTCAATAGCCTTACTCATCTAAAGAATGCAGTTTTCATTTAATACCAGTAAAAGATACTTTGTGCTGTTTTCTTTTTTAGTTGTACATATCACATTTGAGATAAAATTGAGCTCTATACAGACAGAGACCATGTATTATACAGTACTTATTTTTACCCCTCACAGATTGTGTCACAGTCGCTTATACATAGTAGACTTGCAAAAATACCTGTTGTTTTTGGATAGCAACCCAAGAAGTATGATATGGAAATAGATTGACTTAAAGATGTGGTCTAAGAGCACAATGAAAAAAAAATAGCTGCCAAGTTTGTCCTTTGAAAATATGGAGGCAGCATTTTGACTATTCCAATTTTCATATTTAGGTTCACCACATGCTAACAAGAAATCTTTACACTCCATCCACTAGAGGGCAATCAATACATTAGGCACAGACACTTACCCCCACCCTGACCTGGAACCTAGTAACTTTAAGAGGATTAGGTAGACACAAAGAAGAGGGAAATATGCATGGAACTCTTCTCATCAAAAATAGCATTGTAGTCTTTTTTGGATTCCCTTCATTGATAGTGGGCCTGGAAAAAGAAACTAAAAGTAAGCTAGACTCTTTCTTTTGGTGGTAACACTAAGTTTCTTCCAGACACTTAAGAAAACTCACAAGTAAATAAGCCTACCACCTGAGGGAAATGAGATTTCCCTCTAAAGCAGCATTTGAGTTTGTCATACAGTTCATGTGTCTGCCACTTCTGAGAGGAGGCAATGGTAATATGTATACAGATAAAATGCTGGGCAACCTATCTTGGCGATTAGACTTTTTCACTTTAGATGACTTTTTCTATGATAACATCTCACTAGCTTTTGCTAAGATTGACATTATGAATGTAAAAATAGTTTAGAGACATTAATTTTAATGCTTTTATGATTGATAAAATACTGAAAGAACTGGGAATCAGGAAAGTACATAGGACCTTGTTGTTATTACAGGTAGTAATCACATCAAACATGGTTCACCCTGTGGACAGTTTTTCTGGAGACTTCAGTAAATTTGTGACTCTTCTACTGATTCATTGTAGGGGTAAAGTCCCAAATCGGTTGTGGGTCACTCATTCCTCTTCTGTAAATGGGTACAATATTTTTCCATCTCACACATAGGCTTTAAGAAATTCTCAAAAGTCACAAAATATTTTGAGGTTTGTAGGAATGCCAAGGAGATATCTTTCTTCAATGTTGGCTATGAAATCCTATGTGCACATAAGATTTTTCTTTTACTCATTGACTTATTATGAAATAATAGATGTGTTCTTCCACAAGTACCATGCACCGTGATATAGCAAATATTTCTTAGGAATTTAGCAAATCTTTTAAATGTGTGTTTAAAGTGTATTAAATATACTTAAAAATAAAAAGTAATCATAATTCTCAAAATATTTTGTAAGATTATGGTGGTAGAACCTATGGAAATTGCTTTGTGAGACTAGTTCTTTACGATTTTTTGACTTAGTGACAGTGTCCCTTCATCCTGAACCTGTTTACACTTTCCTAGGTATCTTAGGACTCCTTTCTTGGGGAACGGCTGGAGATTTAATGCAGAAACCTAGTTTCCTAGTTTCCACTGGTACAATATGAATCTCTAAGTTCCAGCTTTTCTCTAGACTTAGCTTATCTAATATTTAGAATTATAGGTGTGTGCTAAAACATCTACTATGTACCCATTCCCCATTTACTCAATGTTTCTAATTTTAAATCTGAGGTAAGGCTTCTAATTTTATTTCTAAGGTAAATGAATATATTATTTTTTGACATGTCCACTATTGCTTCTACATAGTGACTGCTTTCTAAATAGATTTAAGCTCCCAGCTTAACATAAAGTTTACAAAGAGGGAGGAATAGGTGTTTGCGTAATACCAAAATAATCACTGGCTTTACTATCAGACCCATGACTTTTACTCAGCACTACGCTTTACTAATTGAGTGACCTTGGGAAAGTGCTTAGCCTTTCTGAGCATCTTGTCCCTCATTTTAAAATGAATATTATAACACCATTGCATATATATGTATGTTTGGTATATCACAGGGTTTAAACACATATAACAGATAATAAATGGTGAATTCTTTCCCTTTGCTAAACCCGCATGTGCAACTATCTCAACAAAGGTTTTGTTTGTCTGTCAGTCCTTTTCTACCCCTGCTTTCACTGTCCCATAAAACTTTAGGCAAAATTTTAAATTGCCTCATATCTTTTTTCTTCTTCTTCAAAACACACAAACAAACAAACAACAAAAACATGTTATTGGCTGTCAACAAAAAATAAATGACTGCGAGATAGAAAATCCACTCCTCTTTATTTTTTGTACTTATTTTGCTTAATTGTACAGACTTTATTAAATACCTATAATGTCCAAAAAAAGAAAACACCATGCCAGGCTCAGGACAAAAAAAAAAAAAATTCCCTTGCCATTGCAGGAGATTGTGATCTACTAAGGAAAGCTGACATCTGCATTGTGAGTGGTTCAAGGTATACTGGAGTTAAGCATTGTCATATGAGTGCAAATGAAGTGTTTTAAGAGTGTGTATCTTCATCCATTTTTAATTTTCAGTGGTGTAAATTTGAGGGGAGCCAGAAGTCAGGCTTTCTCTTCAATTAGAGACACAGAAATTACTATTATGAGTTAGACAAACATAAGGTTGCTTTAGCACCTTTCTATAATTAATGCTTTACATTTTAGTAAAATTACCTATAAAGCATAATATTCTTGTAGTATGATACACTAGTCCATTGATTTTAACACAATGTAGTCTCTCAACCATATCCCCCTGAGTGTCTGAAACCACACTGCCTTCTTCTTAGCAGATGCCTCTGTTGGTATGTACTCTTGGTGTTACTCAGCACCCTTGCAGTGAGTTGGCAATGTAGCATATTCCTATCTGTTCCCACAGTCACCATTAGCTGAAAGGGACAATTCTTAATGTGTAAAGCTAGTGATAGCCTTAGGGATGGAGGAGACAGTAATCAAATCTGAGCAGTAATCCGGGGAACAGCAGTAGGTTGCATTGAGGGTGTTTAGCCTGTCAGCTACTTATGCTACACTGGCAGCTTCCAGAACTGGCCTGGATTTTAAGAGTTCCAGAGAGTGCAGCTTCTTTTTAGCATTCACAACTTTTTCATGCTACAGTGAAAGAAACATGGCTAAGTTTAGGTGCTTTGAGTATTTTCCCATACCTTTATGTATTGCTAGTACGCTGCTTTGAGTTTAAACAGAAAAGAGAGTGCTTAGAAATTTTGTTTTATTTTGGTTTGGATTTCTGCCTGCCCTCACCAGGAATTTACTTTTATAATAAAAATGTTTTGCATATAACACTTCACATAAATTTAATGCTGTTGAACCATTGTACAAGAAACTTAAACATTATTTTTTTAAACTTAAGAAATTGCTGAGAAAAACATGTGTCTAAATAATATGCATAGATCTTCATCTATAAGTATGTATGCATTTCCACATGTATTTGAAAAAAAGATATTTTCAGGCCAAAGAGATTTCTCTTCCAGTACTTGATAGTACTTTGATAGTAATTACAAGTCTTGGAGGAGGTCATATGGATTCTTAGCAAACTTTTCCTGATGACTGACTATATGGGTCTTAGTTTCCTATCTGACTATAGTAATTTTTGGTTTAGCTGCCTCATTGGGTTGTTGTAAAGATCAACCAAGAAATGTTTGTAAAAATATTTGGAAAATGTATGTCTCTGAATAAAATGATCAGAGAGAACGGGAACATCTACCTTGTGCCAGGCAATTATATTTTGCCACCTTGTATAACAATCCTGTAAAGTAAGTGGTGTTATCTTCATTCACAGTGAGGAATTCACAGTGTAACTCATGTTAGTTTATACAACTAGTATGTGAATGACCCAGGTAGAGCTGATTCTAAAGCTAGCTAATACTCCCTCCTAGCAACCAAAAAAATAATAATAATAATAATAACTGTTTTTGAAGAGAAAAATAAAAGCTACTCTCTTACTGACCATTACTAAACTTCAATCTCTCTTGTTTTTGGTGGCAGTATAGCAGGGAGTAGGTGATATTTGGTTTGGCTGTTATTCAAATGGGAATTTAGCTTCAGAGGGTATTATGGTAATATAATGCATACAAAATTAAGATCAAAATGTGAAGATTAAGATATGATAGAGATGTAACAATGGCACAATGCCTAGCATGCCTTCGTTTACAGAGGGATGGTGAAGTAAAACTTATCAGCATATCAACATATACACCACAAAAGCATTTTTCTCTTTAAAAACCAGGCTTACACACACACACACACACACACACAGGCACACACAAATGAATTTCAGATGTGTGCATATGATTACCCTGAAAAAAGTGACCAATGCAATAAAGAATAAAAATAGGCTTTGTAATATAGCTCATCATTTTTAATATTAAGTGCAATAATTATAAACAAGGCTTTTTTGAACAAATAGTGTGTCACATCTATAGTATCATAGCGATACTAAAACACAGTGGCTGTGTGTTCTCAACATTAGCAAACTACATTCAAAAATACCTTCTAAATATATGCATGTTGCCAATGAGTGGGATGGCAAGAAAGCCGAAGATGAAGAGTTTTAAAAAGCAACAGGAAAACTATCCTCAAACATTTATCATTTCTTTCTGCTAATTACTCTGATTTAATCACTGCACATTGTATACATCTGTAGAAATATCACATTGTACCCCATAAATATCTATCATTATTATGTGTCAATTAAAAATAATAATAAAAGCCAAAAAATCCTGTCCTTATTATCCTGAGATCCAAAAGCAAGTAGAAACCTGAAATTTTCATGTATAATGACTCAGTATATGAAGCTAAGAGTATTAATTTGCAGAGGGTCTCTAGATTCTTGTCAGAGATTTTGCCTCTTTGGGCTGATTATTTGTTTTCTTAAGTGGGGAATAAGCACGTACAAAGAATATCATTCTTAAGCATTTCACTTCATCAGAATTCATTAGAGCAGATCTGAAAATTTCATTATTCTTTAAGAGTACATTGATAAAACCACCACACACTTATTTTTAATACTATGTATATAAATTATTCTGACAGTCTGTTGCAAAGCCAACATTTCAATTCTGAAATTAAAAATATACTAGGACAAATTATTATGTTCCAGCCACCACAGGCCAAGATGAACAATATACTCTCTGCTTGGAACTCAGGATAGAACTATCCCACAGATCAAAAATAATAGTGACCACTAAAGTGGCAAGAAGCTAGAGCCTAATTGGCATCTGAATAAAAATAATGCATTTCTACATATCAAATGTTGTTTCTTTCTAGCCCTGTGGTTTACTATTCCCTTCACAAGTACCCTCCCAAAAGCAATCTTTCAGCTATGTAACTTGCATTAGGAGTGTCCATTTGTGAAAATCCTGACACAGTGCTTACAGCTTAGACAATGCAGAATTGGCAATGGCAATCTTTTTGCCTTTTGTTTCCCTCTGTGTGTGTGTGACAAACCAGATTAAAAACATTTAGAATCAAAGACGGTCGCTAACTTCTTGCTCCATGAAGTAACATTCCACACTAGGTTGCATCAGTTCTCAAGGCCTAATCTAGCTTTCCCCAGTGGCTCCTGGTGCCTGAGGGAGAGATACTGTATCTGTTCCATTTATGAGTACAAAGATAAATGGGTTTGCCCTTAATAAATGTAGAGGACTAGATGAAGAGCTCAGGACAACCTGCTTTTTACTCCCTTAAGCAGCAAGACCTTTTTAATTCTCCTCATTCCTCCACGAATTTTGCATGAACTATGCTGTTAGCCACATAAGATGATGAATGTTTGAAATAGTCTAGGAAGGCTGAGCTAATGAGACGGTTGTCATTAAAACTGTGCACTATAGCTAAGAGGCAGTATCCAAACTTCTGAGGACACTTACATATTATAGTTTTTTTTCCCCACTGCTATTGATGCTGCATTACATATTTCGTCCTTTTAAGTGTTGGGGCTTACTTAGTCAATGGAGAAACAATTTCTCACCCAGTGTTAATATGTTTTTGACTGTACTAGCTAGAGTTTTAGCTGCGTTCACTGTACTATAGGGCTCTGAGTGTCCCTGTACAGCAGCTGTGTCCCAAGCCTGTCTCTACAGTGTCACATTATGAACTGTGACTGTTAATAAAGTACCTACTTTGTCTCCCTTTGAACATTGTTACACTTTATGAGGTAGAAAGGACTAGATGGAGGGGTCAGGGATGAGGCTAAAATGCTTTCTATCTTGTTAGGGAAAATCATGTGACTGTCAGGGAGGTAGTTTCTAATCCTCTGCTTTAATCAGCTAGGACAGAAGAAAACATAATATTAATAGATTAAAATGAGCTGATCAGCAGTAATTATAATAATCAGTTATGTTGGTTTATATATATATTTTTTCGATTTTATAAAGGTACCCATCATTTCACACCCTTTGGGTACAATTAAAGAAGTTAATTAAAGTGTCGTGTTTTAGAAGAGTATTTTTTTCTCTACTTCATTAAATCCTTTCTGTTTCAAGTCATACTAGTAACATAGCTCAACGTTAAGTCTAAATGTTTACTCTTATGGTTTCTGTCTTCTTTTTAAATTTAGTTACCTAGTGAGAAAACAAATGTATATCTGAATACTTGTTTACTCTCTTTTCTGTTTAATCCAATTACCTCCCACAAAGCTATTAGAGTATCATAGAAACAAAGAATGGAAGCCAATGTTTAAAATTATTCTGATTTTATACATTATGCCACATCAGCATTAAGATGATTCATGAGCAACTCTATATAGTCATATAGTGGGAAAAAATGAGAGTCATCTTAAATAGTCAACCAATCACACTGCTTATTTTGTGGTCTGAATTGGTGAGAGGAAAAGGAGAAAGAGAGAAAGGGAGAGAGGAAGAAGTGAAAATCAAAAGGAATTTTTTCATCATATAGAACTAATTTCAGAAGACTTTCAGATTATCACATTAAAGCGAATTAATGTACTTAGATTAATAATTCTAAGATTGTTATATAAGTCCTTTGATGCCTTAAACCTTTAAATCTATGCATTTCCAAACTTTTCTTCTTCTTTCTTCCTCTTCCTCTCTCTCTCCCCCTCCCTTTCTCTTTTAGGAACCACTATAAGGTTTCTCTAGATCAAACACAGTTTTTGCTTTTGTTTTCCTAGAAGTATACATGGAGTAAAAGAGGAAGAAGCAAAATATGACCTGTTCGGTCATACTAGTGAATTATTATTTTAATTGATCATGCAGCAATCTATATCATTCCTGTGATGAGCTATTGCAGCTGATAAAACTGCTAAAATAGTTATATCAATCTGCTATTTGCAATTGTGTTCAACTATGGATATGTTGATATTTAGGCTACAAAGATGCAGCCTGAGTCAACAAAATGAGAAACAAAATGAATAGTTAAATATCAGTCATTCAAGAAAGGCAAGCAAGTTAATTTGGACTTGCGACCAAGGGTCTTCATTATGTACCTTACATAAATATTGATCAAATCAATAATATTCATACAATAACTCTACGTTTTTTCCTACGACCCAGTCTCACTGAAGATCCAATTTTCTTATCCTATGTTTCTGATTTTCTGTTTAGACTGACAATTCAATTCAATGGTCAAATTAGCTGGATTCATTAAAAACAAAAACATTTTGTCCTACTAGCCATAGTCTCAGTGGAGATCGAATTATCTTTGTCCAGCTCTCTGTCTTTTCATTTTGCAAGTTTCTTTCAAGTCATGAGTAGCTGGATATGTGGTAAATTGTGTTGTGAGTATGTAATACTGTTGTTAGCAACATATGTAGATGTTTTTGATAATAGTCAATCAAACCATCAGAAGAATCAAAGGGAACATTGCGTCAGCTTTATGAGACACCAGATGACACCAGTTTAGACATTAAAAGTTTTGTAAATAACAATTTGTCACAAATATTCCAATTTCGGTATTCCTATGAAGATCTTTTTAATTTTTTTAAAAAAATCTATTCAGTTTCTAAAAAGGAATATGGATAATTCAATTCAGTCACATCTTTATTGTCTTCATGACAAAGCAAGATTATCAACAAAATGAAAATAATATAGTCTTTTATTTTAAAACTGTATGACCATTCCGGGATCTGCTTATGTCACCTGTTTTGGCTGATGCCAATCTGATATCAAACTAACATGTCATCAGTTCTTTTGACACCACTCATCTCAGAGGAATAATGTTTTGTAACAGTTGATAGACTGAATTGACTATTTCCTGTCAATATTTAATCAATAGTAGCACCTTTTCTATACATATAGAAATATATTCTAAAAGTTATTCTTAAGCTATGGCCATGTATTAGTCAGGGTTTTCTAGAGGAAGAGAACTAATAGGATAGATATACATATAAAGAGGAGTTTATTAAAGAGTATTGACACACACGATCACAAGGTGAAATCCCACAATGGGCCATCTGCAAGCTGAGGAGCAAGGAAGCCAGTATGAGTCCCAAAACCTCAAAAGTAGGGAAGCTGACAGTGCAGCCTTCAGTCTGTGCTTGAAGGTCCAGGAGTCCAAAAGCTGAAGAACTTGAAGTCTGATGTTTGATGGCAGGAAGCACTCAGCATGGGAGAAAGATGTAGGCTGGAAGACTAAGCCAGTCTAATCCTTCCATGTTCCTCTGCCTGCTTTTATCCTAGCCATGCTGGCAGCTGATCAGATAGTGCCCACCCAGACTGAGGGTGGCTGTGCCTCTCCCAGTCCACTGATTCAAATGTTAGTCTCCTTTGGCAACACCCTCACAGACACAACCAGGCACAACACTTTGCATCCTTTAATCCAATCAAGTTGACACTCAATATTAACCATCACAGGCTATAAGGAAAGAAGTGAAACAAAATTAATCTTTTTAGTAGTATTGGCCACTGTAGCATTAAATAAGATCAGATCCAGAGTCATGAATATTATTAGATTGTTGTTTAACCAGAAAATGGCCATATAGTTAAAGATGAGGCTCAACAGTATGCTAGTGCAAGAAAATAATAAACACAAAGAAATGAAAACTTATATAGAGGAAGATAATGGCCAACTTTCTAAATTATAACATTTATAACATATATACTGAGATACGATTTTTATTATGTTCAATTTAGTGCTTTCTTATAAAATTTCACAAATTAACATTCAAGGTATAAAAATGTTAATCTAAAGGATACTACTGTGTGTGCCTTCAAGGCTTTGTATTTCTTTAAAAAGAGAAAAAATTCTAACATTGATTGATTTGCATCATCTTCTTGGAGAGCAATGAAATAATCACATAACTTTAGAACATGAGCTTATTGTATAATGGCATTAAAGCCAGGTTCAAAATGGAGGACACAGCTTAGAGAGTAAGCTATTGCATAAAGATCACAGTAACAGTGACTCAAGTACAGTGGTATATTTCCCAAACAGCCCCATTCCGTGTGTTCTGAGGTGACTGTTTTACCTGACCAAGTTACTGTGAAGGCCTGTATATTTTATATCTCTAATGTGTGTTTAAAAATAGCCAGGGATCCTGCTGCTGCTGATATTGATAATAATGATAATGGTGGTGCTGGTGCTGGTGATGTCAGTAAATGTTTGATTCAAAGTCAAATAAACAGAAATGTGTTTTTTAAATCAATTTTACTGCATTTGTTGAGATATGTACCAGAAGTTAATGTATTTGGAATTAAGTAAAACTAGATCTTGGACAGCAGTATAGATTGATTTTCCTTTTACAGTAAACAGAAACTGTTACCAACAAGCACATAGACAGCAAAACCTATACCCCAATATCTAAACCAAGTTGCTTCCACTGTATGTTCTGATTCATTCTCATAATTGATTTATTGCACCTAAAAATGACATAGCTAATGAGATAAAGGAAACTTATACTAGAGTCAATCATTTTCTAAAATATACCTCCTGTTCTTGATCTTTGAGTTTATGTTTTCATTGATGGCTAGCACACAACTAAAGACAGCAAGATATAACCTTATTAGTGCCTACTTAGAAACTCAAATATATAGCGTTTCCAGTGGCAATTTTTTAAGCCTGAGCTATTGCCTGTTTTTTCCAGATAATGTTCCCCACTCACTCACACACTAACATCTGTAGTCATGTGCACATAAAAATAAAGATTTAGAGCAAATGCAAGTGTATTAATAAGTGATTCTTTTTGACTTTTAATTGTTGGTGAGTTTTCAAGTGGATATGACATGTTACCTTTTACTTATATAGCCATGATAGTTAAATATTCTTCACTTAAACAAAATTAAAGGGAATTGCTTGAAAAAATCTTAGCTTTATATACTAATACTTATTTTGGCTTTCTTCCCATTTTCTGGCAAATTAAAATTCCTATGTTCAGAGTTATTATTCAGACAATCTCAACTAACTTTTTCCAGCTGCCAATTCATTAAGATAAAATGCAGGTAAAAAATGTTCTAATAATGTTCTTTTAAATGGATATGTGAATCCTAGTGAGTCTGATTTTTCTTAGTTATCCCTGGGAAAGAGAAGGCTAAGGCCACAGGTAGAGAAGATATAAATCTAGTCAGAGGGGAGAGTTTGAGAGTGAACATAAACTGGAAGACACTTACATCCTTTATATTTACTTCCAATTTCTTTGGGCTTAATCAAGAAAACCAAACATATTCCATCCTTACAGTTTTGACTTCATGCTTCTGTCTGCAGACTCAGAAATTAATGCCATTACATACTTGTTGCAACATTCCATATTTGTCTCTACTATCAAAATTACTAAGGGCCTTCCCCAACAAAACAATATTTTATTGCTTACCAGAAAAATCTTTTTTATGGTGGCATGACTTAACTGCTAAAAAATGTCATGTGACTTATAATTCTGGACCACTTAGACAAAAAGGTACCAGAAGTACCTTTCTACCTGAAATAATCAAAACAACTGGATGACAAAAATAAAGCAATTATTTTCAAGATACTGAAAATCAGGTTAAAAAGGACAGTAATTCCTAATGTACAGAAAATACAGAAGATCTGCTCCATGATTTCCCTTAATGAATTTCCAGGCTGCAGTGCTAGATGGAGCCCTACGGACTCCCTGAATTGAGAAGACAGAGCTAAGAGTCCGTAAAAGTCAAAGTAGATGGAGGTCACAGGACAGAGAATGAGAGGAGTGAGCTGCACAGAACTTCTAAAATTTGTGGAGGGCCTCCCTTAAGTATTCAGCAGAGCACTCTCCAGTGCTTGTAGAGTGAAGAAACTTCAAATCCTCTCAGAAGGATAAGAAGATAATGGTGCCTATACACATTCAAAGCCAGAAATAAGGTCTATTCCCACCAGCCAGACAGGAAAACCTTATGATTCACAAGGAATTAGGTACACTACATAGTAGGATCTTGCTTCAATAGTGAAGAATAGTTAAGTAGACTGAGCACTGCTCCAGTTCACATAAGAAATCTTAAAAGTCAAACCAGATAGGATCAGACTGATTCTAAGTAATTTTAGCAGATCCCAGAACAAAACTCAAGAATATTTTTGGAATACAAAATATATCATATGCAAACCTAGCTATGTAATTTACAGAATTCAGCAGAAAACAAAAAGTGGAGCCCCTAGTTAAAAGAGAAGGAAAAAGTGTCATTAATGGCATTAAAGTATAAAGCTTGTTTTTTCTTTCTTTCAATCTTCTATTATGATGTGGTTTGTTTGCCATTTAATGTCTTTCTAAGTAAAGAAAAAATATGATTTTAAATTATTAGCTGAGATTTTACCATTCATATTTATATTGTGCAATGACAGTTTTAAATATAAATATAAGAACATTTGACTCATAGGAAGAATCATCTAAGTTACCCAATTCTTCCTCAAGCCAGTCAAAGCTGACAAATGCAAGCCAAATTCAGAAAGGTTGGAAAGAAAGAGGATCCTGCCAGGAATGGAGTCAGCCCAAGGGAGCTCTTCCTTAGGCACAATACACCCTTGGGCAAAGGAATGTTCTTTTAGGCACAGAGTACACACCCTAACAGAATTTGATGGCCTTGTTCCCTGATTTGTGGCGTGCATACTCACTCAGGCCTGATAGCCACTGTATCTCCCCTTTCATCAGCTGCCAAACTTGGGTACTGTATCAGGCTCTGGGGAAAGCCCACCAGATATCTCCACTTCTTACAAGTTGCCATTACAATCCACAATGAATGGGTGACTTTCAAGAGTTTTGAAATTTGCTGTGCTGGGAGGTACTGGGTACCTGAATTGGGGTGAGTGAGAGGTTCACCCCTCCTAGGCATAGCTTCTTCTACCCACCCAGGGAAGGGATGGCTGCTGCCTTTCCCAGCTTACAGACACCCCAGGGTGCACATGGCTGACCTCTCCCTAAGCTTATGCTCAGAGCCTCAGCGTTGTGAATTTTAAAAGAAATCAAATATCTGAAATTGATTAATGTGAAGATTCACATTAATTATTTTGTCAAAATGGGAGGTAGACGTTTTATGCCCTGAAATTTCTCTGAAGAAACCTCAAGGATCCTTAGAAAATTTTTAAAAACATTGCTCTGACCAATGGCAAAGAACCAGGATTCCTAGAAAGATGCTTTGTGCATTGCATTATGTCTAATATTTCCAACGCAATAGACTCTTCCTCTGTTCTGCATTAGAAGGTAATGTCTTTGTGTTTTGGTACACTTCCCTACACCTTTCATGTGCTTAATTATTGTACACACTCTGTAGCTGTGCACTAGATATTTTCATCATTAATAGAAGCTGGTTGGAACAAGTGTGGATTAGGCTCTGGGGTTGCAAAGGTAGCATCAAAAGGATTATAAGGTGATCATGAAAGAGAAACTCTGCCTGACTAAGGATGAACTGAGCCAATTTGACTCTGATTTTCAAGAGTGAGAATTGAGAACTAATAAAGGAAGCAGGCATAAACTCAAGGTGAAAGGAAGCATACAAAGGGAACATGAGGTTAGTTAAGGGCCATGAGGAGTCATTATCGAAGAAAGATATGAAATTGAAACTACAAACAACAACTATACAGTAGTGAAAAATATATAGAGAGAGACAGCAGAATCAATTTGGTCAAGGGAAAAGTAAGAATTATCTATGTTTCCCACAACCAGAAGAGTCAAACAATCAGATGTCTTTCAGAATCATCAGTGATGACTTCTAGCCATGAGGTACTGATAGATTTCTACCTAGGGAAGATTGAGATAGAACGTGTACATGACCTGTTGACTCCAGGTCCTTAAAGGATCTCCTGTGGGTTCAAATGCAATCCTGGCTCTCAGAATATTGGGGAGTCAGTAAGGGTGAGTACATGAAAAATACTCTTTTTTTCTTATTTCTATGCTTAGGGAAAATATGTTCTCTGGCTTATGATGGAGAACCAGACTCTTTATGTTCTATTATAGAGGACATCAATATCCTCTCTATGGAGCTAGTTTATCCAGAAGCTTATGATTTAAAATCTCTGTCATCTCTCATTTGGGCCCCAGGCTGTCCAACCCTAGGCAGTATCTTTTCACACTTTGAATCTAATTGTTTGATTTGTAGTTCAGACATGGTACTTATGCAAACCTCCACAGTAGGTCTTCACATAGAGCACATGGTGGTCACAAGTGGGAAGAGGAGTTAGAGATTGGTGTTAGACATCTAAGAAGTGGAAAGAAAGATAAGAAGTTGGCAGAACTGCTGATCTATACAAGCTGAAGCTGCCCATGTAATTAATATTTCCCAGGGCCATCTCAGACTACTTTTAACTTTGTTTCCTATATTCCAGTCACACTTTTTCCATTTTCTGGAATATGCCATGTTCCTCCCTGCCTTAAAGACTTGAAGTAGTCTTGATCCTGCCCTGGATGTGATTCTCTTCTTTCAATCAGCGAACTTCTACTCATTCTTCAAATCATAGCACAAGAAAGTATTCCCTCAAATTAGATCTTCTGTTACAGCCACCACCACCCTCTTCTAGGTCAGAAACCTTGTTTCATTCTCCCAAAACATTTATCTCCATTTGTGATTGTACACTAATTAGTGTGACTTTAAAAATGTTAATATTTCTCATATTCTAAGCTAAATGACAAGAGAGATGGTTTCTATGAGTTTGTTCACCATTGCTTTCCTAGGACTGAAAATATACTTGTTGAAAGTAGAAAGGAAGGAAAAAGGGAGGTGCAAGAAAGCTAAGAGAGGAACAGACAGCAGACAGATATATTACAAAATGTATCAACTACAACTATGTCATTACAAATAAAGGATTGGGAGCCAACCAGGGAAAAGATGCTCCTCTTACTATTTACTCGGGTTATTGTAGCATAGTCTGTGGTACCAGAAGGCAATAATTAAGGAGCATCTTGCTTCTGCCATAGCACTTTCAGACAACTAAAATGCCCATTTACTCAAACTTCATCTTTATCACTTAATTCACAATCTTTGATACAGTTTTTTTGTGGAAATCATCATTTAATAACGATTAAATTATATTTAGGTGCATTGATAGCAACATGTCTTGTCATGACAACTGATCCATTGATATGTGAAGCTGTTACACATTTAGACTGCATTCTCCTTAATCTCAACTTATTTACTATTTGTACACAACATTTGGTGAAGCACTAGTTTTGGAAAAACACAATACGTTTTTATTAGAGCCATCTTTTTTCTTTCAATACAAACCCATTTAGGGACATTTTATAAAATATTATTTTTCATAAAAGAGACTCTAATGATTTGTTTAGAGTCATCACAAGCCTTCAAGTCTAATGTTTCCTACATAATAAAGCAATTTTGTTTTCAATTACCTGATCTCCTACTGCCCTATGCTATAGAAGATGACTTCAAAGCAATGAAGTTTTTTTTTGTATTATTGTACTAACACAAATTACAGAGTGATATTTTCAGTGTGAAAAGACTAACAACACTTTTAATTCTAATCACCCACAGTGACAATAAAGATAGTAGTGACTGTATGGATGTTCTAGAGACCAGGTTGTCTAGGCCAAAATCTCAGCTCTATCATTTATTAGCATAATAATCTTGGGGAATTTGTTGAACCACTCTGTAATTTGTTCATCTATAAAATAAGTATAGTAATAACATTAATCTCCAAGGTTGATTTAGTAAATGATATAATATGGCTGTGTCCACACCCAAATCTCATCTTCAATTGCAGCTCCCGTAATCCCCACATGTTGTGGGAAGATCTGGTGGGAGGTAATTGAATTATGGGAGTGGGTTTTTCCTGTGCTATTCTCATGATAGTGAATAAGTCTCAGGAGATGTGATGGTATAATAAATGGCGGTTCCTCTGCACATGCTCTCTTGCCTGCCACCATGTAAGAGGTACCTTTGCTCCTCATTCACCTTCTTCCATGATTTTGAAGCCTCCCAGCCATGTGGAACTGTGAGTCTACTAAACCACTTTTTCTTTATAAATTATCCAGTCTCAGGTATTTCTTCGTAGAAGTATGAAAATGGACTAATATAGTAAATTGGTACTGAGAATAGGGCACTGCTATTAAGATACCTGAAAATGTGGAAGTGACTTTGGAACTGGGTAACAGGCAGAGGTTGAAACAGTTTGGAGGGATCAAAAGAAGACAGGGAGATGTGGGAAAGTTTGGAGCTGCAAAAATTTGCGTTAAGTAATGAGGAGTCAAACGTTAATTGCCAAGACAATGGAGAATATGTCTCCAGCACATGTCAGAAGTCTTCACAGCAGTTTCTTCTATCACAAACCAGGAGACCTAGGAGGAAAAAATGGTTTAGTGACTGGACCCAGGGCCTTACTGATTCATGCAGTCTTGAGACATGGTGCCCTGCATTCCAGCCATGGCTAAAAGGGGCCAATGTACAGCTCAGGCTCTTGTTTCAGAGGTTGCAAGTCCCAAGCCTTGGTGGCTTACATGTGGTGTTGGGACTGTGGTTTCAAATAAGTCACAAATTGAGGTTTGAGAACCTCCATCTGGATTTCAGAGGATGAAAGGAAATGCCTCGATGTCCAGGCAAAGGTTTGCTGCAGGAGCAGAGCTGTCATGGAGAACCTCAGCAAGGGCAGTGTGGAGGAGAAATGTGTGGTTGGAGTCCACACACAATGTCCCTTCTGGGCACTGCCTAGTGGAGCTGTGAGAAGAGGACCACCATCTTCCAGACCCCAGAATGATAAATCCACTGACAGCTTGCCCTGTGAGCCTGGAAAGCCCAGACACTCAATGTCATCCCATGAAAAAAGCCAGAAGGGGGTTGTACCCTTCAAAGTCACAGGGGCAGAGCTGACCAAGACCATGGGAACCCACATCTTGTATAAGCATGCCCTGAGAGTGAGACATGGCATCAAAGGGGGTCATTTTGGATCTTCAAGATTTTATTGCCCTGCTCAATTTCAGACCTGCATGGGTCCTATAACATCTTCATTTTGGCCAATTTCTTCCATTTGGAATGGGTGTATTTACCCAATGCTTGTACCCCCATTGTATCTAGAGAGTAACTAACTTGCTTTTGATTTTACAGCTCATAGGCAGAAGGGACTTGCCTTGTATCAAATGAGACTTTGGACTGCAGACTTTTGAATTAATGCTGAAATGAGTTAAGACTTTTAGGGACAGTTGGGAAGGCATGATTGGTTTCAAAATATGAGGACATGAGATTTGGAAAGGGTCAGGGGCAGAATAATATGGTTAGGCTGTGTCCCTACCCAAATCTTATCTTGAATTATAGCTCCCATAATCCCCACGTGTCATGGGAGAGACTTGATGGGAGGTAATTGAATTATGGTGGAGGGTTTTCCCCATGCTGTTCTCATGGTAGTGAATAAGCCTCATGAGATCTGATGGTTTTATAAAGGGCAGTTCCCCTGCACAAGCTCTTTTGCCTGCCACCATGTAAGATGTGCCTTGGCCCCTTCTGCACCTTCCATCATGATTGTGAGGCCTCCAAAACTATGTGGAACTCTGAATCTATTAAAGCTCTTTTTCTTTATAAATTACCCAGTCTTAGGTATTTCTTCATCATAGTGTGAAAATGGACTAATACAGTAAATATTCAATAAGTTAATAAGTTTGAAAAACTTAGGACAGTGACTGACACAAAGCAAGGGACTCAGTAAATATTAGTTACCTTCATCATTATTAATGGTACATAAAGTGGTACCTGGAAGTAACATGGTGGTTGAATGATAACTAATTTGTTGCAATTTATATAACCATCTGAGTTTTAGTTTTTTCCTTTCTCAAATGAAAAATGTAATTTATCCTGTCTGTCATAAAGACTTGGGAGAACCACGTAAAATAATATCTATGAAAATACTCTGTGTACGGTAAAGGTCTATACAAATTATAGGTGTTATCAAAATGAACTTAACTTCAATTACTCAAAGAAACATTGAGCCATTCAATGAAATACAACATATGCATTCCTGTGATTGCACCTTCAGTTTGGAATGACTTTATCCTCCCTTGTGGGGTAAAAAAAAATCACCAAAGTGACAGTTGATCAAGATTTTCTTCCTTGTACTGTCATGAATTAATTGTGTGACTTGGGAAAAGTCATGTACCTTCTCTATGCCTCAGTTTCCTCATGCAAAATGAATACTTGGAGTTAGTTAATCTCTAAGGTACCTTCCAGTTCTGACATTTTAGAATATTAATTAATCCCTGTGATAACCTCTGATATATTTTTAAAGAATAGAGAGGGGATAGTATCACCTGGAGTGCTTCTAAAGCCAGCAGTAAAAGTAAATTTTTACTTGAGTTCTTGAGTTTCGTCAATTTTGATAGTCAAAAGGGTACACGCAAAATTTATTCAGGAAACCTCTTTTGGTAGCCATTTCAGGCTCTGATTATGCTCCAAGATTTGACCAGTGCCTAGGTAACAGAGCTAGTTTAATAAGTCTCCAACACGTTTCACATATTGGAGGAGACTAATAAAGCCATTCTTATATTTTATTCATGGATTGCTAAAGATGTGTAGTCCCCTTGATGCTTCCCTCATGGAATTAAAACCAGGTCTTATTTAGTGCTACTGAAGCTATATTCATGGGAGCTCATTATGTGCTAATCCCCCCATAACGGTATTTCTGTCTGAGCCTTCAGGTGGTAGGCAACTTGAATGAGGAAGTTAAATATTGCTGGCTGCCCTGCTGAAGCTTTGCTGGGCCTTCCACAGTGTATGGGGTAAGTCATTTGGGGACTTGAGGCTCTCAGTTGTCCTGTTAGAATAGTTGGAGCAATTACTTTAGCATCAAATATGGACTAATCATTTTGAAATTCCAGTTTAAGTCCACAGCCTTTTTGAGTTACACAAGCACTAAAATGACCACAAGAGATTCATGTCTCAGGGCCTGGTGACAGCCTACAGCCTAGCACTGCTGGCAAATCTTTCAGTGCCACAAATGTGTAAAAGCGCTTTTCTTTGCTTCCCCACTCTAAAAGCATATTGCCAGTGCTCCAAGTAGCTTTAATGGTGGGGACTATACAAAAAGAATAACTCTAAACTCAAAAGGAACATCTTCAGTTCTGAATAGTTTTTAATAGAAAAGAGACATCCAGACATATCATTTAGCTCTGATAAGACTCATCACTCATGACTCTGAACTTACTAGATATATCATTTGATTTATAAACTCATTAGTGAGTCCTACATCTAGAAGAATAACTTCACTACTCACTCTTACAGTACACAATATTGAACAGGGATGTTAAAGTTAATTACAAGCACTTCAATAATGGAGCCCTCCTCTAACTTAGAAAATGTCATGGTAGTCTCATACTCATTAGGGAAGCATCCAGTTATAAACATGAAAGGAGGTTAAGTGTACATTTCTGTTGTTTTTCTGGAAAGGAACAATTCTTGTTTTAGGCACCAGAACGGGAACTGGGAAGTAGCCCTAAAGTGCCAGAAATGGGTATTTCAAGGTTTGGCTGGCCCAGTGAAAAACAGTGTGAGGCTTTCAGATGGGGGCTGCTAAAAATTGATTTTATACCTTCAGAGCATTTCCTCCAAAAACCCTCCCCTGACAATTCAGGTACCCATAAAAATATACTTTGTCTAACTCTAATTATGTCTCAGCTTTATGACCCAAGAGTTACTTTACTACATTTTTTTGTTCCTTAATTGTTTCATGAACTTTTTTATTGTTTCTCTAAAGCATGGGCAGCTTTTGAGAGGGAACATTTTGTGCTTCCTGTTTACCCTTGTTGCAGTGGTGCTGAGCACATTCTTTGGCACATGGTAGTGTGAAAGAAAAGTATCTTGGGCCCCCAAAGTCACTAAGCTAAAAAGAAAATTCAAGCTGGTAACTGCTTAGGGAAAACCTGCCTCCCATTCTGTTCGAAGTCACCCCTGTGCTCACTGAGACAAGTGCATATATGATTGCCTCCTTTGGAAAGGCTAATCAGAAACTTTAAGAAATGCAACCATTTATCTCTCACCTATGTATGACCTGGAAGCCCTTCCCCGCTTCAAGTTGTCCCACTTTTGCTTTGAGCTTTCCTGCCTTTCTGGTCTGAACCAATGTTCATTTTAAACATGTGGATTGGTGTCTCATGTCTCCCTAAAATGTATAAAACAAAGCTGTGCTCGAACCACCTTGGGCACATGTCATTAGGACCTCCAGAGTCTGTGTCACAGGTGTGCATCCTCGACATTGGCAAAACAAACCTTCTAAATTAACTGAGAACTGTCTCAAATTTGAGGGATTGACATTTGGTAAACACAGAGGGATTCAGAATGGAGATGCCCCTGACCTTTGACAAATCTCCATTGGTGCTTGGTACCAACATTAGCTACGTTTATAGCTCAAATCAATAGGACAATTTGCTGAGGTCTGAGAGCATCCCCTCCGGAGAATCCCTTATCTCCTAAAATTTGGTCAAGATCTAAAGTTTATTTTGCTGTACAACTCCTCTTTTTTTCAAGTTTTAATTTTTCCAACAAGGAAGGCAAGATTTCCTGTTTCAATGATGATGGAAGGCAGGCAACTCCTTTATGGAGTTTGAACTCACTTCTAACAGATAAGATGAGTTTTTTTTTTTTCTGCTTCTAGGATGTTAGAGAGCAGTCTACAATCTGAACACATCCCTAGGTAAGTAACTGAATTGGGGTTTGTCTTCGCTAAAGTTAAGTTTAAACAGAGACAACTGGTCTCTGTTTGCAGATGACATGATAGTATATTTAGAAAATCCCATCGTCTTAGCCCCAAAACTCCTTAAGCTGAGAAGCAACTTCAGCAAAATCTTAGGATACAAATTCAATGTGCAAAAATCACAAGTATTCCTATACACCAAAAACAGACCAGCAGAGAGTCAAATCATGAGTGAACTCCCATTCACAATTGCTACAAATAGAATAAAATACTTAGAAATACAACTTACAAGGGACAAGAAGGAACTCTTCAAGGAGAACTACAAACTACTGCTCAAGGAAATAAGAGAAGACACAAACAAATGGAAAAAAAAATCCATGCTCATGGATAGGAAGAATCAATATCATGAAAATGGCCATACTGCCCAAAGTAATTGATGGATTCAATGCTATCCCTATGAAGCTACCATTGACTTTCTTCACAGAATTAGAAAAAACTACTTTAAATTTCATATGGAACCAAAAAAGAGACCGAATAGCCAAGACAATTCTAACCAAAAAGCTGGAGGCATCATGCTACTTGACTTCAAACTATAATACAAGGCTGCTACAGTAACCAAAACAGCATGATGTTGGTACCAAAACAGATATATAAACCAATGGAACAGAATAGAGACCTCAGAAATAATACCACACGTTTACAACTATCTGATCTTTGACAAACCTGACAAAAACAAGCAATGGGGAAAATATTCCTTATTTAATAAATGGTGCTGTGAAAACTGGCTAGCCATATGCAGAAAACATAAACTGGATCCTTTCCTTACACTTTCTACAAAAATTTACTCAAGATGGATTGGAGACTTAAATGTAAAACCTAAAACCATAAAAAATCCCTAGAAGAAAACCTAGGCAATACCACTCATGACATAGGCATAAGCACAGGCTTCATGACTAAAAGATCAAAAGCAAGTCCAACGAAAGCCAAAACTGACAAATGGTATCTAATTAAACTAAAGAGCTTCTGCACAGCAAAAGAAACTATCATCATAGTAAACCAGCAACCTACAGAATGGGAGAAAATTTTTGCAGTCTATTCATCTGACAAAGACCTAATATCCAGAATCTACAAGGAACTTAAACAAATTTACAAGAAAAAAAAATCAAAAAGTGGGCGAATGATATGAACAGACACTTCCCAAAAAAAGATATTTATGTGACCAACAAACATGAAGAAAAGCTCATCATCACTTGTCGTTACAGAAATGCAAATCAAAACTACAATGAGATATCATCTCACGCCGATTAGAATGGTGATCATTAAAAAGTCAGAAAACAACAGATGCTGATGAGACTGTGGAGAAATAGGTATGTTTTCACACTGTTGGTGGGAGTGTAAATTAGTTCAACCATTGTGGAAGACAGTGTGGCGATTCCTCAAGGATGTAGAATGAGAAATACCATTTCGCCCAGCAACCCCATTACTGGGTATATACCCAAAAGCTTATAAACGTTTCCAGTATAAAGACACATGCACTTATGTTTATTGCAGCACTATATACAATAGTAAAGACTTGGAATCAACCCAAATGCCCAACAGTGATAGACTGGATAAAGAAAATGTGGCACATATACACCATGGAATACTATGCAGCCATAAAAAAATTGAGTTCATGTCCTACTCAGGGGCATGGATGAAGCTGGAAGTCATTATTCTCAGCAAACTAACAAAGGAACAGAAAACCAAGTCCTACGTATTCTCACTCATAAATGTGAGTTGAACAATGAGAACACATGGACACAGGGAGGGGAACATCACACACCAAGCCTGTTGCGGGGTGGGGTCAAGGGGAACCAGAGCATTATGACAAATACTTAATGCATGTGGGACTTAAAAC
This sequence comes from Colobus angolensis palliatus, assembly GCF_000951035.1. Taxonomy (NCBI): domain Eukaryota; kingdom Metazoa; phylum Chordata; class Mammalia; order Primates; family Cercopithecidae; genus Colobus; species Colobus angolensis. The sequence continues at coordinate 1,270,403 of NW_012114722.1, read as the reverse complement.
CTAGATGATGGGTTGATAGGGGCAGCAAATCACCATGGTACATTTGTATGTATGTAACAAATCTGCATGTTCTGCACATGTATCCCAGAACTTAAAGTGAAAAAAAAAAAAAAAAACCCCAGCTGGTCTTAATTTCTACTTACCATTAGAGCACTCAGTAATCATCTAAGTATATAAGTTGGGCAATCATTTATTTTGCTTAACATTTTTTGTTTGTTTGTTCTTTTTTTGTTGTTTTGTTCTTTCTCCAATGGGGTTTGACCAACTCTATCTGACTTTATCAAGCCCAAAGGAAGGCTCCAAATTATGTGGAATAAGGCCTCTAAAGTGGTTAAATGCCCACAAAAATAGTGGTATGATGGGGGAAGAAAAACAGCTATCAAAAGAAAAAAAAACAACATTTGATATTGACTACTTAACAGGCTTTATTTACATTACAAGGCCATATTTTTCCTAGCCAAGCCAAACTGAAAGACCAATTGACGTCACCCCACACTGCAGTCTGATAGCTAAGGCACTTCTTTTTTTTCACCATGACAGACTGGGTTTGGTTTCTAAATCAAGCCCTTTCTGTTTTGATACTTAGTGCTTCTAAAATAGCAGCAATTTGTCCTAGCTAAAATATGGTAATGAGATTTAAAATGATTTTTTTTAAAGGAGCTCAACAGTTAAATGTCAGCTTAATTAAAAAGCTAACATTCAAGATGTGTATGTGTATTTGTGCATGTGTGCATGTTTGTATTTAAAAGGCCTTCATATTTTTTGGTTTTTGTAAGTTTGTTTGTTTGTCTCTCCTAGGACCTTGTCTTTTTTTGAGCAAATTTGTTTTTTTTCTTCTCAGTCAACTGAATTGTGTTTTCACCTGATGTTTTGACTAAAATAGTTACTGTAACAGAGGCTACTCTTGAGTTTTTAAGGAATAGTGTAGTTTAGACACTTAGAAATGTTTTTGTTTAAAAAATTTCTACGTGCACTGTAAAAGCATCACATGGTCTAGTCTCATAATAATTCTCCCTTTTTGGAGACCCAGGATTTAGTGTGGGCTCTGCTCAGAGCTCACACTTACAGTTAAAAAAATAGGCGGTTCCTATCTAAATAAAATTGGTCTCCTTATACAATCCCATGATAAATTTCTATAATTTGTGTTTGATTTGGTGTCCATCTTTAATCTCCCTCTAGCACCATCAGACTTTTTCTCTCTGTACCTTAACATGTAAATTTTGCTATTTAACTTTCACCTGAGTTGTTTCCTTTTCTATGCAAATTTAGGGCTATTTAGCTGACAACTGCCTAGGTTTGTGAAACAGGTTATCAATAATCTGAAAGTCTAAGACACGAAAAAAAGTTTTTATGAATCTATAAGATATAGTTCTATTGGCATGCCTAATACATCTATATATTTATGTCTTGTGTACACAATATTTTACTACTGAAAATATATAAAAGAACTCTAATTGGCTCAAAGAAAAATAAAAGCATTTAAATAAAATATCAGGAAAAAAAGAAAAGACTGGTCAAATGCTTTTTCAAACTTATATAACTTAAATAGAATATTTAATAAATAAGCTAGCTTTAAAATTATTGGTAAAGTAATATTAGAAATGTCTTAAGAATTACCAGCATACACTTTTGTTTGCATTTATTAATCAAGCAATTTCATATTTATCCCTGCCAAGTACCATAAGGTGTCAAAATTTGGCATAAAGGTTATAAAATTATAAACCCAGCCCAAAACAGAATGATTTTTGCTTGTGTAATTTTTAATAAATAAGACATTTATGTTGGTTTAATGAAAATAGCTACATCTTGAATTGAGTAAGAATACCATAACTTCTAATCCTGTGGCTTTGGGCAGTCTATTACACAGACAGTAAGGAGATTTGTTTTGTTGAAGGACTGTTATTGTCTTTGTTTCAAAGGTAAAATACAAACTGAGTTCCTCCCAAAGTTAGTTTGGCCTATGCCCAGGAATGAACAAGGACAACTTGTAAGTGAAAAGCAAGATGGAGTGAATTAGGTCAAATCTGTTTCAGTGTCTCAGTTATAATTTTCCAATGGTGGTTTTATAACTTTAAATCATGACTATCACGGTTTTCATAAATAATCTAAGTAAACAATTAGAATAAAATAATTAGGTAAATGTGGTGGGATACTATTTACAGACAAACTAGTTATAATACAGAATATCAAGTTATATTAAATTAAATAACAAATATTTCATTACTTGGGTATCTTGCAATAAAAATATATTGTAGGAAAACTTTCTAAAAGATATATCCTTTGTTTAAAAGGGTGAATAGTTTTTGTCTATTTCAAAGCTTATTTAAAGGTTATATATAAAACAAGGTAAAACCAGGAAATAAGAGAGATGAAAAGAAAGTTATAGAAATAAAGAGGTATTTTTTTTTTTTTTTGTAGAAAGCTTAAAGATAAATAATGTTATATGAGAAAGAATCTTTTATGGTAAATTTAGACCTAGAATGAAATGACTGGTTGTTTAAGAAAGAGGGATGTTTAGAACAAACCAGAAAGTCCAAACATGTCATGAATGATCTGCATAAGTCACAATAAGAGGACTTAAAAAAACAAACACTTTATATGATCAAGTTGTCTATAATTAAAGGAAAATTATAATGGTCTTTCTAAAGTTTAGATTTGATGTAAAAAAAACACTTCTATACTGAATAATTGGTTAGAACAATAATATTTTCTTAAGGGATTGATTTATTCTTAATAAATTATAAAATATTTTAATTTTTCAACCCAAAGTTCAGTTTTTATTGCATCTCTCCATTTTCAGTTTTCTCTCCCCTTTTAAAGAGAGTAAAATAGTAACTCTCTCCTTGAACACATTTTCAGCTTATATAAACATTTTTTTTCCCTGGAGTTCTGTTGCAGTGGCCTGATGCCAATGATGTTTTCTTAAAGGTTTAAAGGAAATGTTTTCTCCAATATAATATTCCGTGCAGTGCAGAACGTCTGTTGCCTTTTGGTAGCTGGCCTAACAGATTTACCTTTCATCAAAACAATTCTTATGCCATTATTACTAAGTATTTTTTTTTTTTGCTTATGAAAAAGACAGATTAAACTTTTTAAAATTAAGGTTATTACATCTGTGTATCTCTCTGTATGTGTTTGTAAAGTACTTGGGACATTGAGTTACAGAGCTTTGACTCTGGGTCTAAAAAGGACACCAAGTCCTGCTAAAGTTTAAATGCTGACAGCAATTGGAGCCCCATCTTCAGGCCCCATAGAAAATGCCCATCAAAATAAACTGTATTCCTGAGACACAGGGCCAGAAATTAAAGCTATTTCAACTCAAGGCCCAGGTACTATTGTGGAAAAGATGGGAGTGTGAGATCATATGAGCATATTTTGAAAGATAAAATAAATTCCATTTCTCTATAAATTAATCATTAATGTTAAAGGCACACTGATGCAAGACCAGCATATTGGCCCCTGCGTCAAATTAACAAGGTTTTCTTGAAGCATTAACCAACTCTTTAATAAAGGTTATAAAGGTTGTAGAAGGCTTATGGAAGTTATATTTTATAGTCAAGATTAAAATTTTATAGATTGTATGTAAAATTTTGAAAAACAAATCTAATTTGCTTCCTGTTGTTTCTATTAGAGCTTATTGTTTGGAATATTAAGTCTTCTCTCTCAAAGAATGAAGGTTTATGCCATTATTTGAAATTCTTGAATTACCACTTTGCTTAAATGAATGACTTATTTTACAATGGCATGTGATCCCATTTTGTGATATCAAGTGTTTTAAACCTTTGGAATTTGACAAACTTTCCAAAATCAAATTATACATTATGCCTTTTCCTGATGTAATGATTCCTTTAAGATATTAGGTTCCTTGAAGTCCAAAAATGACATAATTAGGCTTATTTAGTGTAAAAATTATACAGGAAGCATTGTCAAATGTGAAATGGTGTTTGGTTTTCTTTAGGCTATATTTGTTTAAATATGTTATTAGTATGTGTTCCAAAATTATGGGAAACTCCTATAATTCTGATATAATTTAGTGTACATTATCAGTAAAAATTATAATTGTTATGGTAAATTATTGCATGCCACAGAGGTAACAAATTACTTTGTAAATTGTTTCTTTGACTATAGCTCCCCTAAAACTTTTGTCATCCATAGAAAATTGTCTTGTTTTGGTCCTTCTCTCAAAGGTGGTTTTACAATCAGCTATAAAACTCTAACAGGTGCTCTTGAATGCAGGTTTCTGATAACTCTGGAGATTGTGACATCAGAGTAGAGGAAAAACTTTCAGAACTCATTTAGAGCTAAAATGTTGATGAATATCAAGCAGAATAGGAATTAACTGCAAGGACTAAACTAATATTTTTCTACTTTTTGCTTACAATATTGCTGATCTTTTGTTTTTCAGAGTCTTGGAACTTTTGACAATTTAGTATACTCCTATGAATACAATTTGGAGCCTATTTGTTTCTCTCAGCCTGATTTCTCCAGAATTTGGAGACTATTTGTGAATATTTTTAACTTATGGCAATACCATTATTTGCATAAGTGCAGTAAGAATCTGTTTTCATTTGTAACAGGGCACAACTGGTGAAACTGGTTGTTTCACTATGGCTTTGACTAGAATGGTGTGCTTTTCTTTAAGAAATCAAACTCGACATATGGAGCCAAGAAAAGCCACTGGGAAAACTGGCCTCATATTTCATGTACACAGTCCCTGTAGAGGGTTTCTGACCTGTGGTAAGTAAAGAATGTTACTTTCTGACAGGCCCAGGAGCCCCAGTTTTATATTGAAATCTCAAGAGGAGAGGATCACCCAACTCATAGATATTTGATGGAACAAAACCATGGCTGGACTGGGCTTTAAAAAAGTCTTATCTGAGGTCCCCTCTATGGAACAAACTTCCAGAAAAGCCTATTTTAAAAGTATTCTTACTGCACTGTATACAAATAATTAGGCCAAGTATAATAAAGCAAACCAGTCCCACCATGATTTATCTTTAGCAAAAATGGGAAATTGGAGAGAAGTTATGTTTCAGAAATTATAGTACACTTGTCGTTAGATTCTAGTCTTGTCCAAATGTTTTTCATATTTTATTATTTTCCACAGTTTAGACAGAATTCTCATTTTTCTTGGCTATGAATCTTTGAAATGATGTTTTCATTTTTTTCCTTTTTTTCCCATTTTTTTCTAATTTGGAGTCACTGAAAACTAAGCCATGTTTTTGTAAAGCCCTGTGAATTGAAGCTAGACAACTTAAACTTCAGAAGAAAATAACAGCAACCTATTTACATATATAAGTCACTTTCATAACTGCCTACTGATGTATAGACTTCAGAGTAACGTGGCCTATATAAATTTCTCAGGATTGTCCTGTGTTTGTTGTGGTTCTTCTCCCTCTCTCCCCCTATTTTCTCTTCTTAGGACATTAGACTTCACAATCTTCTAAAAACGAGTTTCTTTATAACTACCTGTACAGGAATAAATGATTGTAGTCATGATAGAGCAGATGAAACCTGAGTTCAGAGACTCATTTCCTTCAAAAATCCTTTCTCCAAAGGATTTTAAAGGAAAAAGGGGGAAATATGAAAGAAAAATATCTTGGGCCTCCCAAATCACTAAGCTAAAGGGAAAATTCAAACTGGAAACTGCTTAGGGAAAACCTGCCCCTCATTCTATTCAGTCACCCCTCTGCTCACTGAGATAAATGCGTATCTGATTGCCTCCTTTGGAAAGGCTAATCAGAAACTCAAAAGAATGCAACCATTTGTCTGTCACCTGTGTGTGACCTGGAAGCTCCCTCCCCACTTTGAGTTGTTCTGCTTTTACATCAAGTTGTCCCATCTTTCTGGGCTGAACCAATGTTCATTTTACATATGTTGACTGATATCTCATGTCTCCCTAAAATGTATAAAACCAAGCTGTGCTCTGACCACCTTGTGCATATGTCATCAGGACCTCCTGAGGCTGTGTCTCAGGTGTGTGTCCTCAATCTTGGCCAAATAAACTTCTAAAATTAACTGATAACTGCCTCAAATTATTAGGGATCACAGTAAATTATGAATAAATCTCTTCTGGGTGAATGCTTTTATTCATACATATAACCTAGGAGCTATATCTAATTGGATAATCCAGGGAGTTTATTTAAGTTTGAAATTCTAATTTCTGGACTAATTCTTGTTCAGATTTGGCTTTTCTGATGGAATTTACTCAGAAGAGAAAAAGAGAAGCTGCTCTTTTCTGGGGTCACTTGATTTTACAATCTGCTTCTTCCTGAAACAATGATGTGGAAACTTTTTTATCTGACAGGTTTTCTAAATGCCAAAAACTTGCATACAATTGTATTTAATATAAAACACCCTCTTTTCTGGAAAGGATGTTGTTATTCTAATTCCATGCTGATGGGTGCAAGATCCTGTTACCAGATCAGTTAGTGCACTGTAAGGTATTCTGTTACTGGCTGGATCTCAGTGCCTGAGAGTAAATGGCAAACTGAATGTCATTCAGTTCACAAGATTTTAATCATGACTGGCTGGCACTTGTAGGTCTTATGCCAATAAAGGAGTTCAAAAATGACAAATGTAACTGGATCAGAGAGCATCTGTCTCTCATTCACTATCAATTAGAAAAAAAAGTATAGATTCTGTATTGTTTTCTAAATTGCTGTGTATTTCAAATTTCTAAACCCACCAAAGCAATCTCTGCAATGCAATTAGAAGAGATATTTGAAAACTCATTCAGGATGAGGAGAGAAGGCAACTTTATTTTCTCTATAAATGCGTTTCTAGATGGTTTTTGCAGTCTTCCTTTCCAAAGTTTAATATTTTCCTCTTAATAAAAACAAACTTGAATGAAGAAGAGGAAACAAATTTTTCACTTGACTTCCAAAGATGCAATACAGCATGAAGAAAAATAGGTGAAGGATTTGAGCTCTTTGTGAACAATTATGACAAAGTTAAATCTTGTGGAATGTTTCAATTCCTTTCTTTTGTATTGTTACTGACAAAGCTACTCCCCCAAAAGATAGAGTCTTTTGCTGTTTGGTGTTGCAAAGTCAATAAATAAAACTGAAAATGAGTGCCAAGAAATACAGGGTTTATTTAATGGCCATGGAATTGAGAAGTGAGAATATCGTTCACAAATCAACTTCTCCACTAGTGAGGGGTGAAGGAGTTAAAATTTAGGACTTCTCTAATGAAGGGGTTGGACATTAAAAGCAAGTGGGGGAATATTTATGTCTTTTCTAGAAATGAGCAGTGAATGTCCCAGAACCTGAATGTTATCTTCCTTTTTGTCTTTTCATAACTTCTTCTGATCACTGTCATGGCAATTGTCAATTGTCATGGCACTGGTGGGAATAACATTTAGCATGCAAATTAGATTGAAATGAAGCCTAGGGTCTTTTTATAGTCATTTGGTTTGCTATCTTAGTTCTAACCCATCTCAGCTGGTCTGGTTGCCGCGAGAACTTTTTAAAATCGCAGGTGTCATGTTTCTTAAAAATAAGCAGAGTTAGGGCAGGGTAGAAATTTAGCTATGTCACACAGGCATTACACTGGGTAACAATATCAATGACTGGTTACAATTTAGTGATATATTTTAACTGTTAATAAACATAGCTCTATGTATTATGGAGGCACATCTAAACAATATAAAATTTAATTTCTGTCCCTGCAGAAGAAAATAATGAGATTTGAGAGAGAAAGAGGAACATTTAAAGATAAGCTAATCAATAAGTGCAGATTCATATTTGGCACTGGGAAATGAATGTAAATTGAGTTCTTAGGGAACAGAAGGGGGATCAATCATGGAAGGCTTTTAAAATATCTGTTGAATTTCTTACCTTCTATCTAAACCTACCACCAGGACGCTAGTCCAGTTGGACATTGTTTCACATAGGCTACTGAAAAAGATACCTAACTGGTTTCAATTTCTCTTGTTCTGCATCCCTATTGATTCCCCACATGGTAGTCAAACTAGATTTTCTACAATACAAATTTTATACACTTGTCACTCCCTTTCTAAAACCCGTATAGAGCTTCTCATTTCTTCCAGGATAAAGTTCCAGCTCCTTATCATCTGCCTCCCACCAAACCTCAAAAGAATTCATTTATGGTATGGTCATAAAAAGCTTACTTTTTCTTCCTTATGTCTTATTTTTCCCATTTTTTGTATTTGCTTAACAAATATTTATTGAACACCTACTATGTGTCTGTTTTACATGCTATTTACAAAGCACTGTTTTACATGCTGAGGATACAACAGATATAAAAACATTTTAAAAATATTCTATTATCACTAACATTACATTCGAGTAAACAGAGGAAGAACATAAACAAAAAGGACAAAAATAAGGACCTAAAACATTTAAGTTCCCAGATGGTGATACATTCTGTGTAGAAAAAGCATGGAAGAGGCATTGAAAGCATCAATATAAAAGGGTTACAAGCATGACTAAACAGGTGACATTTAACAAAAGACTTAAAAGAAGTACAGCTATGTAGATGAAGTGTATTCCAGGAACAGGAAACTGCAAGTTCAAAACCTTTTGGTTTTGAAAATATTTTTGATATATGTAAGAAAGAGCTAGGGGCTAGTGTGGTTGGAGAAGCATGAGTGAGGGTGACAGTAATAGGTGAGATGGTCAGAGAGGAGGCAGTTTGTATAGGACCCTGTGGGCCATTATGATAACTTGGCTTTTCTTCCTAGTGAACTGGCAATCCATCACACACTTTGAGAAAAAAAATGATATGATCTGACTTGCTTTTTAAACCTTGTTTCAGGATGTTGGAGCAAGGTGGTGGAATAGAAAGTTCCACCGATCATCCTCCCCAGAAAGACACCAATGTAACAACTATATACACAGATAAAACACTTTCATAAGAACCGAAATTCAGATGAGCACTTATAGCACCTGGTTTTAGCTTTGTATTGCTGAAAGAGGCACTGAAGAGATAAAGAAAACGATCCCGAATATCTGATGCTACCCTTCCCCCATGCCCTGCAGTGGTGTTGTGGTGCCTAGAGCATCTTTGGGCACTGAGGGAGAGAGAACACAGAATTTGTAAGGCACTGAACACAGTGCTATCCTATTAGAGCAGTAAGGAAACTCAGACCAAACTCAGCTGATGCCTGCCTAAAGGATAATTTAAACCAGCTCTAGCCAGAGGGGAATTGCCTATCTTCATGGCCCATAGTGGAGGGCTAAAGTGCTCTGTGTCTCCAAGTTTACTTGAAAGGTAGTCTGGATCATAAGGACTGCAAATCTTATTAAGTCCACAGATGAATTAGGCCCAGGGACCGTGAACTGGATGGAGGATGGGTTGGGGGGGTGGAATGCAACATACTGAGACATCAGCTAGGGAAGTCAAGGAAATGCTGTCATCACCCTTCCCCTAACCCCAGGCAACACAGATCATGGCTCCGAAAGAGACCCCATTCTTCTGCTTCAGGTAGAGGAGAGGGAAATGTAGGGAGAACTTTGTAATACATCTAAGATATCAGCTCAGCCGTAGCAGGATAGGGCACTGGTCAGAGTTGTGAAGACCCCACTCCATGCCCTAGCTCCCAGATGACATTTCTAGACACACTCTGGGTCAAAGAGAAAGCTGCTGCCTTGAAGAAAAGGACCCAGTCCTGGCAGGATTCAGAGTCCTTGGTTTCTGAATAACTAGGAGTGAAACACAGTTATTACACTGAGGGTCTTGAGTGAGGCTCTGAGGCTCATTGACTTCAGGTGAGACTCAGTACATTACCAGTTGTGGTGGCTATGAGGCAGAACTTCTGCTTGAGAAAAGCAGAAGAAAAACAGAGGGGACATTGTCTCGCACCTTAGATAGCAGCTCAGCCACAGTGGGGTAGAGGAACAAGCAGGGTCTTGATGTCCCCAGTTTCAGAACTTGACCCCTGGATGACATTTATGGACCTGCCCTGGACCAGAGAGGAGTCCACTGCTCTGAAGGTAAGTCCAAGGCCGGGCAGAATTTACCACAAGCTGATTTTAGAGCCCTTGGACCTTAAGGGAACAGCAGCAGTAGTCTGTCTGTACTCTTCTTAGCCTGTGGCTATGGGGTGAGACTCATTTGCCTTTGGGAAGGGGAGGGAAGAATGAGAAGGACTGCATCTTCTGATTTCAGTTTGAGCTCAGCCACAATACAGTAAAACATTAGGTAGATTTCTAAGGTTTTTGACTCTAGTCCCTGACTCCCAGAGGGCACTTCTGCAACCTCCCAGGGCATTGGGGAGGCCATCATCCTGAAAAAACAGAAACGGGCCTGTCTGGCTTTGCCACCTGCTGATTGTAGAGCCCCAAGGCCTTGAGAACACATAGGCAGTATCCAGAGAATGGTTACAGCAGGCCTTGGGCAAGACCCAGTGCTATGCTGGCTTCAGACCTGACTTAGCACAAAGTTATGGTGGCCCCAGGGGTGCTTGAGTCACTCCAACCCCAGCTTTAGATGGCTTAAAAAAGAGAGAAAAAGAGAGAGAACATGTATATTTGGAAAAAAGGAAGGAAAGATAATAAGAGTCTCTACCTGGTAATCCAGAGAATACTCCCAGATCTTGTCCAAGATCATCAGGTCTTCAAGAACCACAGCATTACTGGGCTTGCTGAGCCCCCTAAAGAAAATACAGCTTAGATCACAACACCCAAGTCCTTTCAAATATCTGGAAAGCCTTCCCAAGAATGACTACAAATAAGCTCAGATAGTGAAGAATACAATAAATGTCCAGACACTGAAGAATATACACCAGCATCAACACCATCCAGGAAGATATGTCTTCACCAAATGAACAAAATAATGCACCGGGGGCAAATCCTGGAGAAACAGAGATATGTGACCTTTCAGACAGAGAATTCAAAAGTGCTGTGCTGAGGAAACTCAAAGAAATTCAAGATAACACAGAGAAATAATTTAGAATTCTTTTGGATAAGTTTAACAAAAATATTGAAATAATTAAAAAGAATCCGACAGAAATTCTAGAGCTGAGAAAATGCAATTGGAGTACTGAAAAATTCATCATGGTCCTTTAATAGCAGAACTGATCAAGCGGAAGAAAGAGTTAGTGAGCTTGAAGACAGATTATTTGAAAATATACAGTAAGAGGAGACAAAAAAATAATAAAAACAATAAAGCACACCTACAAGATCTATAAAATAGGCTTAAAACAGCAAATGTAAGAATTGTTGAACTTAAATAACTGGCCTTTATTGAACTTAAATAACTTGGCCTTAAAAAAGAGGTAGAGAAAGAGATAGGGGTAGAAAGTTAATAAAAATAGATAATAACAGAGAACTCCTTAAACCTACTGAAAGATACTAATATTGAAGTACAAGAAAGTTATAGAACACCAAACAGATATAATTCAAAAGAGACTACCTCGAGTAATTTACTAATCAAACTCCCAAAGACCAAGGAAAAAGAAAGGGTCTTAAAAATAGCAAGAGAAAATAAATAATTAACACAAATGGAGTTCCAATACATCTGGCAGCAGACTTTTCAGTAGATACCTTACAGGTCAGGAGAAAGGGACTTGACATATTTAAAGTGCTGACAGAAAAAAAAAAAAACAACTTTTACCTTAGGATAGAATATCTGGCAAAAATGTTCTTTAAACATGAAGGATATGTAAAGATATTCCAAGGCAAACAGAAGCTGAAGGATTTTATCAATGACATACCTGTCCTACAAGAAATAGTAAAGGGAGCACTTCGATCAGAAAGAAAAGGATATTAGTGAGCAATAAATGATCACCTGAACATACAAAGCCCACTGGTAATAGTAAGTACACAGAAAAGCACAAAATACTATAACACTGTAACTGTGATGTGTAAAACACGCTTATCCTACATAGAAAGACTAAACAATGAACAAATCAAAAATTATAACTCCAACAACTTTTCAAGACTTAGCCAATACAATAAGATATAAATAGAAAAAAAGTTAAAAAGCAGGGAGGGAGGGTTAAGTCATAGAGTTTTTTATCAATTTTCTTTTAGCCTGTTTGTTTTATATGCAAATTGTGTTAAGTTGTTATCAGGTTAAAATAATGGGTTATAAGATAGTACTTGCAAGCATCATGGTAACCTGAAACCAAAAAACTTAAAATGGATACATTAAAAAAAAGAGCAATAAACTAAATCATATCACCAGAAAAAATCACCATTACTAGAGAAAGAAAGGAAGGAAATAAATAAGGAAGAGAAGACCACAAAACAACTGGAAAACTAATAACAAAATGCCAGGAATAAGTTCTTAGTTATCAATAATAACATTGACTGTAAATTGATTAAATTCTCCAAATGATATAGACTGGCTGAGTGGATGAAAAATAGATGCACTGATCTGTTTCCTACAAGAAACACAATTCACCTATAAAGGCACACATAGACTGGAAATAAAGGGATGGTAAAAGGTAATCCTGCCAATGGAAACCAAAAAAAGAGCAGGAGTTGCTACACATATATCAGACAGAATAGATTTCCAGGTAAAAACTATAAGAAGAGACAAAAAAAGTATCTTTATACAATGATAAAGGGGTAAATTCAGCAAGAGGACATACCAATTCTAAATATATATTTACCCAACACTAAAGCACTCAGATATATAAAAAATATTATTGGAGCTAAAGAGAGAGATAGGCCCCAGTGCATTAGCAGCTGGAGACTCCAGCACACTTTCATCATTAAACACATCTTCCAGACAGAAAACCAACAAAGAAACATCAGACTTTATCTGCACTATAGACCAAATGGATCTAATAGACATTTACAGAACATTTAATAAATATAATAATAAATATTTAATATGCCTGCAGGGGTATCTCTTTGAGGATTTATTTTGCTGTTTTCTAATAAATGTCAGCATCTTTTCATATTATTGCTTGAAATCCGTATGCCTTTTTTGGTGAAGTTTCTATTCAAATCTTCAGCACACTTTGTTTTATTATTTTCTTAGTAATGTATTTTGAGACTTTAAAATATATTCTAGGTACAAGTCCTTTATCAGATATGAGTTTTACAGCATTTTCTCCCATTCTGCAGTTTGCCTTTTTATTTCTTAAAACTATATTTTTATTTAACAACTTATTGATGCATAATCTACAGGAAATAGACAATGTATTTAAAGTATACAACTCCATAAGTTTGGACAAATGTATACATATGTGAAACAAAACCATTACCACATTTGATATAGTAAACATACCCACCTGCACCCCTTTGTTACACATTCCTTCCATCCACCACTGCTCCCCAATCCCAGGCGACCACTGATTTGTTTTCTGTCACTGTGAGTTTCAGAATGTTATAAAGTGAAAGTATACAGTATTTACTTTATAATTTTCTGGCTACTTTAACTCAAATTATTATTTTTTTTTTGTTCATTCGTGTTGTTTTGAGTATCACTAGTTCATTCTTTTCTATTAGTTTTAGTTTGTTAAATGGATATACCACCATTTATTTATTCAGTCATCTGTTGATAAAAATTTGGATTGCTAAGAGTATCTTGAAAAGCACAATTTTTTTACCTTAAGGAAATTCAATTTCTTATTTATTTAGTGCTAGGGATTTTACATTTTGTTTACCATCTAAGTAATTGTTGCCTAATCCGGGATAGTAAGCACATTCTCTTACATGTTATTTTTGAAATTTAATAGTTTTTGATTTTACATCTAGTTCTAAAATTCATTTTCAGCTAATTTTTATGTGTAGTACAAGGTATAAATTAAATGTTTATTTTTTTGCATATAAATTTTTAATTTATTCCAGTACAATTTTTCAAAGAGTATTCTTTCCTTGTTTTATTGCCTTTGCACCTTTTTTGAAAACTCATAGAACAATACAACACTATCTTAGATATAGAGTTCTACAATGTTATTTTCCTCTTTCAAAATTATTTTGAAAATTTTAGATCTATTGTTTTTCCATATAAATTTAATAATCAGGTTGTTTATTTTCATAAATTGTGTTGAATGTATAGATCAGGCTGGGGAGAAATAGCAATATTGAGCTTTCCAAACTACGATTACAGTATATTTCTCCATATATTTAGTTCTCTATTGACTTTTTCCTCAGAGCTTTGTTTTTTACAGCATGCAGAACTTGCACACATTTAAAACATTTATAATAGAGTGATTTACGGGTTTTGATGGTATTGGGAATGGTGCTATTTTTTACATTTTAATTTCCACTTGGTCATTGCTAGTATTTAGGAATACAATAGATTCTTACATATTATCTGTGCATCCTGAAATTTTGCTACACTAAATTATTAGTTCTAGTTGCTTTTTTATGTACTCTAGGATTTTCTACTTAATTATGTCATATGTAAACAGAGACAGTATTATTTCTTTTATCTAATTTGATTTTTTAAAATTTATTTTTATTTGTCAGGATCTTCACTAAAATGTTGAACAGGACTAGTGAGATTCAGCATCCTTGCCTTGTTTGTGATCTTAGGGAGAAGGATTCAGTCTTTTACCATTAGGTATAATGCTAGATATAGGGTTTTTGTACATATCTATTATTATGTTGAAAAAGTTCCCTTTTATTTATTTTTTATTGAGATTTTTATGATGAATAAATATTGAATTTCAATATATGTTTCTTCTGCATCCATTAAGATGATAATTTGGCTTTCCTTCTTTGTTTTCTTAATATGATGAATCATATTGATTTTTGAATATTGAGCACTATTGAATTTCTGAGATAAACTTCTCTTGCTTATGCTATATAATCTCAGACATATTTCTGAATTTAATGTGCTAACATCGTTCCAAAAATTTTTGAGTTTATATTCATGAGGGATATTTTTCTCTGATTATTTTGTAATGCTTTTGCCTGGTTCAAGTATCAGAATAAGATTGATCTGAAAAATATGTCTACTCTAATTTTCTGAATATTCATCCAAGTCATTGCATGTATTAGTAGTTCATTCTTTTGGTTCCTGAGTAGTAGTCTATGTTAGAGATGTACAACTGTTCTTTTGACCATTTACCCCCTGAGTGGCATTTTGGTTGTTTCCAAGTCTTGGCTATGAAGAATAAAGCTACTATAACAAACAAATGAAAACAAAGTGTTTACTCAAATTCTATTTTCTGGAAATTATAAATTTGGGATTATTTTTAAAATGATTGGTAGAATTGCCTGTGAAAGAATATAGACCCAGAATTTTTTCTTTAATTGGAGGTTTTTGTGTAAATTTTTTTAAATAGATATAAAATTATTCAGGGTATCTATTTCTTTCTGGAGTAAGTTTTGGTAGTTTGTTTCTTTTAGTACATTAGTCTATTTGTTCCGAAATGTAAAATTAATGGGCATAAAGTTGTTCTTAATATTCTACTTTTATTCTTTAAATATCTGTAGGCTCTTTTGTAATGTTCTGCCTTGTGTTTCTCATATAGTTGATTTATATATTTTTTCTTTTTTAATCGCGATAGAAATGTATGAATTTACTAATCTTTTCAAAAAGTCATTGAATGACTTTATTGATTTTCTGCTTTCATTTTCATTGATTGATGATGTTATCTATATGTTTCATTCTGTCTGATTGCTTTGGATTTATTTTGCTCTTATTTGTGTAATTTTTAATGTGGAAGTTTAGGTCATCGATTTGAGGCATTTATTTATTTATTTTTTACATGAGCATTTAGTACTATAAATTGCTCTTAAAACACTGCCTTACGTTGCATTCCAGATATTTTGAATTGTGTTTTAATTTACATTGAACTATAAATATTTTTAAACTTTCCTTGGGACTCTGCTTTGACCCATGAGTTACTTTTTCCCTGGATAAGATAGATATTTAATGAATTTATATTGAGAATTTAAAAAAAGTTGAGCTAGTGGATTTGTAAAAATTATTATACGTTCAGGAGGTGCAGGTTTATTACATGGATATATTGAGTAATGCTGAAGTTTGGGCTTCTAGTAAACCCATCCCCCAAATAGTGAAAGTGGTACCCAACAGGTATGTTTTCAACTCTTGCTTTTCTCCCACCTTCCCCCACTTTTGAAGTTCCCAATGTCTATTTTTTTTTTTTTTTTTTTTTCTTGGAGACGGAGTCTAGCTCTGTCTGCCCAGGCTGGAGTGCAGGGGCTCGATCTTGGCTCACTGCAAGCTCCGCCTCCCGGGTTCACGCCATTCTCCTGCCTCAGCCTCCCGAGTAGCTAGGACTACAGGCACCAGACACCTCGCCCGGCTAATTTCTTTAGCATTTTTTTAGTAGCGACGGGGTTTCACCGTGTTAGCCAGGATGGTCTCGATCTCCTGACCTCGTGATCCGCCCGCCTCGGCCTCCCAAAGCGCTGGGATTAGAGGTGTGAGCCACCGCGCCTGGCCCCGAGTGTCTATTATTTTTAATGTAATGACCACATGTACCCATTGTTACGCTCCCTCTTAGAAGTGAAAACATGCAGTACTTGATTTTCAACTTCTGAGTTATTTCACTTAGGAATAATGACCTCCAGCTCCATATATGTTTGTTGCAAACAACATTATTTCATTATTTTTTATAGCTGAATAGTACTCATTGGTGTATATGTACCATATTTTCTTTATACAATCCACCATTGATGTATGTGTAGGTTGATTCCATGTCATTACTTTTGAGAATAGTGCTTTGATGAACATTTGAGTGCATGTGGCTTTTTGATCAAATGACTTTTTTTCCCCTTTGGATAGATACCTAGTAATGAGATTGCTGGGTCGAATGGTAGTTCTATTTTTAATTATTTGACAACTTTTTATATTGTTTTGAATAGGAGTCGATCTAAATTACATTCCTACCAACATGTATAAATGTTACCTTTTCACTACATCCGTGCCATTTTTTTTAACTTTTTATATATTTTCATTTTTATTATTTACTAAAAGTTGTTATGATAAGATTATCAACCAAGCATATGGAAAATTTTCCTTTTACCTTTTTCTCTCCCTTTTTCAGCAGCTGATTCAGCTATAGTTTAAGTAAGGGAATTTGCAAGCTCCAGTATGTTATTTGGCAGTCATCGTGGGCTAGATTCCCTCTCTCTATGAAGGCATCATTCAGAATCATACTCTCATTAAGAAGGACTAAGTGTGTCTGTGGGTTATGTCAACTGTTGTTCCTAACACATATTACATTAATCCCCAGTCTTCGTCACTCATCCCAGCTGCTATATTTGTATGTCACACTTTCTGTAGGAGAAAGTTCTACGTTTGAAGGTAACCTTGGTGACAGTAGTAAAGCTTCCTTTTCAACAGGTGTGGTAGTTGTTTCACACCTCCTCCTGAGTGCTACACTAATTAATCAACTTCCTATCTCCTTCTTAATAAAATGGAATAACCCTGTTGAGTTCACCATGCCACTGGTGACAGCATCCTCAGCATGTTGATCACCTCAAACAAATGGGAAGTGGTTTCTAAAATCCTGTCGTCATTTTACCCATTCGAAAATTTTAGAAATGTAGTTTTATATTTCATTGAATAGGATGGCATGTTAGTGTGGTGTAATACAATCCTGATGATCTTGCAGGATTAAAAAAAACTTATATTTTAGGTTTATGGGCATATATGCAGGTTTGTTATATAGGTAAGCTCATGTCACAGGGGTATGTTGCACAGATTATTTCATCACTCAGGTACGAAGTTTAGTAGCTAATAGTTCTTTTATTTTTAATCTTCTCTCTCCTCCCACTCGTCACCCTCAATTAGGCCAAAGTATCTGTTGTGTCCATGTGCTCTTATCATTTAGCTCCCACTTACAAGTGAGAACATGCAGTATTTGGTTTTCTGTTCTTGCTTCAGTTTGCTAAGAATAATGGCTTCCAACTGCATTGATGTCCCTGCAAAGGACATGATCTTGCTCTTTTTTATGGCTGCATAGTATTCCATGGTGTATATGTCCCATATTTTCTTCATCCAGTCTACCATTAATGAGTATTTAGGTTGATTCCATATCTTTGCTGTTGTGATTAGTGCTGCAATTAATGTATGCATATGTGTGTCTTTATGACAGAACAATTTATATTTCTCTGGGTATATACAAAGTAATGGGATTGCTGAGTTAAATGGTAGTTCTGTTTACAGCTCTTTGAGAAACTGCCACACTGATTTCTAGAATGGGTTGAACTAATATGCACTCCCACCAACAGTGTTTAAGAGTTCCTTTTACTCCACAACCTCGCCAGCATCTGTTATTTTTTCATATTTTTGCAATAGCCATTCTGACTGGTGTTAGATGTTGTCTTCTTGTGAATTTGATTTGCATTTATCTAATGATCAGTGATATTAAGCTTCTTTTCATACACATGCTGGCCACATGTATGTCTTCTTTTGAAAAATGTTTGTTTATGTTATTTGTCTATATCTTAATGGTTTTTAAAAATCTGTTTAAGTTCTGTATAGATGTTGGATATTAGACCTTTGCCAGATGCATATTGTTCAAATATTTTCTCCCAGTCTGTGGTTTGTCTGTTTACTCTGTTGATAGTTTCTTTTGCTGTGCAGAAACTCTTTAGTTTAAATCAGGTCCCGTTGTTAATTTTTATTTTTGTTGCAATTACTTTTAAGGATTTAACCATAAATTCTGTGCCAAAGCCTGTGTTGAGAAGTGTATCTGCTAGGTTTTTCTCTAGGATTTTTATAGTTTGGGATCTTACATTTAAATATTTAAGAAATCTTGAGTTTATTTTCTTATATGATGAGAGACAGGGTGTCCAGTTTCATTCTTCTGCATATGATTTGCCAGTTATTGAATAAAGAGTCCTTTCCCCATTGCTTTTTTTGTTGATTCTGTTGAAGATCAGATGGTTGTAGGCATGCCATTTTCATTCTGGGTTCTCTTATCTATTCCACTGGTCTGTGTGTTTATTATTATACCAGTACCATGCTATCTTGATTACTGTAGCCCTACAGTATTGTTTGAAGTCAGATAATGTGATGCTTCTGGATTTTTTCTGTTTGCTTAGGATTCTTTTGGCTATTTGGGTTATTTCGTGGTTCCAAATGAATTTAATAATAGTTTTTCCTAAGTTTATGAAAAATGATGTTGGTATTTTGATAGGATTAGCTTTCAATATGTAACTTGCTTTGGGCAGTATGGCCATTATAATTATAGTGATTCTACCACTCAACAAGCATGAAATATTTTTCCATTTATTTGTTTCATTTCAGATTTCTTTCAGCAGTGTTTTGTAATTCTCCTTGTAGACATCTTTGATCTTGCTGGTATGATAAATTCCTAAGTATTTCGCTTTCTTTGTGGCTATTGTAAATAGGATCGTGCTCTTAATTTGGTTCTCAGAAAGTCTTTATTGTGTAATAAAGCTACTAATTTTAGTACATTGTTTTTATATCATGAAACATTCCCTGGGTTCATTTATCAGTATTAGGAGACTTTTCCCAGAGTCTTTAGGGTTTTATATGTTTAAAATCATATCATCAGCAGAGAGAGATAGCTAGTCTTTTTTTTTTTTTTTTTCTATTTGGATGCCTTTTATTTATTTCCCTTGCCTGATTGCTCTTGCGAGGATTTCCAGTACTATAATGTATAGGAATGGTGATAATGGGCATTCTTGTCTTGATCCAGTTTTCAAGGGAAATGGTTCTAGCTTTTTCCCATTCAATATGATGATGGCTGCAGGTTTTTCATGGATGGCTGTTGTTATTTTGTGGTATGTTCCTTCAATGCCTAATCTTTCAAGGCTTTCCAAAAATTTCTGTCAAGAAGGGATGTTGGATTTTACTGACTGATTTTTCTCTATCTATTGAAATAATCATATGTTTTTTATTGTTGATTCTCTTTATACAGTGAATTATCTTTATTGGTTCACATATATTGAACCAATCTTGCATCTCAGACATAAAGCCTATTTGATCATGGTGAATTAACTTTTTGATATTCTGCTGTAAATGGTTTGCTAGTATTTTGTTGAGGATCTTTGCATTTATGCTCATCAGGGATATTGGCCTGAGGTTTTGTTTATTCATTGTGTCTCTTTCTGATTTTGGTATGAAGATGATGCTGGCTTTATAGAATGAGTTAGGGGGAAGCCCCTCCTCCTTAATTTTTGGAAAAGTGTCAGTAGAATTGGTGTAAGTTCTTCATCATATGTTGCGTAGAGTTCAGCTGTGAATCCATCAGGCCCATGGCTCTTTTTGGTTGGTAGGATTTTTTATTACTGATTCAATTTCTGAACTTGTTACTGTGTGTTCATATTTGCACATTCTTCCTGATTCATTCTTGGGAGGTCATGTGTTTCCAGAACTTCATCCATTTTCTCTAGACTTTATAATCTGTTTGTGCAGAGATGTTCCAATAGTCTCTGAACATCTTTTCTATTTATTTTTTCTCTGCCAATCTAGCTATTGGTATATTAATAAAGTTTATTTTTTTGAAAAATCAAACTTTTGGTTTCACTTACCTTCTGTATGGACTTTTGGGTATTAATTACATTCAGCTATTCTCTAATTTTAGTTATTTATTTTCTCCTACTAGGTCTGGGAGTAAATCGTACTTTATCTTCTAGTTCCTCTATTTGTGACATTGGGTCATTAATTTGATTTTTTTCATTTTTTATGTTTAAGTTTTGTGGGTGCATAGTAGGTGTATGAATTTGTGGGATACATAAGATGTTTTGCTGTAACCAAGAAATGTGAAATAATCACAGCATGGAGAATGGGGTATCCATCCCCACAAGCATTTATTTTTTGAGTTATAAACAATCCAGTTACACTTTTTAAGCTGAATTCTATCAGACTTTTAAAGAAGAATTGATAAAAATTATACTTAAATTATTCCAAAAGATAGAGAATGAGGAAATCTTCCCTAAATCGTTGTATGAAGCCAGTATTACCCTAGTACCAAAACCAGGGAAGGACATACCAACAACAATAACAACAACAACAAATACAGACCAACATCCCTGATGAACATAGATGGAAAAATCCCCCAAAAAACATAGATGCAAAAATCCACAAAAAACATAAATGCAAAAATAAAAAGAAAACAAACATTGTATGTTCTCACTTATATGTGGGCGCTAAGCTATGAGGATGCAAAGGCATAAAAATTATACAATGGACTCTGAATACTTGGGAGGAAGGATGGGAGTGGGATTGAGGGATAAGACTACACATTGGGTACAGTGTACATTGCTCTGCTGATGTGTGCACTAAAATCTCAGAAATTGCCACTAAAGAACTTATCCATGTAAACAAACACCACCTGTTCCCCCACAACTATTGAAGGAAAAAAAAATTCAGAATTGTCAGAAAATGATCTTCTTGTTAACTGAATACTGGAGAATGTTGGATATTCTATTGTCGATAACGTATATTTTTAATACATGTCCCAGATTATTCTGAAAGGCAGTCTTATTTGCAAATAACCACTGTATGTCATTTGCTAATGGATCCTCAATTTTTGAAGAAAAATTGAAATATATATCACTGAGAAACAGATATTTTAAATATACAATTAACTTATTATTGACCATAGTCACCCTGTTGTGCTATGAACCAGTAAGTCTTATTTATTTTTTCTAATTATTTCATTTGTATTCATTAACCATCCCTACCTCCCCCAACATACTTCCAGTACCCATCCCATTCTTCTATGCTCTAAGTCCATGAGTACAATTGTTTCGATTTTTAGATTCCACAAATAAGTGAGAACATGTAAAGTTTACGTTTTTGTTCCTGGCTTATTTCACTTAATATAATGCTATCTGGGTTCATCCATGTCATTGCAAATTATTGTATTTCATTCTTTTTAAGACTGAAGAGTACTCCATTGTGTTTATATACCACATTTTCTTTATCCATTCATCTTTTGATGGACACTTAGGTTACTTCCAAATCTTCGCTATTATAAAAGGTGCTGCAACAAACATAGGAGTGCAGATATCCCTTCACCATCCTGACTTGCTTTGTTTTGGATGTAGACCCAGCAGTGGCATTGCTGGGTGGTATGGTAGCTCTATTTTTAGTTGTTTGATCAACCTCCAAACTGCTCACCATAGTGGTCATACTAATTTACATTCCCAAACCAGCGTACAAGAGTTCCCTTTTCATCTACATCCTTGCCGGAATTTTTTATTGTGTGTCTTTTGGATATAAGCTACTTTAAATGGAGTGAGATGATATCTCTTTGTATTTTTAAAATATTTTTACTTTTAATTTTTGTAGGTATGTGATAGGTGTGTATATTTATGTGTTACATGAGGTGTTTGGATACAGGCATGCAATGTGAAAGAAGCACATCATAAAGAATGGAGTATCATCCCCTCAAGCATTTATCCATTGAGTTACAAACAATTTGCCTATACTCTTTAAGTTGTTTTAAAATGTACAGTTGTTACTATAATCACCCTGTTGTGCAATCAAATAGTAGGTCTTACTATTCCAAGTATTCATTCTAACTATTTTTGTATACATTAGGCATCCCTACCTCCCCTCATACACCCTCTTCCCCTCCAAGCCTCTGGTAACCATCCTTCTACACTTTATATTCATGTGCTTAATTGTTTTGAATTTTAGATCAGACAAAAAAGTGAGAACATGTGATGTTTGTCTTTCTCTGCCTGGCTTATTTAATTTAACAGAATGATTTTCATTTCCATTCATGTTGTTGCAAATGACTGGATCTCATTATCTTTACGGCTGAGTAGTACTCCATTGTGCATATGTACAACATTTTCTTTATCCATTCATCTGTTGATGAACACTTAGATTGCTTCCAAATCTTGGCTATTGTGAATAGTGCTGAATTAAATACACGAGTGCAGATATCTCTTCAATATACTGATTTCCTTTCTTTTGGGTATAGACCCAGCAGTGGAATTCCTGGATTATATGCTAGCTCTACTTTTAGTTTTTTGAAGAACTTCCAAACTATTCTCCACGTTGGTTGCACTAACTTACATTCCCACCAACCGTGTATGAGACTTCCCTTTTCTCCATATCCTTGCCAGCATATTTTATTAACTGTCATGGATATAATTCACTTTAACTGGGGTGAGATGATATTTCATTGTTATTTTGATTTTCATTTCTCGATGATCAATGATGTTGAGTACCTTTTAATATGCCTATTTCCCATTAGTGTGTCTTTGGAGAAATGTCTAATTCAAATATTTTGCCCATTTTTAATAGATTATTTTCTGTTAGGTTTGTTTGAGCTCCTTACATGTTCTCATTATTAATCCCGCGTCAAAAGGGGAGTTTGCAAATATTTTCTTCCAATCTTTAGGTTGTCTCTTCACTAAGTTGATTGAATTCTTTGCTGTGCAGAAGTTCTTAACTTGATGTGATCCCATTTGTACATTTTTGCTTTGCTTACCTGTGCTTATGGGATATTGCTCAAGAAATTTTTGCCCAGGCCAATGTCCTGGAGAGTGTCTCCAATATTTTTTGTAGTAGTTTCATAGTTTGAGTTCTTAGATTTCAGTCTTTTGTCCATTTTGAGTAGATTTTTGTACATGTTGCAAGATAAGGGTCTAGTTTTATTCTTTTGCATACAGATATCCACTTTTCACAGTATCTTTTTTTGAAAAGACTGACTTCCCCTGTGTATCTTCTTGGCAACTTTTTAAAAATGAGTTCACTCTAGGTATGTGAATTGGCTTCTGGGCTCTGTGTTCTGTTTCATTGGTCTATGTGTCTGCTTTTATGCAAGTACCATGCTGTTATGTTTACTACAGCTGTTAGTGTAATTTGAAGTCAGGTAATGTGATTCCTCTAGTTTTGTTCTTTTTGCTCAGGATAACTTTGGTTATTCTGCATCTTTTATGGTTTCATATAAAATTTAGAATTGTTTTTTCTACTTCTGGGAAGAATGTTATTAGTATTTTGATAGGGATTGCATTGAATCTGTAGATTGTTTTGGGTAGTAGCAACATTTTACAATGTTGATGTTTTCAGTTCATGAATCTGGAATAGTTTTCCATTCTTTGGTGTCAACCTCAGTTTTTTTTTTTTTCATCAGTGTTTCATAATTTTCATTATAGTGATCTTTCATTTCTTCGGTTAATTTGTGGGTATTTAATTTTATGTGTAGCTATTGTAAATGGAATTTTTTAAGTTTCTTTTTCAGATTGCTCACTGTTGGCGTATAGAAATGTGACTGATTTTTGTATATTGATTTTGTGTCCTGCAACTTTACTGAATTTGTTTATCAGTTCTGATTGTTTTCTGGTGGAGTCTTTAGTTTTTCCAACTATAAGATCACATCATCTGAAAACAATGATAATTTGACATTTTTCTTTCCAACTTCGATCACGTTTATATTTTCCTCTTATCTAATTGCTCTATATAAGATTTCCAGTACTGTGTTGGTAGCAACAGTGGGCATCTTTGCCATGTTCCAGATCTTAGAGGAAAGTCTTTCACTTTTTTTCCATTCAGTATGATGCTAGCTGTGGGCCTGTCATATATTGCATTTATTATGTTGAGATATGTTCATTCTATCCCCAGTTTCTTAAAGGTTTTTATCCTGAAGGGATGTTGAATTTTATCAAATGCTTATGCAGCATCAATTGAAATGATCATGATTTTGTCCTTCATTCTGTTGATATGATGTATCACATTGATTGATTTGCATATGATGAAACACTCCTGGTTTGCAGGAATAAACCCCACTTTATTGTAATGAATGATATTTTGAATATATTGTCATATTCAGTTTGTTAGTATTGTGTTGAGGATTATTGCATCAATATTCATCAGAAATATTGGCCCGTGGTATTCTTTTTTTTGATATGTCCTTGGTTCTGGTATTAGGGTAATACTGGAATTGTTGGATGTGTTTAGAAGTATTTCCTCCTCCTATTTATTAGAATAGTTTTAGTAGGATCTTCTTTAAATGTTTGGTAGAATTTAGCGGTGATGCCATCAGGTCTCGGGCTATTCGTTACTGGGAGACATTTTATATTGGCTTTGATTTTGCTACTTGTTATTGGTCTGTTCATGTTTTGGATTTCTTCCTGTTTTGATTTTGGGAGGTTGTGTATATCTAGAATTTTTTTTTCATTTTTTCTAGAATAACCAATTTATTGGCACATAGTTGCTCATAGTAGCCACTAATTATTTTTTGATTTTCTGCAGTTCAGTTGTAATGTTTCTTTTCTTTTCATTTCTGATTTTATTTATTTGGATCTTCTCTCTTTTTTTCTCAGTCTAGCTAAAAACTTATCGATTTTGTTTAACTTTTCTAAAAGCCAACTTTGTGCTTCAGGATAATTTGTATTTTTAATTTTAATTTTACTTATGCTCTGATATGCATTATTCCCTTTCTTTACTAATTTTGGTTTTGATTTGCTCTTTATTTTCTGTTTTTTTTTTAAGATGCATTATTAGATTGTTTAACTTCTTCTTCTCTTTTAATGTAGGCACTTATAGATATAAACTTCCCTCTTAGTACTGCTTATGCTGTGTCTCATATATTTTGGTATATTGTGTTTCTATTATTATTTGGTTCAAGAAGTTTTTCAATTTCCTTTTTTGTTTTCTCCATTGACCCAGTAGTCATGCATGTATATATTCTTTAGTTTTTCTATATTTGTATAGTTTCCAGTAATCGTCTTATAGTTTTTGTTTACTGTAGTTTTTGATTACTGGTTTTATTTCATTGTGGTCAAACAGGGAAGATACATGATATCTTTTCAATTTTTTTCAATGTCTTAAGATTTGTTTTGTGGTTTAACATGTGGTCTATCTGTGAGAATAATGAATGTGCTGAGGAAAAGCATATGTATTCTGAAGCTCTTGGATAAAATGTTCTGTAAATACCTATTAGATCCATTTGGTCTAGAGTTCAGATGAAGTCGGATGTTGCTTTGGTGATTTTCTGTCTGGGAGATCTGTCTAATGCTGCAAGTGTGGTTTTGAAGTCTCTAGCTATTATTGTTTGGGGCCCTAGATTTCTCTTCACCTATAATATCATTTTATTTATATATTTGGATGCTCCAGTGTTGTGTGAATATATATTTAAAATTGTTATATCCTCTTGTTGTATTGACACCTTTATCATAATATAGTGGCCTTCTCTGTTTCTTCTGATAGTTTTTGTTTTGAAATATGTTTTATCTGATATAAGTATTGCTACTCCAGCTCTTTTCTTTCCATTCCACACAATATCTTTTTTCATCCCCTTTACTGTCAATCTATTTGTGTCTTGAAGAAACACACTCTTGAAGCATGTTCACTGTAGGCAACAGATTAATAGATCTTTTCATACATTCAGTTAGTCTGTTGATTGAAAATTTTGATGGATTACATTCAATGTTATTATTGACAAATGTGGACTTACTCCTGCCATTCGATTGTTTTTTACTTGTTTTGTTGTCTTCTTTTTTTCTTTTATGACTGTCTTTTTCTAGTGAAGGCGATTTTCTCTGGTGATATGATTTAGTTTATTTCTTTGCATTTTTGTGTGTGTCTATTTTATGTTTTTTGTTTGGAGTTTACTGTGAAGCTTATTAAGTCATTGAGACTTTTCCTCTTAATGAAGGCATTTAGTACTATAACTTTGTCTCTTAACACTCCTTTTGCTGTAGTCCAAAGGTTTTGGTAAGTTGTATCTCTATATTTATTAATTTCCAAGCTTTTTTTAAAGTTCTGTCTTGATTTCATTTTAAATCCAAGAGTTATTCAGAAGCAGGTTATTTAATTTTCAGGTTTTTGTGTGTTTTGTGAGATATTATTGATATTGATTTCTATTTTTATTTCACTGTTGTCCAAGTGTGTGTATGGTAAGATTTGGATTATTTTAAATTTATTGAGACTTGCTATATAGCCAAGCATGTGGTTCATCTTAGAATATCTTCTGCGTGTGGATGAGGAGAGTGTATATTCTGTGGTTGTTGGGTGGAATACTCTGTAAATGTCTATTACATCTAATTGGTGAACTGTTGAATTTAAGTCCAGAATTTCTTTGTTTTCTGTATCAATAATTTGTCTCTTCTGTGGATTGTTGAGGTCTGCCACTATCATTGTGTGTCTGCCTAAATCATTTTTAGGTCAAGGTGTTGGGTGCATATACATTTAGCATAGTTAAGTCTTCTTGTTGAATTGAACACTTTTATCATGATGTAGTGCTCTTTGTTTTTCCTGATTACTGTTGTTTTAAGATGTGTGACATCTGAAAAAAAGAATAGCAATTTTTACACTGTTTTGTTTCCCATTTTCTTGGTAGATCTTTTTCTATCCCTTTACTTTAAGTCTGTGGGTGTCATTATATGTGAGACACATCTCTTAAATACAGCAGACAGTTGAGTCTTGTCTTTTTATTCAACTTGCCACTCTTTGTCTTTTAAGTGAGGAGTTTTGACCATTTACATTTTGTATTGGTGTCTATATATGAGGTTTTGATCCTGTCATTATGTCATTGGCTGTTTGTTTTGTAGACTTGTTTATGTAATTGCTCTACATTATCTGTGGACTATGTGCTTCAGTGTATTTTTGAAGCAGCAGATTTCTATTTTCTGTTTCCATATTTAGCACTCTCTTAAGGACTTTTTGTAAAGGCAGTCTGGTGGTAATGAGTTCCCATAGTATGTGCTTGTCTGAGAAAGATTTTCTTTCTCCTTCACTTCTGAAGTTGAGTTTGGTGGGATATGTAATTCTTGGTTGGCATTTCTTTTAAGAATGCTGAAAATAGGCCTCCAATCTCTTTTGGCTCATAGGTTTTCTGCTGAGAGGTCCGCTGCCAACCTGATGGGGCTCCCTCTCTAGGTTACCTGACATTTTTCTTTAGCTTCCTTTAAGATTTTTTTCTTGTGCTTTGTTCTTGGTGAATCAGATGACTATGTGCCTTGGGGATGGTTGTCTTATGTAATGTCTTCCAGGGGTCCTCTTTATTTCTCAAATTTGTGTGTTCTCATCTCTAGCAAAATTGAGGAAATTTTCATGGACTATTTCCTCAAATATGTTTTCCAAGTTTCTTATTCTTTTTTCTTCTCTTTCAAGAATGCCGACAAGTTGCAGATTTGGTCTCTTTACATAATCCCATATTTCTTGAAGATTTTCTTTATTTTTTAAATTACTTTTTCTTTCTTTTTGTCTGAGTTTATTCAAAGAATTCATCTTCAAGCTCTGAGATTTTTCTTCTGCTTGATCTATTCTGCTATGGATACTTGCAATTGTATTGTGAAATTCTTGAAGTGAATTTTTTAGTTCCAGAATTTCAATTTTATTTTTTCTTAAAATGACTATTTTAACTTGTAGGTTGTTTTACAAGGCTTTTTTTGTTTTTGATTGGGTTCCATCTTTTTCCTGGCTCTTGATGATCTTCATTGCCATTCAGATTCAGAATCCTATGTCCGTCATATCAGTCATCTCAATCTGGCTAAGAACCATTTCTAGGGGAACTTGTGTGTTTGTTTGGAGGTAAGAGAACACAATGGCTTTTTGAGTTGCCAAAATTCTTGTGTTAATTATTTCTCATATATGAGGGCTTTTATTCCTTTAACTGTGGTGTAATTCGAGTATGATCAGTTGATTTCATTTTTGTGTGTTTTCAGAGGTCAGGACACTACAGAATCTTTGTTTCAGGCCAGATCTTTGCCTTGGTTTTTACAGATGCTGTATGCTGATTAAATATGTTGGTGTTGTATTTTGGGCTGCAATACAGTAGGTGAAGGTTAAGAGTCTTAGCCAGGAGATACACTCTTACTCAGATACAGTACTCTTTTGTATTTTGGCACAGTTGGCAATAGTGCTGCCTGGTGTTGGGGTGGGAGAGATGACTGCCTCCTCAGGTTCACCTCTGAGACTTGGAGGAGTCCTCTTCAATCACTGCCTACATGCCTGTGTTTCTTTGTTAGATGTTCTTGTCCACTGGGCATGATCACTCGGGCAGGAGTCATGATTTTCAGGCATGACATACCCTTCTTGGACTGGCCTTGCAGAGGGGGGCACAGCCCACTTCTCTGCCTGCCCAAGAACCTGGGTGTCTCACTCCTCTCAGTGTTCCAAGTGAGGGCTCCCACTTGCTTAGGTGCTGACCAAGGCAGCAAGTCCCACTCAACTGAAAGCAGCAGGGGTAGGTGGAATCACACATACTGCCACTTGAGTGCTTTCCAGGGGAAGACAGAGGTGCACCTGCGTGCAGTGCTCAGGCAAATGTGGGTCTGCTGTGTTGGAATGTCTGTATCCAATGTCTGCATCCATAGCAGAATAGATCAAGCAGAAGAAAAATCTCAGAGCTTGAAGACTAGTTCTTTGAATCATGTCCAACTGTCATGTTTTGCCCAGCTAGGAGGAGCAGGAGCAGTTAGATCACCCAATTCACTGTTTGGATGCTTCTCAGGAGAACACGGGGCTGCGCTCACCCACAGAATTCAGGCAGAAGCAGGTTCACTATGCTGGGAGACCCAGCCAGTATGGTCCGCTCAGCTACAAGTGGTGGGGGTTGGTGGAGTCACCAGCTCCACATTCTGGGTGCTTCCTGGGGTGCGCCCACTTATAAAGTTCAGGCAGAGGTCTGCCATGCCAAAAGACCCAGCAGGCATTACCTGTCTGGGTATAAGTGGCAGGGGTGGGTGGAGTCACCTACCACGCCATCTAGATGTTTGGCAAAGTGGGGTGGAGCAATAGCAATCTTACTGCTCCCCAGCACCACAGCTGTGTCCTCTACTGGTTCTTTGGTACTGGAACCAGTCTGTTCTGGGGTTCAAGGCTTGTAGGGGTCCCTGTGGACTTGAGTATTGCCTCCACAAAAGCTCTGGGCAGCTATCTGTCAATTTAGAAGCCTCAGCGTATCCAGGGAATTCTCCTATTCTCAGACTTGCACAAGTAGCTCTTGGAAGTGGAATCCCCCAGGAGCTCTCACTCACTCACACTTTCCCCATGTTGGGGAACTTTTGGCTCCATGCTGATGTCAGTTGTTCTGCTGCCCAGCTTTACTCCTCTCTGCTTTCTGTATCTCCTCACTGCCTGGATGGATCCTGACATGGTTTCTTAGATAATTGACTTGCTGGGTCAGTGTTCACTAGTTACTTTGTTTCCTCTGCATGAGAGTGGCCCACATGAGCTGCTTATAGTCCACTATCTTGGCCCTCCTGGCTCTTTAATAATAGCCATTTTGACTGGTGTAAGGTCATACTTTATTGTAGTCTTAATTTGTATTTCTATGACTAGTGATGTTGAGTATTATTTTATGATTGTTGGATACTGATATGTCTTCTTTTAAGAAGTGCCTGTTCATGTTCTTTGCCCTTCTTTTAACAGGGTTATTTATTTTTGTCTTGTGGAATTGTTTAAGGTCTTTATAGAACCTGAATATTAGTCCTTTTCTGGATGTATGATTTGCAAATATTTTCTCCCATACTGTAGGTTGTCTTCTTACTTGTGACTGTTTATTTTGCTGCGCAGATGGTTTTTAGTATAAGTCCTATTTGCCTATTTGTGTTTCTGTTACATTTGTTTTTTGGGTCTTAGTCATAAATTATTTAATAGGAAGACAGATAATATGATACCTTTAGCTTTATTATTTTGCTTGGAATTGTTTTGGCTACCCGGGCTCTTTATTGGTACCATATAAATTTTAGAATTAATTTTTCCTGATTCTGTGAAAAATTGTGTTGGTAATTTGATAGAAATTGTGTTGAATCTGCAGATTGCTTTGACAAGTGTAGCTATTTTAATGATATTGTTTCTTTTTATCAAAGAACATGAGTTTTTTTCACTTGTTTTTTCCATCTACATTTTTTTTTTTATCAGTGTTCTGTAATTCTCCTTGCAGAGCTCTTTCATCTCCTTGGTAAAATCTATTAGTAGGTAGTTTTCATGTGACTATTGTTAATGAGTTGGAGCTCCTGATTTGTTTCTCAAATTTAGCATTGTTGGTGTGTAGAAATGCAACTGATTTTTGTGTGTTAATTTTGTAACCCAAAACCTTACTGAAGTAGTTTATCAGGTCTACTAGTCTTTTGGAGGAATGTTTAGAATTTTCTAAGTAGAAGATTGTCATCAACCAATAGAGATAATTCGACTTTCTCTTTTCCAATTTGGATGTATTTTATTTCTTTCTCTGGCAGGTACTTTCAGTATTGTGTTGAACAGGAGTGATGAGAGTGGGCATCCATGTCTTGTTCCATTTCTTAGGGAGAATGTTTTTGACTGTTCCCCATTCCATATGATGTTGGTTGTGGGTTTGTTATATATGGCTGTTATTATTCTGAGGTGTCTTTTTGGATCCCCCATTTGTTGAGGGTTCTTATCATGAAAAGATATTGAATTTTATTGAATGTGTTTCCTACGTCCATTGATATAACCCTGTGGTTTTTGTTTTTATGCTCTTGTATAGTGTATTAGTCCATTCTCACATTGCTGTAAAGAGCTACCTGAGACTGGGTAATTTATAAAGAAAAGAGGTTTATTTGGCTCACAATTCCACAGGCTCTAAAGGAAGCATGGCTGGGGAGGCCTCAGGAAACTTACAATTATGGCAGAAGGTGAAGAGGAAGGAGGTATGTCTTCTATGGCAGAAGCAGGAGAAAGACAGAGTAGGGGAATGTGCTACACATTTTTAAACAGCAGATTTTGTGACAACTGACTCACTATCATGAGAAGAGCAAGGGGAAAATCTGCCCCATGACCCACTCACCTCCCACCAGGCCCTTCTTCCAATACTGGGAATCACAATTTGGCATGAGATTTGGGTGGGGAAACAAATCCAAACCATATCATGTAGTGAATCACATTTATTGATAAGTGTATGCTGAATCATTCTTGAATACCAGTAATAAAATCCACTAGATTATGATGAATTAACTTTTTGACACACTGCTGGGTTAATTAACTAGTATATTATTGATAATTTTTGCATCTATGTTCATCAGGAATGTTAGACTCTTGTTTTCTTTTTTTGTTCTTGTTGTGTGCTTGCCAGATTTTCATATCAGAATGATACTCGTTTTGTAGAATTAGTGAGGGAGAAATCCATCCTCCTCAATTTTTTGGAATAGTTTTAGGAATACTGGTACCAGCTCTTTGTATGTCTGGTAGGGTTTGGCTGTGAATCCATCTTTTTATTTTTCTTTCATTTTCTAGTTGGTAGATTTTTGTATTAATTTTATTTCATCACTAGTTATTTGTCTGTTCAGGATTTAATTTTTTTCTTCTTTAAACTTGGGAGGTTGTTTTTCTATAAATTTATTCATTTATTGTAGGTTTTATAGTTTGTACACATATAGATGCTCATAGTAGTCTCTGAGAAAATTTTGTATTTCTGAGGTAAAAGTTGTAATGTCTTCATCATTTCTGATTGTGCTTATTTGAATCTTCTATTTTTTTCTTGGTTAATCCAGCTAGTTGTCTACCAATTTCATTTATCCTTTCAAAAAATAAAGTTTTCATTTTATTAATCCTTTATATGACTTTTGGTCTCAATTTTATTTAGTTCTGCTCTGATCACATTACAGCTTTTCTCTCCTAGCTTTGAGTTTGGTTTCATCTTGTTTTCTAGTTTTTTTAGGTATGACATTTGGTTGTTAATTTGAGATCTTTCTCTTTTTAATGAAACAATTCTGTAAACTTTCTCTTAACACCTTTTTTGCTCTATCCCAGAGGTTTTCATCTATAGTGCTTCTATTTTAATTTGTTTAAAAAATGTTTTGACTCCTACCTTAATTTTTATGAGTTTATTATATTTAAATTCATTGAATTGAGCCCTTTACCATCATACAATGCTGTTTGTCATTTTTAACTGTTTTTTGACTTAAGGTCTGTTTTATGTGATATAAGAATATCAGCCACTACTTTTTTTGGTTTCTCATTTACATGATAGATTTTCTCTACCTCTCTGCTTTGAGGCTGTGGGTGACATTATCTGTAAGATGATCTCCTGAAGGCAACAGATTATTGGGTATTGTTTTGCTTTTAATCCAATTTGCCAATCTATGTCTTTTAAGTGGCACATTTAGGGCTGTTTACATTCAAGTTTAATATTATTATTTGAGGGTTTCTTTCTGCCACAGTTTTGTTAGCTTGTTGATGTGTAGTCTGAATTGTGTAATTGCTGCGTAAGATCTGTTAACTTGTATTACTTGTGCTTTTATGGTAGCGAATGTTGTCTTTTTTCATTATTAAAACTTCTTTGAGCATTTCTTGTAGGACTGGTATGGTGGGAATGGATTTCCTTAGCTTTGCTTGTCTGGGAAAGACTTTATTTCACCATACATTATGAAGCTTAGTTTGGAAGTCTATAAAATTATTGCTTGGTATTTTTTCTTTAAAAAGGCTGAAAATAGGCCCCAATCTCTTCCAGATTGTACAATTTCTGCTAATAATTCCATGTTTATTTTGATGGAATTTTCTTTTTAGGTTATTTAACCCTTTTTTCTAGCTCTTTTGATTATTTTTCTTTCACATTGACCTTGGATAGTCTGAGGACTGTATGCCTTGGTGATGGCCATCTTGTATAGTATCTCACAGGTGTTCTCTGAATTTCTTGTGTCTCGATGTTGACCTCTCTAACAAGATTAGAGTAAGTTTCCTGGATTATTCCCTTTAATATGTTTTCCAGATTGCTTATATTTTTTTCTTTCAGAAATGCTAGTAATTCATAGGTTTGGTCACTTTACATAATCATATATTGTTCATGCTTTTTGGGGGTCTAGCTCCATTTATTCAAAAGTCTGGTCTTTGAACTCTGAAATTATTTCTTCTGTTTTGTCTAGTCTATTGTCAGGGCTTCCAATTGTATTTTGAGATTCTTTTAGTGAATTTTTTAATTCCAGAAATATATTTTTTATTATAACTATTTCATCATTCATATCCTAAATTGTTTTTCTGTTTTTTGTTTTGTTTTGTTTTAATTTTCAACTTTCTCTTGGATCTCATTGACTTGCCTTGCAATTTCTATTTTGAATTATTTACCTACCATTTTGGAATTTTTATTTTAATTAGAATCCACAACCAGAGCATTAACATGATCCTTTGGGTGTGTCCAGACACTCAGTCGTTTTGTTCTGGCAGAGTTCTTGTACTGATTTCTTCTCATCTGAGAAGGATGTTACTTCTTTTGATTTTGCTATTGATTGGGTTTGATGTTTTAATTTTTTATTCCTTTTTTCCTTGAGGTTGTGACTGTGATGCATGTTGTGTTTGATCATTCAGCCTTGTTTCTGGGTACTTTCTGGGAACCAAGGCTCTGTATGAATTCATTTGTTGTGGACAGCTGCTGTGCAGTGGCTTTCTCGGAGTTGCTTGTTGTAGTAATATATTGGACATATGAGCAAACACACTATATTTTGTGAGGCTGAGACTGCAGAGTTCTCAGAAAGCTTATCTCCTGCACTAGCACTATGTCCTTGTGGCAGCAGGATTTTGGTTCTGTGGTTCAGTTCAGACATCAGTCCATTAGCTGACACTTAAGAGTAGAGCCAGCTCACCCTCAGGCAGGCTGATTATGAATGGAAGCACCCATCCTGCAAGGGGGCAGATTGGTGGGTGGAGATCATGTTGAGGTTCACTGAAATCTCTGGGAAAGCAGCAGGGGTGTGCACCAACTCTGTCCTCAGCATTTAGGAATGTCATCTACTTCTCTACTGCAACCGTATCACAGAGGTCACAACCTCCAGTTGGAATAGACTTTGTCCTTTGGCTCCCAGCCACAATGTGGGTGCAAACCACAGATAAGTCCTTCTGGTGGCTAATGCAAAAATGTGTTTAGGGCAGAGCCTCTTCACCCTGTCCAGAGTTGACAATTCTGTTGTTTGTCTGCCTTCTCTTGACACGATACTGGAATTCTGTGTAGGGAGGAAGAGTTGGGCCCTGCCCTTTATGCAAGCCCAGTAGGCACAGGCACATTTTCAAGGTGGATGGATCCTCCAAAAAAAAAAATGAAAAGTGTTTTCTGCAAGTGCATAAGCAATGCCCCCAAGAGGGGTGTACCTCTGTTGCAATCGCAACAGTAGACAGGAGAGCAGGATGACCCCCTTTCCATGTCTGTTACTGGCCACCAGTGCCATCCACTTCAGCATTTGGTGTCATGCCCATGTTTTCTTTGTCCCAAAGGGGGCTTTGGCAGGTTGTGTTCTCCCTCCCTTAGGGAAAGCTCATACTAAGAGTTAGATGTCTATGGGTCTTGCAAATCCCTAGGGACCCACTAGTATCTTGTACTTGTCAAACACAGAACGGGTGGTGGGGTATGTTTGCAGGAAATCTAGTAATGTAGTTTATGAAGGACAGAGAGTCCCTAGGTTGGACAGTGGCCCACCCCAGGTACACAACCAGTATGGTGTCTACCATCTCACTTTTGGTGTGAGGGGAGTGTGGGCATACCTGTGTGAGCTGACCACCCATTTCCCTGTCCCTCAGAAGTTTCCAAATTGCCACTGACAGTATTGCCCTAGATCTTGAGGGCAGACAAGCTTCCCAATAGTTTAACAATCAGCAGTCTCTGCAGAGGTGATAAGATCAGAAAAGCACCCCATCTACCTTTTCTCAGGGTTCTGAGTTCCTCAGATGACCCATGAAATTTTTAGAAGTATTTTTTAGTCTTAAAAATATTTTATTTTATTTATTTATTTATTTATTTATTTATTTATTTTTTTTTTTTTTTGAGGCGGAGTCTCGCTCTGTCGCCCGGACTGGAGTGCAGTGGCCGGATCTCAGCTCACTGCAAGCTCCGCCTCCTGGGTTTACGCCATTCTCCTGCCTCAGCCTCGCGAGTAGCTGGGACTACAGGCGCCTGCCACCTCACCCGGCTAGTTTTTGTATTTTTAGTAGAGACGGGGTTTCACCATGTTAGCCAGGATGGTCTCGATCTCCTGACCTCGTGATCCGCCTGTCTCGGCCTCCCAAAGTGCTGGGATTACAGGCTTGAGCCACCGCGCCCGGCCTAAAAATATTTTAGTATTTTCCAGATTTTTGCTTAAATTCATTTCTAGTTTAAATCTCTTCTGGTCAAATAACATACTATGAATGATTTCAGTTATTTTCCACTTACTAAGGTTTATTTTATGACCCACAATATGGTATACCATCATTATGTTTTATGATCACATATAAAAAATGTGAAATCTATTTTGGGGTGAAATGTTCTATAAATGTCAATTAAGTCAAATTGGTTTAAAGTGCTGCTCATCAAACAAACCCAGAAGCTAGCAGAAGACAAAAAATAATCAATATCAGAACGGAGCTGAAGGAGAGAGAGACACAAAAATCCCTTCAAAAAAATCAACAAATCAAGGAGCTATTTTTTTAAATTAATAAAATCAATAGATTGCTAGCTAGACAAATAAAGATGAAAAGAGAGAAGAATCAAATAGACACAATAAAAAATGATAAAGGAGAAATTACCACTGACCCCACAGAAATACAAACAGCCATCAGAGAATACTATAAATACTTCTATGCTCCACAGGGGGGAATGTTATAGGAGTCATTAAGAAATTATTTCAGGCAGATAGAGAGGAAAAGGGGTCCTTGGGAAGTTTTTGTTTATTTTAAAGCAGCTCCAGAAATGTTTCTTGTCTAGAAGGAAAGCCCCAACTCTTAAAGCCAGACCAGCAAGCTTTGATATGCAAATGCCAACCATTAGAAACGGTCCACGCAAACATGGCGATTCCCACCATCTTCTTTTTGCCCTTGTCCCCACATGTGCCTGGCAGCATGGCTGCCCCCACATATCCCCATGTGTATCAAACATCATGGGGCCCTACATTTGCATATCAAAAGGATAGGGTGGGAGGGCCAGTTTTTTCACAGGCTACATAAATGACTGGTCAAACCAATCCTCTGACCCTTATGCAAATCAGACACCACCTCCTCCAGCCTCCTCATATAAGCAGCCACTTTTCCACTGCACAGGAGGTTTCCTCTCTTGGCTTGGAGCTCTCCTCCCTCTGTCTCTGTACGGGAGAGCTTCTTCCTTCTTTCTTGCCTATTAAAGTCTCCACTCCTTAAAACAACAACAACAACAAAATGAAAATAATCTAGAAAATCTAGAAGAAATGGATAAATTCCTGTACGCATACACCCTCCCAAGACTGAATCAGAAAGAAGTTGAATCCTTGAATAGACCAATAACAAATTCCAAAATTGAGGCAGCAATAAATAACCTATCAAGCAAGAAAAGACCAGGACAAGATGTACTTACAGCTAAATTCTACCACAGGTACATAGAGGAGCTGGTACCATTTTTTCTGAAACTATTCCAAACAATTGAAAAGGAAAGACTCCTCCCTAACTCATTCTATGAGGCCAGCATCATCCTGATACCAAAACCTGACAGAGACACAACAACAAAAAAGAAAACTTCAGGTGAATATCCCTGATTCACATCAATGCAAAAATCCTCAAGAAAATACTGGCAAACTGAATCCAGCAGCACATCAAAAAGCTTATCCACAATGATCAAGTGGGTTTCATCGTCAGGATACAAGGCTGGTTAAACATATGCAAATCAATAAATGTAGTTCATCACATAAAGAGAACTAAATACCAAAACCACATTATTACCTCAATAGATATGGAAAAATCCTGCAATAAAATTCAACATCCTTTCATATTAAAACTATCCGTAAACTAGGTATTGATGGAATGTACCTTAAAATAATAAGAGCCATTTATGACAAACCCGCAGCCAATATCATACTTATTGGGCAAAAGCTGGAAGTATTTCCCTTGAAAACCAGCACAAGACAAGGATGCTCTCTCTTACCACTCCTATTCAACATAGCACTGGTAGTTCTGGCCAGGGCTAACAGGCAAGATACAGAAATAAACGTATTCTAATAGGAAGAGAGAAAGTCAAACTGTCTCTGTTTGCATATAACATGAGCTTATATCTAGAAATCCCATCATCTCAGACCAAAAGTTTCTTAAGCTGATAAGCAACTTCAGCAAATCATCAGAATACAAAATCAATGTGCAAAAATCGCAGCATTCCTATAAGATACTTACAAATACAGTTAACAAGGGAAGTAAAGGACCACTTCAAGGAGAACTACAAACCACTGCTCAAGGAAATAAGAGAGGACACAGACAAATTGAAAAACATTCCATGCTCATGGATAGGAAGAATCAATATCATGAAAATGGCCATACTGCCCAAAGTAATTTATAGATTAAATGCCATTCACATTAATTTACCATTGACATTCCTCAGAGAATTAGAAAAATCTACTTTAAAACTCATATGGAACCCAAAAAGGTCTCATATAGACAAGAAAATCCTAAGCAAAAAGAACAAAGCTGGAGGCATCGTGCTACGCAACTTCAAACTATACTAAGGCTACAGTAACCCAGACATGTTACTGCTACAAAAACACACACATAGACCAATGGAACAGAATACAGAACTCAGAAATAAGACTGCACATCTACATCCATCTGTTCTTCAACAAACCAAAACAAGCAATGGGGAAAGGATTCTCTATTTAATAAATGGTGCTAGGAGAACTGACTAGCCATATGCAGAAAATTGAAACTGGAGCCCTTCCTTATACCTTATATAAAAATTAACTCAAGATGGATTAAAGACTTATATGTAAAATGCAAAATAAAACCCCTAGTAGAAAATCTAGGCAATACCATTCAGGATGTAGGCATGGGCAAGGATTTTATGACAGAAATGTCAAAAACAATTGCAAAAAAAGCAAAAATTGACAAATGGGACCTAGTTAAGCTAAAGAGCTTCTGCACAGCAAAGGAAACTATTATCAGAGTGAACAGACAACCTATGGAATGGGAGAAAATTTTTACAATTTATCCATATGACAAATGTTCAATATCCAGAATCTACAAGGAACTTTAACAAATTTACATGGAAAAAAAACAACCCCATTAAAGAGTGGACAAAGGACATGAATAGACTCTTCTCAAAGAAGATATTAATGTGGCCAACAAACATGAGAAAAAGTTCAACTGCACTGTTAGAGAAATGCAAATCAAAACCACAATGAGTCAAGAAACAACAGGTGCTGGTGAGGTTATGCAGAATGTAAATTCCCACCTTTTATACTGTTAGTGGGAATGTAAATTAGTTCAACCATTGTGGAAGACAGTGTGGCTATTTCCAAAGTTCTAGAACCAGAAATATCATTTGACACAGCAATCTTATTACTGGGTATATGTCCAAAGGAATAAATCATTCTATTATAAAGATACATGCATGCATATGTCCATTTCAGCACTATTCACAATAGCAAAAACATGAAATCAACCCAAATGCTCATCAATCATAGATTGGATAAAGAAAATGTGGTACATATATACCGTAGAATACCACATGGCCATAAAAAGGAATGAGATGATATCCTTTGCAGGGACATGGATGGAGCTGGTAGCCATTATCCTCAGCAAACTAACACAGGAATAGAAAACCAAACACCAAATATTCTCCCTTATAATAAGTGGGAGATGAACAACGAGAACGCATGGAAACAGGGAGGGGAACAATGCACACTAGGAACTGCTGGTTGGAGATGGGGGGAGGAAGTGCATCAGGATAAATAGCTAATGCATGCAGTCCTTAATACCTAGGTGATGGGTTGATATGTGCAACAAACTACCATGACACACATTTACCTATGTAACAAACCTGCACGTTCTGCACATGTATCCCAGAACTTAAAATAAAATAAAAAGAAAGTATTTCTCATGTTTTATATATCCTTCTTGATGTTCTGTCTACTTGTTTTTTTAATTACTGAAACTTTTGATGTTTCCATATGTTTTGATATTTTTATTTTGTCTTTTCATTCAACATTTTCTTTTGCTTCTTGTACTTTTAAACTGTTTTTTGTGTGTATCGATAATTCACATTTTTTGCACCTTGTTGATAAATTGAACGACTTTGTCATTGTATAATGTCCTTTTTTATTCCTGATAATATTTCTTCTGAAACGTATGTTTTTGGATATCAATAAATTCAATTCAATTTTCTTTGGATTAGAGTTTGTATGCCAAAATATTTCTTCCTTTTACTTTTATCCTAATTATGCTTTTGTTTTAAAGTCAATTTGTTATAAACAGCATATTGTTGACTCTTGTCTGTTCAATCTGACAATCTCTATATTTACCTATTATGCATACGCCATTAATATTTAATATAACTGTAGATATGATTGGTTTAAAATTTGTCACTTTTCTAGTCATTTTTTATTTGTTCTTTTTTCTTACTCTTTATATTAAGTCACCATTACTATAATTCAATTTTATCTCATTATATTCAATTTTATATCTTAAATGTTATTTCTGATGTTTAAATTTAAAAGTCTTTAAATTGTTATTGGTTAATTTAAAGTTCCTGACATACATCTTTATTTAATCACAATCTACTTTCAAATAATGTACCGCTTTATATATAGTATCTGAAATTTGCAACAATACATATAGTCCCTCTTTCTCATATGTTTTGGGATTTTTTTTCTCATTTATTTTAATTTTACATTTTGTATAAACACACATTATATTGTCACTATTTTTGTTTTTGGTAATCAATTATCTTTAGAAAGATTAAAAATAACTTAAAATGTATTTTATATTGACCTTAATATTTATCATTTCCAGCAGTCTTCATTTCTTTGGAAGGCTCCAAGTGTCTTTCTGGTATTATATCTCCTTTGAATAACTTTACTTAACATCTTTTAAAGTACAATTCTGTCTAAAATGAGTGATTTTGGCTTTAGATTCCTTGAAAATGTCTATTTCTGCATTTTTGAAACATTTTTATTGAATACAGACTCATTGGTTATTTTTCTCTTTGACTATTGTAATGATACCACTCTTTTGACTGTTTTTTTTGTCGTTTGTGACGAGAAACCTGATGTTATTCTTATATTTGTTCTTCTATAGTGATGTGATCTCTCACCTTCCGATATCTTGAAAGTTTTTTTTATTTTCAGCAGTTTAAATGTTACGTATATCTGTGTATTTTTGCATGTCAGTGTGCATGTGTGTATGAGAAAGAGAGACAGACAGGGTTTGTGTGGTTGGGGCATTTATTATGCTTGCTGTTATCTGACATTCTTGGACTGGTATATCTTTCACTACTTTGGAAAGTTTTCAGTTGTATTCTTCTCAAATATTTCTTCTACTTAATTATCTCTCTCTTTTTTCTAGGAATCCAATTACACATAACTTAATTGATATCATCATAATGTTTGATATCTTGGACATCTTATTCCCTTTTGTGTGTTTTGGTATGGATAATTTCTATTGACCCATCTTAAAGTTTGGCGTTTCTTCTGCTTTGTCAAGTTTATTGATAAGCCCATCAAAATTATGTTTTATCTTTAATATTATGTTTCTGTTTTCAGCATATCCATTTGATTCCTTTTTCATATTTTACTTCTCTTTGCTGAAATTGCCCATCTGTTTATTCATGCTGTAATTATTTCCATATATAGCCTTCAACTTGTTAATCAGTTATTTTATTTTATTTTATTTTATTTTATTTTTTTTATTATACTTTAAGTTCTAGGGTACATGTGCATAACGTGCAGGTTTGTTA
>NW_012114722.1:1222899-1223217 GCF_000951035.1 Colobus angolensis palliatus | reverse complement strand
AAAATGCAGAAATCACCGGTCTTCTGTGTCCTTCGCGCTGGGAGTTGGAGACTGCAGCTGTTCCTATTCGGCCATCTTGCTCCGCCCCCTAATCAGTTATTTTAAAAGTATTCTCTTCTAATACCACCTTTTGAGCCAAATCAGAGTCTTATCTTGTTGATCATTTTGTTTCTCAAAATGTTTTTTTCCTTGTCATGTGACTCATTTTTTTTTCTTTTTTTAAATTATACTTTAAGTTCTAGGGTACATGTGCACAACGTGTAGGTTTGTTACATATGTATACATGTGCCATGTTGGTGTGCTGCACCCATTAACTCA
>NW_012114722.1:1219974-1222143 GCF_000951035.1 Colobus angolensis palliatus | reverse complement strand
AAGATTGCAAAAATTTTCTCCCATTCTGTAGGTTGCATGTTCACTCTGATGGTAGTTTCTTTTGCTGTGCAGAAGCTCTTTAGTTTAATTAGATCACATTTGTCAATTTTGGATTTTGTTTCCATTGCTTTTGGTATTTTAGACATGAAGTCCTTGCCCATGCCTATATCCTGAATAGTATTGCCTAGGTTTTCTTCTAGGGTTTTTATGGTTTTAGGTTTAACATTTAAGTCTTTAATCCATCTTGAATTAATTTTTGTATAAGGTGTAAGGAAGGGATCCATTTTCAGCTTTCTATATGTGGCTGACCAGTTTTCTCAGCACCATTTATTAAATAGAGAATCTTTCCCCATTTCTTGTTTTTGTCAGGTTTTTCAAAGATCAGATGATTGTAGATGTGTGGTATTATTTCTGAGACCTCTGTTCTGTTCCATTGGGCTATATCTTTGTTTTGGTACCAGTACCATGTTTTTTTGGTTACTGTAGGCTTGTAGTATAGTTTGAAGTCAGGTAGCGTGATGCCTCCAGCTTTGTTCTTTTGGCTTAGGATTGTCTTGGCAATGTGGGTTCTTTTTTGGTTCCATATGAACTGTAAAGTAGTTTTTCCCAATTCTGTGAAGAAAGTCATTGGTAGCTTGATGGGCATGGCATTGAATCTATAAATTCCCTTAGGCAGTATGGCCACTTTCATGATATTGATTCTTCCTATCCAT
The DNA here is from genome assembly GCF_000951035.1 of Colobus angolensis palliatus. Lineage (NCBI taxonomy): Eukaryota > Metazoa > Chordata > Mammalia > Primates > Cercopithecidae > Colobus > Colobus angolensis. The sequence goes on along the minus strand of NW_012114722.1, from coordinate 1,221,430 downwards.
GAGCATGGAATGTTCTTCCATTTGTTTGTGTCCTCTTTTATTTCCTTGAGCAGTGGTTTGTAGTTCTCCTTGAAGAGATCCTTCACATCCCTTGTAAGTTGGATTCCTAGGTATTTTATTCTCTTTGAAGCAATTGTGAATGGGAGTTCACTCATGATTTGGCTCTCTGTCTGTTATTGTTGTATAAGAATGCTTGTGATTTTTGCACATTGATTTTGTATCCTGCGACTTTGCTGAAGTCAGCTTATCAGCTCCTTATCAGCTTAAGGAGATTTTGGGCTGAGACAATGGGGTTTTCTAAATATACAATCATGTTATCTGCAATCAGGGACAATTTGACTTCTTCTTTTCCTAATTGAATACCCTTTATTTCTTTCTCCTGCCTGATTGCCCTGGCCAGAGCTTCCAACACCGTGTTGAATAGGAGTGGTGAGAGAGGGCATCCCTGTCTTGTGCCAGTTTTCAAAGGGAATGCTTCCAGTTTTTGCCCATTCAGTATGATATTGGCTGTGCGTTTGTCATAAATAGCTCTTATTATTTTGAGATAGGTTCCATCAATATCTAATTTATTGAGAGTTTTTAGCATGATGGGATGTTGAATTTTGTCAAAGGCCTTCTCTGCATCTATTGAGATAATCATGTGGTTTTTGTCTTTGGTTCTGTTTATATGCTGGATTACGTTTATTGATTTGCGTATGTTGAACCAGCCTTGCATCCCAGGGATGAATCCCACTTGATCATGGTGGACGAGCTTTTTGATTTGCTGATGGATTCGGTTTGCAGTATTTTATTGAGGAATTTTGCATCTATGTTCATCAGGGATATTGGTCTAAAATTCTCTTTTTGTGTTGTTTCTCTGCCAAGCTTTGGTATCAGGATGATGTTGGCCTCGTAAAATGAGTTAGGGAGGATTCCCTCTTTTTCTGTTCATTGGAATAGTTTCAGAAGGAATGGTACCAGCTACTCCTTATACCTCTGGTAGAATTTGGCTGTGAATCTGTCTGGTCCTGAACTTTTTTCGGTTGGTAGGCTATTAATTATTGCCTCAATTTCAGAGCCTGTTATTGGTCAATTCAGGGATTCAACTTCTTCCTGGTTTAGTATTGGGAGGCTGTACGTGTCCAGGAATTTATCCATTTCTTCTGTATTTTATAGTTTATTTGCATAGAAGGGTTTATAGTATTCTCTGATGGTAGTTTGTATTTCTGTGGGATTGGTGATGATATCCCCTTTATTATTTTTATTGCGTGTATTTGATTCTTCTCTTTTCTTCTTTATTAGTCTGCTAGCAGTCTATCAATTTTGTTGATCTTTTCAAAAAACCAGCTCCTGGATTCACTGATTTTTTTGAAGGATTTTTCATGTCTCTATCTCCTTCAGTTCTGCTCTGATCTTAGTTATTTCTTGCCTTCTGCTAGCTTTTGAATGTGTTTTCTCTTGCTTCTCTAGTTCTTTT
>NW_012114722.1:1199606-1219924 GCF_000951035.1 Colobus angolensis palliatus | reverse complement strand
GGGTGTCAATTTTAGATCTTTCCTGCTTTCTCTTGTGGGCATTTAGTGCTATAAATTTCCCTCTACACACTGCTTTAAATGTTTCCCAGAGATTCTGGTATGTTGTGTCTTTGTTCTCATTGGTTTCAATGCTGGACATTATATGTACAACAGTGAATTCAGAGGTAAATATTTTTTGTTCTGGGAAATTTGGACATTTCTTTTGTTTCTATTGTCACTAAGTCTTTACTGTATGTGATTGAATCAATCTAGTCAGAAGCTGAACTGCATATCTGTTTTATTGTTTACCCTAAACTCTTCAGATGTCTCTAGTTTTACATTGTGCTTAGAATAAAAAAATTGGTTACTTAAGATTTTTTCTCACTTTTCCATTTCCATCAACAGTTTAGCCTTTACCTGTGAGCCAGAGTCTCAGAGAGCAGCAATCTCTCTGTACTCTTGCTTAATCCCCCAGAGGTAGTGTGTTATTGCATGTTATGCAGTGTTTGCTGGTGTATGGGGCAGAAGTTGTTTGGGGTTCCTCTGTTATCCTGGTTCATTGTCAGACCTATGTGGGCCTGTGTCCCTAATTTTTGGGAGTGGTATTTTCTCAATGATACTTCATTATCTACAACAGTGAAACTCTGCCTTGTGTCTTTAATGGAGTTCGGTTTTAATCTTTCCTTTAGTAAAAGTGGATTTGTAATGGTCTAAACTCAGGATGATTTCCTGCACCTCTTTGCAGGGATAGAGAATTTTTATGTCTATTTTGTTTCCTTTTTTCCTTTATCCAGTAATGGAACTTCAAATGTGTCCTAGGGGAGACAGATTTTACTGTCCTTTCTACAGTGACTTGAGACTTATGTTCTGTAGAAACATAGTGGATAAAGATCTAAGCAGGGTGTCTTGACTTTCCTCAACTGACACTGATTTTTTCCTCCAGGCTTGTAGCAATAAGAGTAGTTCTGTCTATTATCCCACTCTAGGCCCTATACTTTTCATGAGTGCACTGTAAGGTTCATGGATAAGAGACAGGAAGTGGGCGCAAACTACCCTACATCTCCAGCTTCCAGAGTTTCTATACTGTAATACTAACTTACACTAAGCCTTTAGAAATTAGTGTAAAAGTATATTTTAAATATTCTCCCCTATTTCTATAGCAGTGCTATCTTTCTTTCATGCTCTGCCTCTGGTAAACAAATATGTGATTTTAATATTTCCTGGATGATACCTTTCTTTTCCTTAGGCTTACTTCAGTTTTTTGATTAGCTCAAGAAATGTTATTACTTTTTAGATTTTCTGTTTTATTTTGTGTTCTTTACTTTGGGAATGATTCTCCTTCCAACCTCTATAAACAGCCAAAGCCAGAAGTCCTAACTTCCATTTGTAAAGGATCACTGTGGCTTCTGTGTTAAGAACAGACCAAAGGGCAGCAAGTGTGGAAGCAGATTGTGTAGTTTAAAATTTCTTGTAGAAATATAGATAATAAATTATGGTTATTTGACCAAAAATTGTAGTAATATAAGTGATAGAAATTCAACAAATTCTGAATGCCTTTTAAAGACAGACTCAATAGAATTTTCTCACTGATTAGATGACAGGTATGAGAGAAAGGGTAGTCAGGGATTCCTCTAAGAACTCCTTTTGAGCAAGTGGGAAAATAGGATTGGCATTTTTTAAAAATAGGTAAGTATATGAAAATAGTAGGCTTGAGGGAAACACTAGAAGCATTTTTTTGGGAGGTAACATGTTATGTTTAAGGTATCTATCAGATATTCTTGTATGATATATGAGTCTAAATATATAATAATTTTATCTTCAAAGAATTATCAATTGGATTTATACATTTGATGATTATCAAAGTATGGAAAATATTTAAATCACTAAGACTGGATGAGATCCCAAAGGCCCTGCATGGGTTTTAAGAAAATAAAATGTTCAAGGAGTGATACCAGGGTATTTTAACATGATGTTGGCAAGGAGAAGGGAAATCAGTAAAGGAAACTTACATAAAGATGATAGAAATGTAGAAAGGAAATCATAACAAGAGTGAGGTTTTATGAATTAAAAAAATGTTCCTGGAGAAGGGATGAATCAATTTTATCACATACTGCTTATAGATTAAGATGAAGACTGAGGACGGACCAATGTCTCTGATTAGGCAATAGAGGATAAGATCTTATTCATAAGTTGAATAGTTTACTTTTTATAAAAGTAGAGACATTTTATGTATTGTGAAAGGTGGAAATACAGCAGATATAGTACAGTCATTTTGGGTAAATGAATAATGGCAGTAGAACCGTGTGTGTGTGTGTGTGTGTGTGTGTGTGTGTTTACGTGTGTGGATTAGGAAACAAGATCTCCAGCAGATGATAAATACTGGAAATGAAGATATGAAAATTTGTGGGGAGAGAAGAAAGTGTGAAGCAGTCATCCAGGTGAGCGGAGGAGTGAACAAATTAGGGAACTGAAGTCAGATTGCCAAGAAGCACCAAGAGCTTTCTTGAGGCTTATTTTTAAGTCAGTTGACTGTACTTGAGAAAACTGAAAAATTCAAACACAAGCTTATGAATACATAATTTTTCCTTTCTCAATGAAATAGCTCACAAATAGCAAATATTTTTTAGCTATTCCTATAAGTAGTGGAGTCTATTTTCTACCCTTTGGATCTGTGCTGCCCTTGTGACTCGCTTTCACCAATTGAATGAGAAAATGATGAGAGTATGCAAGGTCTCAAGAAGCTTGCAGTTTTCACTTTCACTCTGTTGGAATACTGTTGCCATGTGAAAATCATGGTAAGCCTCTTTCAGGACAAGTGACCATGTGGAGAGAGAGGCACACTTATCCAACAATATCAGTTGTACCAGACTTTCCAGCCTCCCAGATAAGGCATGAGTCCTATGTATAAGACCAGTGGAGACCATATGGGGCAGAGATAAGCTGATTTAGCTGAATACAGCTCAAATTGTTAACCTAAAGAATTATGAGCAACTAAATTGTTGTTATTTTAAACTGTAGTTTGTTTTTATTTATGCACAAGAAATAAAAAGAAGTACTCCCATCCAAACTATCCTTAGACATAGTAGTTTAAATGACTTCCTCTAAGTCAGTCCTTCATGATTGGGTAATCTATCATACTTGATACCAAGTGGTGACTAGCTTAGATATTATCTACTCAGGAAGCTTTTAATGACCTCACCATGCTGATTTAGGTGGCTATGTTATGTGATCTTACAGGAATCTATCCCCCCACATTCACATTACTTAATAGTAATGACCATTTACCTCTTTATTTTGCAATAGACTGGAAACTCAATGAGGGAAAGCATGAGTCTGTCTTCCTCATTACTATATCTGTCTCACAAACAGTGCATAGTATTTGTTATAATAATGAAAGCTCATAGACATTTTCTGATAGAATAGAGCACTCTGTGTAAAAGAAACCATTGATGGGAAATGGCGCAAGATGACAGAATAGAATGCTGCACCAATCATCATCCCTGCCGTGACATCAATTTAACAACTGTCTATACAGAAAAAAACACCCTCATAAGAACCAAAAATCAGGTGAGCCCCTCGTAGTACTTGGTTTTAACTATGTATTCCTGAAAGAGGCACTGAAGACAGAAAAAAAAAACAGTCTTGAATTACTTATATCACCATCTCCCTCTCCCTCCCCCACCCCCATACACATACATACACACACACACACACACACACACACACACACACACACACACACACAGTGGCAGCCTGGTGCAGAGAGCCTCTCTGGGTGTGGGAGGAGGAAGAACACAGAAATTGTGAGACATTGAACTCAATGCTGTCATATCAGAACAGAAAGGAAAATTGGACCAAATGCAGCTGATACCTGATCACAGAGGGAGCATTTAAAGCAGGCCTAGCCAGAGGGGAATCACCAATCACAGTGGACTGAACTTTTTTGAGTGCCTGCAAACCTCACCACAGAGGGCTACGGCACTCTGTGTCTCCAAGTAAACTTGAAAGGCAATCTAGGCCATAAAGTCTGCAAATCTTAGATGAGTCCTAGTGCGGAATTTGGCCCAGAGACGGTGGAGTAGGTGGAGGTACACATGATACTGAGAAACCAGCTGGAGCAGCCAAGGGAGTGCTGGCATCATCACTCCACTAACCCCACAATTCAGAGCTCACAGTTCCAAAAGAGACCCCTTCTTTCTGCATAAAGGAGGGGGAATCATGGAGAGAACTTTTTCTTACATCTAAGATACCAGCTCAGCCACAGCAGAATAGGGCGCTATTCAGTTTTGAGGCCCCTGTTCCAGGCCCTAGCTCCCACACAAGATTTTTAGACACACTCTGGGCTGGAAGGGAACTCTCTGCCTTGAAGGGAATAACCTAGCATTTATCATCTGCTAACTCAGGAGTCCTTGGGTCCTGAACAATCAGCAGCGATGTACAGGTACTACATCATGGGCCTTCAGTGAGCCTCAGACTTGATGGATTAATGTGAGATTCAAACCATTGCCAGCTGTGGTGGCTACAGAGCAAAATTGTACCTGCTTGAGAAAAGCAGAGAGAAAAGTAAAGTGGACTTTGCCTTGCAACTCAGGTACCAGTAAGGCCAGAGGAGGGTAGAGCAACGAGTAGAATTTCAGGGTCCCTGATTTCAGGACTTGACTCCTGGATGGCATTGCTGGACCTGCCTTGGGCCAGAGGGGAGCCCACATCCCTGATTGGCAAGCCCCAGACCAGGCAGCATTTATCACAAGCTGACTTTAGAGCCCTTGGACCTTAAGAGAATATGGGCAGTAGTCTGGCAGAACTCCCCATGGCTCATGGTGGCGGTGGCTATGGGATAAGTCTTCTCAGACTTTGAAAAGGGGAAGGAAGAGTTGGAAGGACTGCATCATGTAGTTTCAGTGCCAACTCAGCCACAGAACAGTAAAACACCAGGTAGACTTCTAAGGTTTTTGACTCCAGTTTCTGAAACCCGGTGGCACTTCTGAACCCAACTGTAACCTAGGAACTCTCACTGCCCTTAAGAGAAGAACACAGGCCTGCCTGGCTTTGCCACCTGCTGATTGTAGAGCCGCAGGGCCTTGACCTAACATAGGCAGTAGCCAGGGAGTGGTTACAGCAGGCACTGGGCTAGATTCAGTGCTGTGCTGGCTTCAGGTCTGACTCAGTGCAGTCATAGTGGTGGTGGCCAGGGGAGTGTTTGTGTCACTTAACCCTTAGTTTTAGGTGGCTCAGAACAGAAAGAGAGATATTTTAATTACTTGAAAGAAAGTAAGGGGAAAAAAACAAGAGTCTCTGCTCAGTATTCCAGAGACTTCTCCTGGATATTGTTCAAGATTGTCAAGATGGTGCCTCAATGAATCTGGAAGAATCACAGCATTACTTGACTTGGGGTGCCCCCTAAAGCAGATACACCTTAGATCACCACACCCAGGTTCTTTCAAATATTTGGAAAGCCTTCCAGAAGGATGGGTACAAACAAGCTGACAGTGAAGATTACAATAAATAATTAACTCTTCAATGCCCAAACATGTTATCCTGGATGGTTTTGCTGACGTCAACACCATCCAGGATAATGTGACTTCATCAAGTGAACTAAACAAAGCACCAGGGACCAATCCAGGAGAAACAGAGATATGTGACCTTTCAGATGGAGAATTCAAAATATCTGAATTGAGGAAGTTCAAAGAAATTCAAGATGACACAGAGAAGGAATTCAGAATTCTATCAGAAAAATGTAATAAAAGATTGAAATAATTAAAAAGAATCAAGAAGAATTTCTGGAGCTGAAATATTTAATTGGCATAGTGAAGAATAGACCAGAGTCCTGCAGTGGCAGAACTGATTAAGCAGAAGAAGGAATTATTGAGTTTAGAGACAGGCTATTTCAAAATACAAATTCAGACGAGACACAAGAAAAAATAATAAAGAAACAATGAAGTATGCATATAGCATCTAGAAAACAGCTTCAAAAGGGCAAATCTAAGAGTTACTGGTCTTAAAGAGAAAATGGAGAAAGAAACAGAGGTAAAAGGTTTATTCAGAGATAATAACAGATAACTGTCTAAACCTAGAGAAAGATATCCATATCTGAATTCAAGAAAGTTATAGAACACCAAGCATATTTAACACAAAAAAGACTACCACGAGGCATTTAATAATTGAACTCCCAAAGATCAAAGATGTGGAAAGAATTTGAAAAGTAAGAAAAGAGGCAAGTAACCAAATGAACCTAAAATATGTCTGGCAACTGACATTTTAGTAGTAACCTTATATGCCAGGAGAGAGTGGCATGACTAAGTACTGAAAGAAAAATAATTTTACCCTAAAATAGTATATACAGTAAACATATCCTTCAAACATGAAGAATAAATACAGACTTTTCCAGACAAACAAAAGTTAAGAGATTTATTCAACACCAGACCTGTCCTACAAGGAATGCTAAACAGAGACATCCAGTGGCTAAGTGGATTAAAATAAAGAAGACCTACTGATTTTTTGCATATAAGAAACATACGTCACCTATAAAGACACATATAGGCTGAAAGTAGAGAGAGGGAAGAATATATTTCATGCCAATTAAAACAAAAAACGAGCAAGAGTGCCTATAGTTATATTACACAAAATAGATTTCAAGACAGAAAATATAAGAAGAGACAAAGAAGGTCATTATATAATGATAAAAGGGTCAATTCAGCAAGAAGATATAACCATTTTAAATATATATATATATATGCCCAACACTGGAACATCCAGATACATGAATCAAACATTATTAGAGCTAAAGAGAAAAACAGACATGGATACAATTATAGTTGGAGAATTCAAAACCCTGCTTTCAGCATTGGACAGATCTTCCAGGCAGAAAAGTAACAAAGAAACATCAGACTTAATTTGTATTATAGACCAAATTAATTTGATAGATATTTACAGAACATTTCATTCAATAGCTGCACAATGCACATTCTTTTCCTCAGTATATGGATCATTCTCATAGACAGATCATATGTTAAATCACAAAACAAGTCTTAAAGCATTCAAAAAATTAAAATAATATCAAGCATCTTCACTGATCACAATGGAATAAAAGTAGAAATCAATAACAAAAGGAATTTTGGAAATTATACAAATATACAGAAATTTAAAAATATGCTCCTGAATGACCAGTGGGTCAATGAAGAAATTAAGAGGCAAATCAAAGTTTCTGAAATGAATGAAAATGCAAACACAGCATACTAAACCTATTGGATACAGCAAAAGTAGTGCTAACACAGAAATTTATAGCTGTAAGTGCCTACATCAAAAAAGAGGAGGCTGAGAATGGTGGCTTGTGCCTGTAATCCCAGCATTTTGGGAGGCCAAGGTGGGAGGATTGCTTGAGGCCAGGGGTTTGAGGTCAGCCTGGTCAACATAGCAAGACCCCATCACTAAAAAAGAAAAAAAATAGAGAAAAAACTTAAAGAAAGCAATCTAACAATGCATCTTTAAGAACCAGAAAACCAACAGCAAACCAAACACCAAATTAGTAGAAGAAAAGAAATAATTAAAATCAGTTCAGAAACAAATGAACTTGAATGATGAAAACATAAAAAATAACTAAGAAAAAAAGAGGGATGATCCAAATAAATAAAATCAGAAATGAAAAAGAAAACATAACATTTGATACTGCAGAAATTCAAAGGATCATTAATAGCTACTATGAGCAAGTATATGACAATAATTTGGGAAAGTCTAGAAGAAATGGACAAATTCCTAGACACTTACAAACCTACCAAGATTGAACCAGGAGGAAATACAAAACCTGAACAGACCAATAACAAGTAAGAAGATCAAAGTTGTAATAAAAACTCTCCCAATATAGAAAAGTATGGGTCCCAATTGTTTTATTGCTGAATTCTACAAAACATTTAAAGAACAATCCTACTAAAGCTGTTCTGAAACATAGAGGAGAAACGAATACTTCCAAACTAATTCAACAAGGCCTGTGTTGCTAAACCAGACAAAGATAAAAAAATAAAAATAAAAAAATAAAACTGCAAGCCAATAGCTATGATAAATACCAATGCAAAAATCCTGAACAAAATGCTAGCAAACTAATTCAGCAATACATTAAAAAGATCATTCATCATGACTGAGTAGGATTTATCTCTGGAATGTAAGATTAGTTCAAGATATGCACATCAATTAATGTTATACATCATGTCAGCAGAAAGAAGGACAAAAACAATATCATCATTTCAATTCATGCTGGAAAAGTATTTGATAAAATCCAACATCCTTTTAGGATAAAAACCTTTAATAAACTGGGAATAGATGAAACAAGCCTCAATATAATAAAAGCCATATATGACAGATCCACAGCTAGTATCATAGTGAATGAGGAAAACTTGAAAGTCTTTACTCTGATATCTGAAACAATGCAAGCATGCCCACTTTCACCATTGTTATTCGGCATAGTATTGGAAGTCCTAGCTAGACCAATCAGACTAGAGAAAGATATAACGGCATAAAAGCTGGAAAGGACGAAGTGGAATTATCCTTGTTTGCAGATGATGTGATCTTATATTTCAAAAAACCTAGACTACACACACACACACACACACAAAATCTATTAGAACTGATGAGTCAATTCAGTAAAGTTGAAGGATACAAAATCAACATATTAAAATCAGTAGCGTTTCTATATGCCAACAGTGAATAATCTGAACAAGAAATAAAGATGTAATCCCATTTACAATAGCTAAACATAAAATTAAATATGTAGGAATTAATTTCATCAAACAGGTGAAAGATCTCTACAATGAAAACTATAAAAGAGTGGTGAAAGAAATTGAAGAGGATACCAAAATTGGAAAAATATGCAGTGTTCATGGATTGGAAGAATCAATATTGTTAAAATGTCCATACTACCCAAAACAATCTGTAGATTCAATGCAATCCCTATCAAAATACCAATATTTTACAGAAATATTTAAATGTTAAAATTTATAAGGAATCACAAAAGACCCAGAATATCCATAGCTATCCTAAGCAAAAAGAACAAAACTGGTGGAATTCTATTAACTGGCTTCAAAATATACTACAGAGCTATAGTAAACAAAACAGCATGGTACTGTTATAAAAACAGACACATAGACCAATGGAACATAATAGACAACCCAGAAACTAATCCACACACTTTCAGTGAACTTATTTTTGACAAAAATGCCAGGAATATATGCTGGGGAAAAGTCAGTTCCTTCAATAATGGTGCTGGGAAAATGGGATGTCCAAATGCAACGCCCACAAAAATTAAAAGTAAAATTTTAAAAATAAACAAAGAAAGAATGAAACTAGACCCCTACCTCTTGCCATAAACAAAATTCAAATCAAAATGGATTAAAGATTTAAATACAAGACCTCAAACTATGAAACTACTACAAATAAATATTAGTGAAACTCTCCAAAACGTAAGCCTGGGCAAATTTTTTTTTAACAATGCCCCACAAGCACAGACAACTAAAGAAAAATGGGCAAATGAGATCACATCAAGTTAAGAAGCTTCTGCACAGCAAAGAAAGCAATCAATGAAGTGAAGAGGCAACCCACCAAAAATGATAAATTTTTGGAATCCACCCATCTGACAAGGGATCAATTACCACAATATATAAGGAGCTCAAACAACACTATAGGAAAAATTTTAATACTCTAATCAAAAATGGGCAAAATATTCGAAAAGACATTTTCAAAAGAAGACATATAAATGGCAAACAGGCATATGAAAAGGTGCTCAATATCACTGATCATCAGAGAAATGCAAATCTAAACTACAATGACATATCATATCACTCCAGTTAAAATGGATTATATCCAAAGATAAGCAATAGCAAATGGTGATGAAGATGTGGAGAAAAGGGAATTCTCATACACTGTTAGTGGGAATGTAAAATAGTACAACCAGTATGGAGAACAGTTGTACTCACAAAAACTAAAAATTGGGGTAACATATGATCCAGCAATCCCACTGCTTTGTATATGCTCAAAAACAGGAAACTAGTATATCAAAGAGCTATCTACACTCCGATGTTTGTTGCAGCACTGTTCACAATAGCTAAGCTTTTGAGGCAACCCAAATGTCCATCACCTGATGAATGGATAAAGAAAATGTGGTATGTATTCACAATGAAGTACTATTCAGCCATAAAAAAATGAAATCCTCTAATTTGCAATATAGATGAAACTGAACTAGAGATCATTATGTTAAGTAAAATAAACCAGGCACAAAAAGATGAGCATCACCCTTTCTCACTTATTTGTGGGATCTAAGAATCAAAACAATTTAAATTATGGACATGGAGAGTAGAAGAATGGTTATCAGAGGCAGGGAAGGGTAGTGGGGACACAGGGGAGAGGTGGGAATGGTTAATGGATTAAAAATAGAAAGAATGAATATGACATACTATTTTATAGCACAATAGTGTGACATAGTCAATAATAAATTGTACTCATAACATAATTGCACATTTTTTATTATACTTGAAGTTTTGGGGTACATGTGCAGTTTTGTTACATAGGTATACACATGCCATGGTGGTTTGCGGCACCCACCAACCCATCATCTACATTAGGTATTTCTCCTAATGCTATTCCTCCCCTAACCCCCCACCCCCAATGGGCCCCGGTGTGTGATGTTCCCCTTCCTGTGTCCATGTACTCTCATTGTTCAACTCCCACTTATGAGTGAGAACATGTGGCGTTTGGTTTGCTGTTCTTGTGTTAACTTGCTGAGAATGATGTTTCCAGCTTCATCCATATCCCTGCAAAGGCCATGAACTCACCCTTGTTTATGGCTGCACAGTATTCCATGGTGTATATGTGCCACATTTTCTTTGTCCAGTCTGTCATTGGTGAGCATTTGGGTTGGTTCCAAGTCTTTGCTGTTGTGAACAGTGCCACGATAAACATATGAGTGCATATGTCTTTATAGTAGAATGATTTCTAATCCTTTGGGTATATACCCAGTAATGGGATTGCTGGGTCAAATGGTATTTCTAGTTCTAGATTCTCAAGAAATTGCCACACTGTCTTCCACAATGGTTGAACTAATTTATACTCCCACCAACAGTGTAAAAGTGTTCCTATTTCTCCACATCCTCTCCAGCATCAGTTATAGCTTGAGTTTTTAATGATTGACATTCTAACTGGCATGAGATGGTATCTCACTGTGGTTTTGATTTGCATTTCTCTAGTGACCAGTCATGATGAATTTTTTTTCATATGTGTGTTGGCACATAAGTGTCTTCTTTTGAAAAATGTATGTTCATATCCTTTGCCCACTTTTTCATGGGCTTTTTGTTCCTTGTAAATTTGTTTAAGTTCCTTGTAGATTATGGATATTAGCTCTTTGTCAGATGGGTAGACTGTAAAAATTTTCTACCATTCTGTAGGTTGTCTGTTCACTCTGATGATAGTTTATTTTGCTGTGCAGAAGCTGTTTAGTTTAATTAGATACTAGTTGTCAATTTTGTCTTTTGTTGGCTTTGCTTTTGGTCTTCCCATCATGAAGTCATTGCCTATGCCTATATCCTGAATGGTACTGCCTAGGTTTCCTTCTAGGGTTTTTGTGGTTTTAGGTCTTATGTTTAAGTCTTTAATCCATCTTGAGTTAATTTTTGTATAAGGTTTAAGGGAGGGGTCCAGTTTCTGCATATGGCTAGCCAGTTTTCCAACACCATTTATTAAATAGGGAATCCTTTCCCAATTGCTTGTTTTTTTCAGGTTTGTCAAAGATCAGACGGGTGTAGATGTGTGGTGTTATTTCTGAGGCCTCTGTTCTGTTCCATTGGTCTCTATATCTGTTTTGGTACCAGTGCCATGCTGGTTTGGTTACTGTAGCCTTGTAGTATAGTTTGAAGGCAGGTAGCATGATGCCTCCAGTTTTGTTATTTTTGTTTAGGATTGTCTTGGCTATTTGGGTTCTTTTTGGTTCAATATTAATTTTTTTTTTTTTTTTTTTGAGACGGAGTCTCGCTCTGTCGCCCAGGCTGGAGTGCAGTGGCCGGATCTCAGCTCACTGCAAGCTCCGCCCCCCAGGTTTACACCATTTTCCTGCCTCAGCCTCCCAAGTAGCTGGGACTACAGGCGCCCGCCACCTCGCCCAGCTAGTTTTTTTTTTTTTTTTTTTTTTTTAGTAGAGATGGGGTTTCACCGTATTAGCCAGGATGGTCTCGATCTCCTGACCTCGTGATCCACCTGTCTCGACCTCCCAAAGTGCTGGGATTACAGGCTTGAGCCACGGCGCCCAGCCTCATAAAGTAGTTTTTTCTAATTCTGTGGAGAAACTGAATGTTAGCTTCATGAGTATAGCATTGAGTCTATATATTACTTTGGGCAGTATGGCCATTTTCACGATATTGATTCTTCCTATCCATGAGCAAGGAATGTTTTTCCATTTGTTTGTGTCCTCTTTTATTTTGTTGAGCAGTGGTTTGTAGTTGTCCTTGAAGAGGTCCTTCACATCCCTTGTAAGTAGTGTTTCTAGGTATTTTATTCTCTTAGTAGCAATTGTGAATGTGAGTTCACATATGATTTGGCTCTTTGTCTGTTACTGGTGTATAGGAATGCTTGTAATTTTTGCACATTGATTTTGTATCCTGAGATTTTGCTGAAGTTGCTTATCAGCTTAAGGAGATTTTGGGCTGAGACGATGGGGTTTTCTAATTATACAATCATGTCATCTGCAAACAGAGGCAATTTTACTTCCTCTTTTCCTATTTGAATTCCCTTTATTTCTTTCTCTTGCCTGATTGCCCTGGTCAGAATTTCCAATACTATGTTGAATAGGAGTGGTGAGGGAGGCATCCTTGTCTTGTACTGGCTTTCAAAGGGAATGCTTTCAGTTTTTGCCCATTCAGCATCATACTGGCTGTGAGTTTGTCATCAATAGCTCTTATTATTTTGAGATAAATTCCATCAATATTTAGTTTATTGAGAGTTTTTGACATGAAGGGATTTTGAATTTTGTTGCAGGCCTTTTCTGCATCTATTGAGATGATCATGTGGTTTTTGTCATTGATTGTGTTTATATGATGGATTACATTTATTGATTTGTGTATGTTGACCCAGCCTTGCATCCCAGGTATGAAGCCGGCTTGATCGCGGTGGATAAGCTTTTTGATGTGCTGCTGAAGTCAGTTTGACAGTATTTTCTTGAGGATTGTTGCATCAATGTTCATCAGGGATATTGGCCTGAAATTTTCTTTTTTTGTTGTGTCTCTGCCAGGTTTTGCTATCAGGATGATGTTGGCCTCATAAAATGAGTTAGAGAGGATTCCCTCTTTTTATTATTTTTCGGATAGTTTCGAAGGAATGGTACCAGCTCCTCTTTTACCTCTGGCAGAATTAAGCTGTGAATCCGTCTGTTTCTGGAATTTTTTTGGTTGGTAGGCTATATATTACTGCCTCAATTTCAGAACTTGTTATTGGTCTTTTCAGGGATTCAACTTCTTACTGGTTTAGACTTGGGAGGGTGTATGTGTCCAATAATTTATTCATTTCTTCTATATTTTATAGTTTATTTGTGTTGAGGAGTTTATAGTATTCTCTGATTGTAGTTTGTATTTCTGTGGGATCAGTGGTGATATCTCATTTATCATTTTTTATTGCATCTATTTGATTCTTCTCTCTTTTCTTCTTTTTTAGTCTGGCTAGTGGTCTGTCTATTTTGTTGATGTTTTCAAAAAACCAGCTCCTGGATTCATTGATTTTTTGAAGGCTTTTCCATGTCTCTATCTCCTTCAGTTCAGCTTTGATCTTAGTTATTTTGTGTCTTCTGTTAGCTTTTGAATTTGTTCGCCCTTGCTTCTCTAGTTCTTTAAATTTGGTGTTATGGCGTTGACTTTAGATTTTTCCTGCTTTCTCTTGTGGGCATTTAGTGCTATAAATTTCCCTCTAAACACTGCTTTGAATGTGTCCCAGAGATTCTGGTATGTTGTGTTTTGTTATCATTGGTTTCAAAAAAAAATCCTTATTTCTGCCTTAATTTCGTTATTTACCCAGTACTCATTCAGAAGCAGGTTGTTCTGTTTCCATGTATTTGTGCAGTTTTGAGTGAGCTTCTTAATCCTGAGTTCTAATTTGATTGCACTGTGGTCTGAGAGACTGTTTGTTATATTTCCATTCTTTTGCATTTGCTGAGGAGTGTTTTACTTCCAATTATGTGGTCAATCTTAGAATAAGTGCAATTGGGTGCTCAGAAGAATGTACATTCTGTTGATTTGTGGTAGAGAGTTCTGTAGATGTCTATTAGGTCCATTAATTCTGCTTGGTCCAGAGCTGAGTTCAAGTCCTGAATATCCTTGTTAATTTTCTGTCTCATTGATCTATCTAATATTGACAGTGGGGTGTTAAAATCTCCCACTATTATTGTGTAGGAGTCTAAGTTTCTTTGTAAGTCTCTTTGTAGATCTCTAAGAACTTGCTTTATGAATCTGGGTACTCCTGTATTGGGTACATATATATTTAGGATAGTTAGCTCTTCTTGTTGCTTTGATCCCTTTACCATTATGTAATGCCCTTCTTTGTCTCTTTCGATTTTTGTTTGTTTAAAGTGTGTTTTTTTCAGAGACTAGGATTGCAACCCCTGCTTTTTTTGCTTTCCATCTGCTTGGTAAATATTCCTCTATCCCTTTATTTCGAGCCAAATGTGTGGTCTTTGCACAGAGATGGGTCTCTTGAATACAGCACACTGACAGGTCTTGACTCTTTATCCAATGTACAAGTCTTTGTCTTTTAATTGGGATATTTAGCCTGTTTACATTTAAGGTTAATATTGTTATGTGTGAATTTGATCCTACCATTATGATGCTAGCTGGTTACTTTGCCCATTAGTTGATGCAGTTTCTTCATAGTGTCAATGGTCTTTATGATTTGGCATGTTTTTGCAGTGGCTGGTACTGGCTCTTCCTTTCCATGTTTGGTGTTTCCTTCAGGAGCTCTCATACGGCAGGTCTGGTGGTGACAAAAGCTCTCAGCATTTGCTTATCTGTAAATGATTTTATTTCTCCTTCAGTTACAAAACATAGTTTGGCTGGATATGATATTCTTGGTTGAAAATTCTTTCCTTAAAGAATGTTGAATATTGGCCCCCACTCTCTTCTGGTTCATAACATTTCTGCCAAGAGATCCACTGTTAGTCTGATCGGCTTCCCTTTGTGGGTAACATGGTCTTTCTCTCTGACTACCCTTAACATTTTTTCCTTCATTTCAAGCTTGGTGAATCTGACAATTGTGTGTCTTGGGGTTGTTCTTCTCGAGGAGTATCTTTGTGGTGTTGTCTGTATTTACTGAATTTGAATGTTGGCTTGCCTTGTTAGGTTGGGGAAGTTCTCCTGGATAACATCCTGAAGAATGTTTTCCAACTTGGTTTCCTTCTCCCTGTGACTTTCAGGTATGCCATTCAAATGTAGATTTGGTCTTTTCACATAGTTCTGTAATTTTTGGAGGCTTTCTTCATTTCTTTTTATTCTTTTTTCTCTAATCTTGTCTTCTCATTTTATTTCATTAAGTTGATCTTCAATCTCTGATATCCTTTCTCCTGCTTGATAGTTTGGCTACTGATACTTGTGTATACTTCATGAAGTTCTCATGCTGTTTCTCAGCTCCATCAGGTAATTTATGTTCTTCCCTAAACTGGTTATTCTAGTTAGTAATTCGTCTAATCTTTGTATGAGGTGGTTAGCTTTCTTGCATTGGGTTAGAACATGCTCCCTTAGCTCTGAAGAGTTTGTTATTACCCACCTTCTGAAGCCTACTTCTGCCAATTCGTCAAACTCATTCTCCATAGAGCTTTGTTCCCTTTCTGGTGAGCAGTTGTGATTGTTTGGAGAAGAGGCATTCTGCTTTTTGGAGTCTTCAGCCTTTTTGTTCTGGTTTCTCCTCATCTTCATGGATTTATCTACCTTTGTTCTTTGATGTTGGTGACCTTTGGATGGGGTCTCAGAGTGGACATCCTTTTTGTTGATGTTGATGTTATCCCTTTCTGTTAGGTAGTTTTCCTTCTAACGGTCAGGTCTGCTGGAATGTGCTGGAATTCCACTCCGGACCCTGTTTGCCTGGGTATCACCAGCGGAGGCTGCAGAACAGCAAATATTGCTGCCTGTTCCTTCCTCTCAAAGCTTCATCCCAGAGGGGCACCCACCAGATGCCAGCCAGAACACTCCTGTATGAGGTGTCTGTCGGCCCCTACTGGGACGTGTCTTCCAGTCAGGATACACAGGGGTCAGGGACACACCTGCAGAAGCAGTCTTGTGCTTAGTAGAACTCAAATGGCATGCTGGGAGATTTGCTGCTCTCTTCAGAGCCATCAGGCAGGGGCATTTAAGTCTGCTGAAGCTGTGCCCACAGCCACCCCCTCCTCCAGGTGCTCTGTCCCAGGGAGATGGGGATTTTATCTATAAGCCGCTGACTGGAGCTGCTGCCTTTCTTTCAGAGATGCCCTGCCCAGAGGGAAGGAATCTAGAGAGGCAGTCTGGCCACAGAGGCTTTACTGAGCTGCAGTGGGCTCTGCCTAGCTGGAACTTCCCCCACGCCCTTGTTTACACTGTGAGGGTAAAACCGCCTACTCAAGCTTGATGACATTTTACAAAAAGAGGGAGGAAATGAACAAATCATTTCTTAATCTGGAATATAAATATCTGCTTACATTTCCTTCTAAGCATGAAAACAAAGGAAGAAGACCAACACATTTGACTAAATAGACATTAAAATAATTTCTAATTATATAACAAAAATGTCTGCCCTCATAAAAAGCAAACTGCAGCATGAAGGAAATACTTGCAACTTTTATGGTGTTTAATAAGTTGATGCCTTTAATATAAACAGAACTCTTAGACATGTGTAGAAAAAATACAGTTACACCCCCAAAGGCCAAAACATAGGAACAGGTATTTTTTTTCAAAAGGAAATATAAGCAGCAGTAAGCATGGAGCAGGGACATTATCATATTTCTTTCTGTATCCCAAGCAAGAAGAGTAAGACTGCTATGAAAAACAATTCAGTTAAAATTTGTTAAACAAATAGGTGAAAATGGAACTTCACTCTTAATCATATAAATGCAGGTAGAAATATGACTTTTTATCTATAAAATTAGCAAAGTATTTTTAAATGATAACACCTATTATTAGCAACGTAAGAGAAAAATAACTACTCATATATGCTGCTAATGGTAATATAGAAATAACCAGAAAATTTCTGGGAAGAAATTTTAAAAGCCTTCAAATTATATATATATATACACACACATATACATATATTTAAAAGCCTTCAAATTATATATATATATACACACACATATACATACATATATATGTGTGTGTATATATATACACATATATATGTGTGTGTGTGTATATATATGTGTGTTTGTGTATTTTTTTAAAAATCAGAGCCTCGTTCTGTCAACCAGTCTGGAGAGAAGTGGCGCAATCTCTGCTCACTGCAACCTCTGCCTCCCAGGTTCAAGCCTCCCAAGTAGCTGGTATTACAGATGTGCACCACCACACTCGTCTAACTTTTATACTTTTAGTAGAAATGAGTCTTTTCCATGTTGGCCAGGCTGGTCTCAAACTCATGGCCTCATGTGATCCTCCTGCCTCAGGCTCCCAAAGCACTGGGATTACAGATGTGAGCCACCGCAACAGGCCCTAAATAATATTTTTACCTAGAAATTCATTTAGGAAAATTATCAGAGATGTTCCCAAAGATTTCTTCTAAGGTATGTTCAGTGCAACTATTATGATAATTTAGTTAAATAAATTATGGTACATCTAAAGACTGAATATTTAGGAATTAGGGATAATATGGTCAAAATTATATGAATATATGGAAATGTTAAGGTTCTCAATGAAAAAACATCATAATAATAAACTCTATTTCTAAACTGTAACCTTAGGAAAATGCTGAATCCTGTTTACTGGAGGACCTTTGCTTTGCTGAGCACCTTGATGGAAATGATCATGAAAACTGTGGTAGCAGGTAAGACATAATTTAATTATCCTGCAAAGCACATGTTACAGCAGGTGAAATTATGTTGGGAAAATCCTGGAGGGGTAGAAATGAACTAGTAAGGAAGTATAGGAAGAAACATCATATATACCTGTTCTGAGCTTGAACAAGAAGAAACTTTAAAAAATTAAAAACATATGAAACAAATTTTATATTGTTTTCTCTATGTGAGTGATCATTGGGTGTAGTAGTCTGGGATGCAGGGGAATTTAGTGATGTGATATAAATTTTCTCTCCTAGCTCCTCTACAAAATTTTTAATAAAGTTGACACTTCTTAACAAGGCTTTTATGCAAGTAAAGTCCCTTGGTGAAAACTGAGACTGTACATAGGATGAATAATTAAAGAGTTGCCTATTGGGAATAAGAAATTATT
Source organism: Colobus angolensis palliatus (assembly GCF_000951035.1). Classification (NCBI taxonomy): domain Eukaryota; kingdom Metazoa; phylum Chordata; class Mammalia; order Primates; family Cercopithecidae; genus Colobus; species Colobus angolensis. The sequence goes on along the minus strand of NW_012114722.1, from coordinate 1,201,529 downwards.
TTTTAAAATATAATCCTCATATTTTAAAAAATGATATGTGTGAATTTTATATGTATATTCATGTGGGGTGTGTGTGTGTGTAGATAGATGGGTGAGAGAGATTGAGATTGGAAGTACATGCACAAAACATATTAAGAGTGATTACCATTAAGGGGTAGGTTTATGTAATATTAATTTTTTCCTTAGTTAATCTGCATATTCCACTGTTTGTGCAATGAAATATTTTTATTTTAAATCAGAAAAAATATTCACAAATTGGCTAGAGGCATTATATTAATGTTAACATAAAAATGGCTTTCTCGTCTTTCTTTCTTCTGTATAAATACCTCCAGCATGCATATTGAAAACATTTGAAGAGCTATGGAACTAAGAGTGCATTAACTTCATCATGACATATTTTGAGCATTCTTATTAGTTTCTTATTAGCATTCTTATTAGTTTGGATCGTCCAAACTAAAATAATGTATTTTTCTTTAAATAGTAATTGACAAGAAGTTTCTCTTAATTTTCCTAGCATAATTATGGTTAGATTGCAAAAAGATAAGACAGATATTTGCCTTTGCTGTGGTTTGAAGGTGTTTTCTCCAAAATTCATGTTGAAATTTAATCCTCATTGTGGTAGTATTAAGAGGTGGTGCCTTTTTTTAAATGTTAACCATGAGGACTCTGCCATCATGAATGGATTAGTGCTTCATACAAGGGATGCAGGAAACTAGCTTAGTTACTTTTTAGAGTGTTCGTCCCCTCTGGAGGGTGCAGCAACAAGGCAACATCTTGAAAGCAGAGAACATTCTTCATCAGACCGCAAACCTGCTGGCACCTTGATTTTGGACTTCCTGGCCTCCAGAACTGTTAGAAACTAAATTTCTGTTCTTTATAAATGACCTAGTCTCAAGTATTTTGTTATAGGCAGCACAAATGGACTAAGACAGCCTTTATCTGGGGCAAATAAAGAACTATTTGAATTCTCTCAAGCCTGGCATAGTAGAAATAAATACCACATAAGTAGAACCTTTAAAGTAGTGCTTCTCAATTATCTGCAAAAAACAGGGTGTTTTTGTTGGCAAAGTGTTATGTAAAAGTACATTTGTAAAATGTAATAAAATGAATTATTGAAAAAACATTGACTTCTAGATCCTTTTGACATAACCCTAAAAAAATAAAGAAAAAGTCACAAAAACATTCCAAATATAAACTCAAATATCTTAATAGATTGACCAGGTATAACATAATTCTGTCAAATGGCTACAATTTCTAAATACTCTCAACTTCTGTATTCATCTCTTTGTGAACTAGCAATGATCTGTGAATCAACATGCAGTATAAATCACACTTTGAATAGCTCTGAAGCAGGAAGTAGAAAAAGTAGGTAAAGATAGGTGGAGAATTTCTTGTCCTGTTGTATTCATATTAGCTGGACCATAAACATACACGGTTGTAATCTCTGTATTTGAAAATTGATGTGGAAGAATCTGGGAATTGTAAGAAGAACAAGAAAATATAATGAATGGAAAAAGAGCTTTCATAAATATATGTTACAACAATTAGGATTGTTAAGCAGAAAAGAAAAAGAGAGAATTCTCAAAAAATATGTTTTTTCCTTAGTTTTTTTATTGTAAAAGTAAAATATAGATGCAGAATACTGTACAAAACAAATTTATAGCTTACCTTATCACGAGGCAAACACGATTGTGAATACTAGTCGGGTCAAACAATAGAACTTTTGTCAGCCACTCAAGAAGCCCTTCAGGTATCTTGTCCAAATCATAACCCTCTCCTTTCTTCTCTCCAAAAAGGAATCATTACCTTGACTTTTAGAAAAACATATTGCTAGCTTGATGGGGATGGCATTGAATCTATAGATAACCTTGGGCAGTATGGCCATTTTCACAATATTGATTCTTCCTATCCATGAGCATGGTA
>NW_012114722.1:1157635-1197574 GCF_000951035.1 Colobus angolensis palliatus | reverse complement strand
AAAAACATATTGCTTTCATTTCCTCACACTTACATCACTCAAGTTCCCCATCCATCTCTTTCTTTTCCTCATAATTTATCTGCTGAAATAATTAGACCATTTAACTTAATTCAAAATTGTGAAACACTTCAAAAGTTTCCTCTAATCTTTGTGTTTTCTACAAATTGGCAGCTGGATTCACAGGCTTCATCACACTCAGATTTGATCCCTTTGGCAAGGCTATAAATGGTCATATAATACTCTTAACTAAGAAGCATAGAATGTTCAGTTTCATTCTTTTATTCATTGATGTGTATAAAATGTTGATAATCTATGTTTTTAATTTATTAACTGGAATCGTTTCACACAGAGACACTTCCACTCATGTAATATTGAGTGGCACAGATAATATATAAATAGAAAAAAAGTAATTATTGTTAAAAAATTTATTTAACAAGTTTTCAAGATAATGAATTAGTTTCCTATCCTCCTCAGGTAACATTTTTTTTTCTTGAATTCATAATCCAAAATTTGAAGTTCTCAATCTAAATTTAAATTGAGGACTATGATTCTTAAACTCATTATTTTCTGCATTAAACCTCTAACTCCTTTCTTTCATATCAAGAATTCTGGATCTTCAAGACATAATGGATAATATAAATATAATAACCTATATTTTCTCATTTGCTTTATCCCACACTACTCGTTAAGCTGTCTCATAATAACAATACTATTGCTACTACTATTAATTATGATTACTGAAAAATAAGAGATAAAAACCCATAAATGCATCTGTAACATACTTCTATTAAGGTTGTACTATATCTATATTGTCAGAGCACATAGCCATATTGTACTACAATTGCTTCCTTTTAACTCTCATTTTGTCTTAATTTTTCATATGGGTATATATTTAGTTCTCACTACCAGTCTTTATGTTTCTATCTTTCTGGTTATTTTGATTGCCTGATACTTGCTCTCTTGTAAATTATTTAGGAAGAAGCCCTGGGAACAATATTTCCTAAGTTCTCTCTTACTGATAATTTGGAAGTTCACCTATGGGATTCAGGAAGATCCAAAAACTATGCTACCACCAGCACCACTATTTTCCCAGAATCTGATGCTTTTGTTTTTTGTAAGGGGTGTTGAACACTTTTTATTCTCCACAAAGGGCTAATTGCAAATTAAATTAAGGATGAAGGGATTTCTGGATGACTTTCTTGAAAACTTCGAAGAGATAATAGAATAAATGTTCTTCTGCCCTGGTACAGTTAGCAGATTGTCTATATGAAAGCTATGGAAAGGAACTAGCTAATCTCTTCAGATTTATTTTAACTCTGGAATTCCAAGAAATAGAATTAAGACCCCCATAAAAGAATAGTTCTAATTTACTACTGGGTGTCTCTAAAGTTCTTTGACATTGATATACATACTTTGAATGTATGTCTCCTCCAAATCTCATGTTGAAATGTGATCCCCATTGATGGTGGTGGGGACTAGTGGGAGATGTTTGGGTCATGGGAGCAGATCTTTCATAAATGGCTTGGTGTTGTCCTCATGGTAATGAGTGAGTTCTCATTGTGTGCATTGACAAGAGATCTGGTTGTTTAGAAGAGCTTGGCACTTCCTCCCTCTCATTTTTTTGGTCCCTCTCTTGCCGTGTGACACTGACTCCCTTTCACCTTCCACCAGGATTGTAAGTTTCTTGAGGACTCACCTCAGGAAGCAGATTCCTGTCCTATGCTTCATGTATAGCCTACAGAACCATGAGCCAATTAAACTTTTCTTTATTAATTACACAATCTTAGGCATTCCTTTGTAGCAATGCAAACATACTAACACAGGTATGTTGGTTAGAATACTACCAGTAGTTGTGATTTTTGCTGTCACCCCCATGGATTATGAATTCACTTTGTCTGAGTAACACTAGAAACCCTCAGAAGTTGTTTCCAGTGTTTCATCTGAAACGCATCACTGAAACAAAATTTTCTCAGTGCCATAGCATGGACTCAGGTGAGTTGTAAGAAGATGGAAATAAAGTAAGTAGGTTAAGAAGCTCTAGCGCTATATGCAACATTTCAGGCAGAAAGGTGGGAAAGTGAAAATAAATTTGGTTTTGCAGAAAGAAAATAGATTTACCTTTGCACTTTTACCAAGGAGAACCAATTTAATATTGATACAATAGAAATATAAGTATAGAAGTAATACCCCTGCAAGAATTCAGCTTTTTGTTTTATAAAAAGAAATTTCCCTAGTTGCAATTATTTATTTATATGCCACCAATAAATTAATTCCTATTATAATGTAGTCTGAAAATTAAGGGGTTATTTTTAAGACACTTCAAGGCTGAATGTTGCTATATTATACACTTTGACACATTCAGCACAAGTAAGACCAAGTCTAAAATTTGTGCTTTATTGGGTCTGCCACTGTTTAAAAAGTTTGTAAACAAACTGACACATTTCCAAAGAAAGAAAAGTGAAATGTCTAAGGGTCTAATAGTTTACATAAAGATAGTTGATATGGGGATTTTTAGCCTGAAGGAAAGTCTTAAAGAGGTAATATTTTAAGTTACTAAAAAATATTTGAGGGATAAGATACAGGATTACTTACTCTGACTCCAGAAGGGAAAACTAGTTCTAAAAGTGGAAGTATTATTGAAACAGATTTTTAGATCAATATATGGACAAACAGTAAAAAAATTTACCAAAATTGACTTTCTCAAAAAGTAGTGAGTTTCTTGACTTGGAAAGTAATGTATCAGAGGATGGTTGAGTATGTTTGCATCTGTGAAAGATGTTATGGAACATTTAGAAAGGAAGGAAAGGCAGTTATATCCCTGCTTTGAAAAGGAGACAAGAGTATGGTATACATGGTTTCAGACATACATTCTGAATCTAAAGTGAAACACGTTAAACTAGACCACTTTTTATAGTGGATTCCTGTTTGACTTTGACTTTTCCCTGTCATTTGAGAATAATCAAGGTATGATAATATTTGCAATCCATCATTTCATTTCAAAACTTTGATTCATGGCATAAGTGAAGCCTAATCTCAATGCAGTATCATCTTACTAAACCTTAGGACACTTATGTTGTTACATACAACCCATATTTTTTTAAATTTTAAGACATTAAGAAAAGTCTTTCATTAACTAATTTATTCTAAAATAATATATAAAATAGCAATGGAATAAATTCAACAAATGGAAGTTATTAATAGAGTACCTATAATTAGTCCACCATCAGTGAGATTTTTATGGAAATGAAATAGTTTGTATCTTGATTGCAGTTGTGGTTATAGGAATTTATTCATGCCTATTTCCTGGTTTCATAAGATGTAACTATTGACGTAAACTGGGTAAAGCATACGTGACACTTATCTGTACTTTCTTTGCAAATTCCCACGAGTCTGTAAGTATTTCCAAATATAAAGTTTGAAAATAAATAGCAATAAAATACGTTCCCAGGTACTTACCATCCCGGTGTATTTCTCTCTATGTACTGCTTAATTCAGTGATTCTCAAGGATCCATTTAAACTCATAAAATTATTGAAGACCTCAAAGAGCTTCTGTTTCTCTCAGTTATGTCTATTGTTCTTTATCATACTAGAACTTAAACCTGAGGAAATTCTAAAATGTTTGCCTTTTTGTATTTAAGAAGTATGTGATAATAATAGTGGTAATTTCAGAAAATCTAAATATTCCAGTAAGTCTGGGAGAAGGCAAAGTTGGAAATAGCAAGATTTGGGGCTTATGATCTTCTCCTTGTTTATATTTCAAATCATTATTGCATCAGCTATTACTCTCTGTGATACACATTTTTCACTCTACTCTTCATCCTGGCCTTAAGATATGATAAATATCTCCCATTCTTACCCTTAAAACAAGTTTCTTATGGGGCAATAAATCAAGAGAGGCTTTTGAATTGTTCTGTTAAATAATAAGTATGACGTGGGCATGATAATAAGCTTCGAGAATAAAAACAAAGATTCAATTGTTCAAGATAAACATGTTCTGGAGTTCTGCTGTGTAACATGTTGCCTATAGTTAACAATACTTTATTGTGGACTTAAAGTTAAGAGGGTAGGTCTCATGGTGTGTTCTTACCACAATAAAAAAGAAAGAGGGATAAATTGTAGGTGTAAAAGACAGAGATACTTGATGGAGTGAGGCAAGAATAGTCAGGGAATGCTGGGGAAAATATTAATATGTGTAACTTTGTATGTAATTAGGAACATATGAGAGAGTACGAGATAGAAGTGTGGAGTAGAGGTATATGGATACTTTGGGGAGGACAGGATAAAGCATTTAGAAATTATTATTTGTTATTTCTTATTATTAGTAACAACTTAGAAATACTATGTTGGCCGGGGGCGGTGGCTCAAGCCTGTGATCCCAGCACTTTGGGAGGCCGAGACGGGCGGATCATGAGGTCAGGAGATTGAAACCATCCTGGCTAACACGGTGAAACCCCGTCTCTACTAAAAAATGCAAAAAAACTAGCCGGGCGAGGTGGCGGGCGCCTGTAGTCCCAGCTACTCAGGAGGCTGAGGCAGGAGAATGGCGTAAACCCGGGAGGCAGAGCTTGCATTGAGCCGAGATCTGGCCACTGCACTCCAGCCTGGGCGACAGAGCAAGACTCCGTCTCAAAAAAAAAAAAAAAGAAAAAAAAAAAAAGAAATACTATGTTTACATAAGCCAACTGACTGTTATTAAAATGTAACAAGTAATAAGTTCTTTATGTTTTATCATGTTCATTTTATTTAAATAGGATTTTAAAAACCATTATAGTTTAACTGAGATAATATTTTATAACTTTATTTTAGAAAATAAAAATGTAATGAACAATGTAGAATGCCTGGCTTACTGAAGACAGGTGGATTCTAAGATCTGCTTCTACATTCAATTCACTGCATTGTGTTATGGTGGTTGAAGGATGTGAAGATAATCTGCTTACACAGATATGTAGCTGGAAAAGAGAATCTTCATGGATTATCAGATTATGAGTTTCATTCTACAATACTAGACTGAAAGGCCACATGAGGAAGTTTTCTAAAGGCTAGTTACAATGTGGAATAAAAAAGTCATATCAATAGACTGCTCATACTCTGCTTTATTCAAATTTATTCATCAATTTCATAGCTAATGGATCTTTTATCCATATACGTATTGGTAACATCATGCGTAGATAATGTGTACAATAACTTCTATTGTAAAATTCGTGTTCCTTGTAACTTTACTTGTGCTCAATAATTAAAGCCTTTACCTATAGTACCTTCCTTCGGAGAAAGCATTTATTTTGTTATATCACTTGAAAATTAAAATTTCAATTTAAACATTTTTTATAGTAAAGGGGCATGTTTGGTATCAAGAATTTTAGTTCCAAATCTGCCTGATTGGAGCAGATTGATGTATGAGTTTCCTAGGGCTGCCATAACAATGCATTTCTGATGTTTTAAGCCACCCATGACCACAAGCTGGGTTGCTTAAAACACCAGAAATGTATTGTCTCATATTTCTAGAGGCTAGAAGTCTAAAATCAAGGCGTTGACAGGTTCCTGCTCTCTCTGAAACTCCTAGGAAAAGATATTTTCTTGGTTCTTCTTAGCTTCTGGTGCACCAATCCTTGGTGTTCCTTGACTGGTGGATGCATCATTCTCATCCCTGTCTTCATTTATGCATGGTGTTATCCCTCTCTGTCACTTCTACTTTCCTTATAAGGGCACCAATCATATTAAATTAATATTTAGAAAACCCCATTGTCTCAGCCCAAAATCTCCTTAAGCTGATAAGCAACTTCAGCAAAGTCTCAGGATACAAAATCAATGTGCAAAAATCACAAGCATTCTTATACACCAGTAACAGACAAACAGAGAGCCAAATCATGAATGAACTTCCATTCACAATAGCTTCAAAGAGAATAAAATACCTAGGAATCCAACTTACCAGGGATGTAAAGGATCTCTTCAAGGAGAACTACAAACCACTGCTCAGAGATCCTGTTCATGACAAGATATGTATTCTCTAAGATGACCATAGCTTTCTTTACAGCTCACCTCACTTTTTTCCAGCCTTCAACAGAATCACCTTTAGCTTTCATATTTCAACCAAAAGTCTCCACAAGGCAATACAGACTTTCTCTATCAAGACTCTCAAACTTTTAGTCTCTATCCATTATCCAATTTCAAAGTAACATCCACATTTTTTGGCATTTATTATAGCAGCATCGTACTACCCAGTACCAAAAGCTGTGAGTAGCTTGTGCTCTTTGATTGATAAGTAACATTCCCTTGTATAATTTTACCACAATTTATTTATATATTTACTAATTGATAAACATTTGAATTGTTTCCATTTTGTGACTGTTATGAATAAAGTTGCTAAAAACATTTGAATGTACGTCTTAATGATGTGCTTTCACTGATCTTGGTAAACATCTATGAGTGGAATTGCCAGATTATATAGTGTGATGGTTAATTTTATATGACAACTTGACTGGGCTAAGGGATATCCAGAAAGATGGTAAAACATGATTTTTGAGTGTGTCTGATAGGTTGTTTCCAGGATAAATTGGCATTTGAATCAGTAGACTGAGTAAAGAAGATTGCCCTCACCAATACAGGCAGATATCAAATCCATTGAGGGCCCAAATAAAACAAAAAGACAACGGAAGAACAAAATAACTCTCTCTCTCTCTCTCTCTCTCTCTCTCTCTCTCTCTCTCTCTCACTGAGCTGGAGCTGGGGCATCTATTTTCCCTTACCTTCAGACATCGGAGCTCCTGGTTTTCCAGACTTCAATCTCCTGGACTTACATCAGTGTGTGCCTCCATGGTTCTCAGGCCTTCAGACTCAGATTTGGAATTACATCATCAGCTCCCCTGGTTCTCAGGTGTTTTGACTCAGATTAAATTACACTACCGGGTTTCCTGGTTCTCCAGTTTGCAGAGAGAAGAGAGTGGAACTTCTTAGCTTTTGTAATTACATAAACCTATTTCCATAATAAGTCTACATCTACTTATAGATAGATATATCCATTTGGTTCTATTTATCTGGAGAATATTAATATGTATGGCAAGTGTATGGTGAATTTTTTAATTATAATTTTAAATAACATTTTTAGATTCACAGTAAAATTGAGTGAAAGGTACAGATTTCCCAAATATTCTTGGCTCCAAAACATGCATATCCTCCCCATATCTACATCCCACACCAAAGTGGTACATTTGTTACAATTGTTTAACCTGCAATGACACATCATTATCATTCAGAGTCTATAATTTACATTAGGGTTCACTTTTGGTGTAGTATATTCTACAGGTTTGGAAAAATGTATAATGACATGTATACACAATTATGGTATTGTGCAGAGTAGTTTGACTGGCTTAAAAATCTTTCTTCTGCCTATCTCTCCCTTCCTCTTCCCTATCCCTTGGTAACTACTGATCTTTTTACTGTCTCCATAGTTTTGCCTTTTCTATAATATCATATTGTTGGAATCATACAGTATGTAGTCTTTTCAGATTGGCTTCTTTTATTTAGTAACATGCATAAATTTTCTCCATGTCTCTTCACGGCTTCATATCCTATTTATTTTTTTGCACTGAATAATATTCAGTTGCTGCCTGTACCACAGTTTATGTAATCATTTATCTATTGAAGGGCATATGAGTTGCTTTCAGCTTTAAACAATTATAAATAAAATTTCTATAAACATCTGTGTGTAGGTTTTTGTGTGGATACAAACTTTCAAGTCCTTTGAGCAAATGCCAAGAAGTGTCGTTTATGGATTATGTGGTAAGAGGATGTTTAGTTTTGTAAGAATATGCCAAACTGTCTCCCAAAGTGGCTGTACCATTTGCCATTCCAATCAGCAATGAATGAGAGTTTCTGTTATTTTACAGCCTCTCCAGTATTTGATGTTGTCAGCGTTCAGGAATTTGGGTATTCTAATAAGTGTGTAGTGGTATCTTATTGTTGTTTTAGTTTGTATTTCCCTGATTACATATGATAGGGAGCATCATTTGATATACTTATCTTTGATCTGTATATCTTCTTTTTTTGAGGTGTCTGTTCAGAACTTTGATCCATTTTTCATTAGGGTTGTTTGTTTTCTTATACTTGAGTTTTAAGTGGTCTTTGTATATTTTAGGTAATAGTCTTTTATTATACATCTCTTGAAAATTATTTTTTCAACTCTGTGGCTTTTCTTTTAATCCCTTTGACAGTTTTGTAAAGCAGAAGTTTTTAATTTTAATGAAGTCCAGTTTATCAATTTTTAATGAATCATGCCTTTGGTGTAATAGCTAAAATGTCATTGCTAAATCCAAGGTCATCTACATTTTTTCTGTGTTATCTTCCAAGAGTTTTATAGTTTTTTTATTTTACATCTAGGTCTGTGATTCATTCTGAGTTATTTTCTTCTGAAAGGTATAAAGTCTTTGTCTATATTTATCTTTTACATGTCGATGTCCAGTTGCTTCAACACGATTTGTTGAAAATATGACCTTTCCTTCATTGTATTGTCTTTGCTTCTTTTTCAAAGATCAGTTTACTGTAGTAGAATTTTGAATTTACAACACAATACCATTTACATTAGCATTTCCCCCAAAGGGAATATTTCTGAATAAATCTATCTATCTATCTATCTATCTATCTATCTATCTATCTATCTATCTATCTAGACTTGGATGTGTATATATATATATAAACGTATACATATATAAGCATATATACACACACACGTGTGTGTGTGTGTGTGTGTGTTTGGAAAACTACAAAACTCTGATGAAAGAAATAAAAAACTAACTAAATAAAAACTATTCCAGGTCCATATATAGGAATACTCAATATTGTTAAGATGTCATTTCTTCCCAACTTCATTTATATATTCAGTAAAATCACAATAAAACTTTCAAATTGTTTTGTAGCTATCAACAAGCTGATTCAAAAGTTTATGTAGAAAGGCAAAAGACCCAGAACAGCCAACACAATATTGGAGAAGAACAAAGTTGGAAGACTGACACTATCTGAGTTAAAGACTTACTACAAAGCTACAGTAATCAAGATAGTGTGGTATTGGTGAAAGAATAGACAAATAGATCTACGATTTGATCTTTTTGGAACAGAGTAGAGAAACATGCTCACATAAATAGAGTTAGTGGATGCATGGTTAACTATATAAGAAATTGTCAAAATGTGTTAAATTAACTTGAACATTTTTCCTTCCCTCCAGAAATACGTTAGAGATATAGTAGGTCCACATCCTTGCTATTGCTAATATTTTAAAATTTAGGTATTGTAGTGCTACTTAGTTTAATGTACTGTTGTGCCCCACAATACATTGGCATTTATGTTTCTAGGCTTTTATTTAAGTCTATTACCTGAAGATAAAGGAGGCAAAGGAAGACCTTTGATAGGTCATACAGCACTCTTATGTGTTTATAGTTTTGCTATTTTTGTAGTGGAAAATATCTTAAAAACCTACGACAATCTACATGGATATTACTCTAACAACTCATATTAGTTATGTATGACTTTACTATTAATGGCACCATTCAGTAAATTCTCAATTAAATCTCAGATTTAAAAATGCTCGTCATTTAGGATTATTTTGTGTTATTGGATTCAGATAGCAGTTTTTATTGGATGTTTCATATCATATCTGTCTGTGACATGAAAAAAAGTGGTAGGAGCATAAAACTATCTAAAATATTTGCTAAGGAAACAGCTTTCTATACATCCGGCTTTACTGCAAATTGCATTACAAGCAGTGATTTGTGGCTATTGGCATTCTTTAAAACACCCATATTTAAACTTCCCTTGTTGAGAAATGTAAGAAACCTTTATATTAAAGTTGCTTTAATGAGTTATGCTAAATGTAAATTGTACCTATCTATCCATCTAGATATAGATTGAAAGGTCTCCAATATTTGCATTGCTCTGACAAGAACCAAAAAAGAAAAGCAATGCATCTGATCTTCCAGAATGTGAGTTCTTAAAGAAAAAGGAATTCTGTTTACATGGAGCATAAGCCAGAAAGACTGCTGAACCTCAGAGATACCAGGATACCAAACTGCAGTTCCTTTCACCAGTTTCTAACTTAACAGGATTCCAACACTAAATGGTCTGAAGGCTCAAAGTCAGTCACACACCTATTTGTGTTTAACATTCAATTTCCAGATAACAAATAAATGCATGATTTTATTCAATTGAATTAAATGGAATACAGAATACTTTGTAGTGGCAACTTCTTCCCTCAAGTGCCATTTGTGATTATTGAAGCACTAATTTTGACTCATTTTCTTCAAATGAAAATATTTGAATTAGTTTTTGTGACAGAGGTGACCATCTTAAACAATAAAAAGGTATAATATGAAAAAGGTACAATATAAATTTCTTTTAGCTTTGCAGAATGAAATTATGTATTCCAAGAGACATGGAAGAAAGAATCCACACTATTAAAAATACATTTTAGTTCTTCAGGCCCACTTTAGTTGTAAAACAGAGATGTAAATAGAGAGTCATTGCCACTCTGTCATCACTCATTTCCAACGCTAATCTGAATATTTACCATATAAGCAGTTCAGTGATAACCACTGAAAAGGTTGAAAAAATGTGTATGGATCTCAATATCCCTGTGATTAGTAGAATTCCATTATTTTAATATATCCCTGCATAAACCCAAGAAGAACTTACCTCAAGTTTGTGTCAGTCCAAAACCTGAAATCGGTGATGCTGAATGCAAATCATTTACTAATTATATACCACAAAATTTAAGACAGAATTAGCTAGATAAGAAAGCTACTTCAAGGGCACTCATGGGACACTAGGGAAGCATTTAGAACAGTGTAGAATCGAGCAAATAAAAAGTTGATTTGTGAAAACATATGTAGATAGCTAACATCTGGCTCCCAAACTTGTTTATCCTCCTCACATGTTTCTATGGAAATGAGTAGAAAGAGGTGTTTTCCTAGTTTGTGAGTTAAATGTGGATGTACAGAGACAACAGAAGACTTTCTCCTTATGACTTAGTGATAAATGCAGAGGTAAAATTTATGTTGTTTATTTCTCAACTTGAGTCTCCACAGCTAGGCTGAGTAGCTTTGAAGTAATTAAGGGCTCTGAAAACACCTGGTTTATTTGAATGATAATATTTACATTAAAAACATTTTGGATTCAATTTATAGTCTCTACATGTACATCAGTAAATTTAAAAAAGTATGAGAGGTGAATAGGAACATAACCTGAATCCTGCTGATCACAGTGACACTGGCTTACATTAATTTTTTTTTTTAAGTTCTCGTGTGCATACCTGGGTGAACTCCTAGAAGAACTCCAGCTAGTCTACAATAGAGTAGCCGATATGAAGAGCAATATGAGCCTTAGGAATCAAAGTACACCTGTACTCCATTTGCTCCATTGAATTTAACACAATTCATAGACTATGAAGAACTTTCTATGTTTACAGCAGAGTGCTGGATTTGGAGATGTGTACAATGATCACCAAACCATAGTACTTACTTCTACAGGAATATTGACTTTTGACTATGTTCAAGGTTTGAGACCTCCTTAAAATGGTGTTCTTCTAAGATTTATTCCACTCTGGATCTTGTTTTCATGCAGAAATATTCACTAAATTATTTCATTCATTCATTCATTCATTCATTCATTCTAAGTCACTTCTGTGGCACTCATCATGTTCCAGCATACAGGCAATATGGTGGAGATAAAGAGATGAATAAGTCACAACTGTGTCCTAAACAGGTTCAGAGTCTATTAGAGGAAGATAGATAATATAAAAATTAACCATAGTACAATGCATTAAATTTTAGAGCATGTATTAAATTAAACATTTATGTAAATATTTGCATCTATGTTTAACTAGAGGACATTTTACCCATGACATCCTGATGACATAATAAGTAAATTAACTAGATTATTCAAAATGAATGTTATTTGCCTCTTATAAAATTGAATTCTGAAGTAAAAAGACTTAATACAACCTTAATACAACCTTATTTGAAAAATAGTCTGATATTTATTTAAAATACATCCAGATAAAATTTGCAGCACTATTCTCAACTGCAAAAACATGGAATTGCAAAGACAAGGACAAGCCAGGCAGAGTGGTGAGAGATGTGTGGGTGAGTGAGCACGGGATTTTGTGACTGCACACAGCCAGGCATTCTGGCTGCTGTGGCAGGGTAGGCAGCTCCAGGCACTTGCACAGGTGCTGGCTCCATGCAAGCCTGTGGCTAGACCAGAAGTATTAAACATGGCTTCTGTTGTGGGCACCTACATCTGGACAAGGATAACACAATGGTGCCTAGAAGCTTGAAGATACCCTAAATGTCTATCAATGGTAGACTAAGTAAAGAAAATGGGGTACATATACACCATGAAATATTATGCAGCCATAAAAAAGAACAAGATCATGTCCCTTTCAGGAACACGGAGGCCATAATCCTTAACAAACTGACACAAGAACAGAAAACCAAATACCACATGTTCTCACTTATAAGTGGGAGCTAAATGATGAGAATATATGGACATGTAGAGGGGAAAAACATACTGGGGCCTTTTGGATGATGGAGGATGGGAGGTGGGAGAGGATCAGGAACAATAACTAATGAGTGTCATGGGATCCTTTAGGTGTTGCTTTGTCAGCCAGAAACTTCTGGCCAGTGGTGCCTTTGGCCTGAGTACTATTCACGTCTGCTGGGCTTGGTCTGCCCACTTGGCCCCACAGGCTGTGCTTGACTCATGCTACCAGCTTAGCTTCCACACTTGCCAAGGGCAAGCCAGGCACAGAGTGGTGAGGGGTGTGTGGGTGAGCAAGCATGGGATTTCTTGACTGCACACAGCCAGGCACTCTGACTGCTGTGACAGGGCAGGCAGCTCCAGGCACTCGCACAGGTGCTGGCTCTGTGCAAGGCTGTGGCCAGATCAGAAGTACCACACGTGGCTTCTGCTGTGGGCACCCACATCTGAGCAAGGATAACATGATGGTGCCCAAAAGTTTGAAGATGCACGGAAACACAGAGCCCCAAAGAGGATGTCATAGCCCTGGCTCAGGGACCCCATAGGTCTGGGGTCACCAAAGGGCTGCAGCTCTTCTCTCCATGTTACCCACAACATGGCAAGCAGGGTGTGTGGCAGGGAGATGGGCATGCTTTAGCTGTGTTTATGTTATAGCTCTTTTAATCCCACCATTTGGTGGGTCCCAAATTCTTGTCCCACGTCCAGGAAAAATGAGGTATATGGACAACTGAAGAGTGAGCAAGGCCGAGAGGAGTCTCATTGAGCAACAGAGTAGCTCTCAGGAGACCCAAAGTGGGTAGCTCCTTTCTGCAGGCAGGTTGTCTTGATGAGTGTCCAGTTTTCATTGGAGAAGAGACCTGCAGTGGGTAGCTCCTTTCCACAGGCAGGTCTTCTGAACGTCTGTTCCATTATGGCTGAGTCCAGAGTTTTTGTGGGCTCAGAAGGGTGGAAGTGCAAGCTGATTGATCCATAATGTGTGGACCCATAAAAAGCACCATAAGTTCTCACTCCAGGCAGTGGACTCCACTTGGAACTGGCAGCCCAACCCCCAGGATTCACGCCAACCTTAGCTTGAAGGTGGGGTTTCACCAGGGACCTGCCCATTTCAGCCCAGGTACCTGTCTGCTTCCTGCCATCAACACGCCATTCACAGCATTCAGGCTGTTTGTGCTTAGTGGTTCCTGCAGGTTCCACATGAGCTGCTCTCAGCCCCACCAGCCTCCCTCCATGCAGATGTGGTGGTGGGCAGGTCTGTTGTGTCAGCACACCCCTAAGTGTGCACACATCTGGCCAGGTCGCTCTAGCGCCCAGGCTCAGCTTCAACTTTTCTGCCAAATTGGAGTGGGCCCCACCAGCAGGAGCAAGCACTTTTGAGCCTGTGGGAGCAGGGGGTACTTCCCAGACCCCCAAGAGCATAGGGATGCCTGAGTCTGGAGCCACAGCTGGGCAGCTGCAACAGTGCCTGGGAGCACAGGGCTCCTGCCCCTTTAACTCTGTAGAGAGTAGGGCTCCCACCAGTTCTCAGCCCCCACTGGCTCCACAGAGCATGCAGCTCCAGCCATGCTTCCCCCACTGCACCTGACATCCCCACAGCAGCTGCTACAGTTGGGCAGCCACTGCCATCATTAGTACTAGGCTTAATACCTAGGCGACGAAATACTCTGTACAACAACCAACCCCCTCAACCCTGGACACAAGTTTACCTATGTAACAAACCTAAACATGTACCCCTGAACTTAAAAGTTAAAAAAAGTTATTAGAACAAATATAAAAACAATATTTATCATAACCATAGAAAAGCCAGAACTTTGCCATAGATATTTCCCAAACAAATAAATTTGAAAAGAAGCAAGTAGATTTAGTATATTATAGTCCTCTTTAAAAATAATTTATACTTTTAAAATATTTCAAACAAAGTAGCATGGAATATTTTATGGAATAAAATTAAGTAAGTAGAATATAATCAAAGCATTTTGGGGGTTTTTAGTATATATTTCTCTCCTTCAGGCTAATTCAATAAGGTTTTTATTCTTAGACAATTTCTACAGATTATCCCATAGTTGATCTGCTAAACTTCAGATTTTAACAAAGTCTTATACATATATACTAAGAAGTCTAATCTAATCTGAATAAAAAACCTAAGTCTCACATTTAAACTGTATTGATACACAGAGAGATATTGTCCTAAATCAGCAACTTAACGTGAAAAGAAGGAATGACCTGTGTCTAATATTCCTGCTTTATCACTTCATCTGCTTGATCTATTACTTCTGATTCCTTTAGATTTGGGTGGAAAAGAAGGAGAGGGGGAATTGATAAAAATTATTTTCTGGGCCGGGCGCGGTGGCTCAAGCCTGTAATCCCAGCACTTTGGGAGGCCAAGACGGGCGGATCACGAGGTCAGGAGATCGAGACCATCCTGGCTAATACGGTGAAACCCCGTCTCTACTAAAAAATACAAAAAACTAGCTGGGTGAGGTGGCGGGCGCCTGTAGTCCCAGCTACTCGGTAGGCTGAGGCAGGAGAATGGCGTAAACCCGGGGGGCGGAGCTTGCAGTGAGCTGAGATCCGGCCACTGCACTCCAGCCTGGGCCACAGAGCGAGACACCGTCTCAAAAAAAAAAAAAAAAAATTATTTTCTGAGTTAATGTAATCTATATATTCTTTTTTTAAAAAAAGAAAAAGATGTTGTGAACTGATGTTGGTACCCTATGTGGGATGGAAGCCCAAACTCTGGCTTTTTGTTCATGTAGCAGTTTGGTAGATTCACTGGAGAAAGCCTGTAGGGACTTCCCACTGCCCTAAGTCTTTGAAAAAGGAATGCATTCTCAGTTTACTGCTTCTCAGTCACCCTTAGATCCTGTTTCTAACAATAAACTCTGCACAGATTGATCTGTTGGGTTTATCATATTTTGACAAGTAGACTCCTTGGGGTTGAATGGTGATTAAGATGGTACATTTTCAAGTACATATTTAGTACACATTCTGGACCATGGGGAGGATGGGCCACTCCCTATTCAGTCCTTCCCTCAGTCCCTGAAAACCAGTAATTTGTTTTCTGTCTCTGTGGATTTGCTTTTCCTGGATATTTCATATAAATGGAATCATATGTGGCCTTTTGTTTCTGGCCTCTTTCATTGAGTATAATGTTTACAGGGTTCATCCACATTGTAGCATCTATCAGAATTCCTTTCTTTTATATTGCCAAACAGTATTCCATGCATAAAAAATACATTTTTACATCCATTCATCAGTCTGTAAACATGTGAATTGTTCCTGCTTCTTGACTATTATGAATAATACTGTTAAAAATGTTATCATAAGAGTTTTTATGTGGAAACACGGTTTCAAAACTTTTGGAGATATATATATATATGTATATATGTATGAAACACAGTATACACACATGTATACATCTGTATATATATATATATAACATGGTTTCAAAACTTTTGGATATATATACACACACATGCATATATACATGTATGATTAGAACAAGAATTAGTATTCTTAGGTCATTTGGTAAATCTCTGTTTAACTTTTTGAGGAACTATCAAACTCTCTTCTACAAGGGCTGTATACCATTTTATACTCCCACCAGCAATGTATGAAGGTTCCAATTTCTCCATAATTTCCAAGTACTTGTTATTGTCTGTTTTGTTTGTCTGTTTTTGTGTGTGTGTGTGTGTGTGTGATTTTAGCCTTACTTGCTTGTTTATAAGATTTGTCCATTTCATTTAGGTTATCTAATATATATATATATATCTAATATATTGATTACTCATAAAATTCCCTTATGCTCATTTTCTTTCCCTGTAAGGTAAGTTGTAATGTTCCATGTTCATTCTTGATTGCAATAATTTGAGTTCTGTCTCTCTCTCGCTCTCTCTCCACAGTTTACTTAGCATTTTCTCAATTTTGTGGGCTTGGAAATGATTCTTTTGACATGATTTTGTTTTAGTTTTTCTTTGTTTTACCTATTCTTTCTAAATTTAATTTTTATGTAATTTTTATTATTTTCTTTCATCTATTTGATTTCTGTTAATTCGCTCTTCTTTATCTAGTTTCATTAGGTGAAAGATTGTTATTAATTTGAGATAACTGTTTTTTAATATACCTGTTTACAACTAAAAATTTCTCAGCTGGGCACGGTGGCTCATGCCTGTAATCCCAATACTTTGGGAGGCTGAGGCAGGCAGATCATGAGGTCAACAAATTGAGACCATCCTGGCCAACATAGTGAAACTCTGTCTCTACTAAAAATACAAAAATATTTGCTGGACATGGTGGTGCACACTGTAGCACCAGCTACTTGGGAGGCTGAGGCAGGAGAATCACTTGAACCTGAGAGGCAGAGGTTGCAGTGAGCCAAGATCACGCCACTGCACTCCAGCCTGATGACAGAGCGAGACTCCGTCTCAAATATATATATATATATATATGCACTGTGCTGCATCTTGTACATCTCATATATGGTATTTGTACTTTATTTTCCTGAAAGTATTCCATAATTTCTTTTGTGATTTCTTTTTTGACACATTATGTGTGTAAGAGTGCATTCTGTAATTTATACCCTCTTGAACATTTCCAAAATGTCTTTTTCTTATTGGTATCTGAAGTGATTCCATTGTTTTGGAGATCATACTTTGTATTTTTTTAATTCTTTGAAGTGTATTTAGATGTTTTATAACCTAACATTTAGTCAGTCTGGGAGAATGTTCTGTGTGCATGTGAGAATAATAAGTGTTTTCTGCTGTTGTTGGTAGGGTGTTTTGTAGATGTTTACAAGGTCTAGTTGATTACAGGGTTGTTCAAATATTTTATCTCTTTGTTGATCTTCTGCCTAATTGTTCTATCCATTATTGAAAATGGGATAATAAAATGTCCAAATACTATATTTTTATTTTTAATAAAAATAAAATTAAAATGCTATGGATGCATAGCAGGTGTATATATTTATGAGTTACATGAGATACTTTGATACAGGCATCCAATGTATAATAATCATATCGGGACAAATGGAATATCCATCACATCAGGCATTTATCCCTTGTATTACAATCTAGGTATACTTTTAGTTATTTTAAAATGCACAATTAAATTATTCTTGACTATAGTCATTGTGTTGTGCCATCAAATACTCAGCCTTATTTATTCTTTCTAACTAATTTTGTACCCATTAACCATCCCCACTTTCCTCCCATTCTCCCAGCCTCAGAAACCATACTTCGACTCTCTATATCTATGAATTCAATTGTTTTAGGTTTTAGCTCTTGCAAATAAGTAAGAACATGCAACAATAATATTTCTGTGCCTGCCCTATTTAACTTAACATGATAACCTCAAGTTCTATCCATGTCATTGGAAATGACAGGACCTCCTTCTTTTTAATGGCTGAATAGTACTCCATTCTGTGTATGTACTACATTTTCTTTATCTATTCATCTGTTGATGGACCCTTAGGTTGCTTCCAAATCTTGGCTATTGTGAATAGTGCTGCATTAAGCATGAGAGTGCAGATCTCTTCAATATACTGATTTCCATTCTTTGGAATATATATCTAGGAGTGGGATTGCTGGATCGTATGGTACCTCTATTTTTAGTTTTCTGAGGAAGCTCTAAACTATTCTCCATAGTAGTTGTACTAATTTATATTCCCAACAACAGTGTTCAAGGGTTCCCCTTCATACACATCCTTACCAGCATTTGTTATTGTGTGACTTTTAGATAAAAGCATTTTAACTGGAGTAAAATGATATCTCATAGTAATTTTGATTTGCATTTCTCTTATGATTAATCATGTTGAGCACCATTTCATATACCTGTTTGCCATTTGTGTCTTCTTTTGAGACATGTCTATTCAGATGTTGTGTTCATTTTTCAAATCGGATTGTTAATCTTTTTTCTAAAAAGTTGTTTGAGCTCCTTATATATTCTGCCTTCTAATCTCTTGTCAGGTGGGTGGTTTGCCAATCTCTTATTTTGTGGTTTGTCTCTTCACTTTGTTGATTGTTTCATTTGCTTTGCAAAAGCTTTTTAACTTGATGTAATTTCATTTGTCCATTTTTATTTGATTACCTGTGC
Source organism: Colobus angolensis palliatus (assembly GCF_000951035.1). Taxonomy (NCBI): domain Eukaryota; kingdom Metazoa; phylum Chordata; class Mammalia; order Primates; family Cercopithecidae; genus Colobus; species Colobus angolensis. The sequence goes on along the minus strand of NW_012114722.1, from coordinate 1,178,964 downwards.
TTGTGGAATATTGCTCAATAAATCTTTGCTCAGACCAATGTCCTGGTGAGTTACTTCAATGTTTTCTTTTAGAAGTTTCATAGTTTGAGGTTTTAGATTTAAGTTTTGAATCCATTTGGAATTGACTTTTGAATATGGTGAGAGATAGGGGTCTATTTTTCTTTTACTGCATATGGATATCCCCTTATCCCAGCACCTTTTATTGAAGAGACTGTTCTTTTCCCAATGTATGTTCATGTCAACTTTGTCAAAATGAGGTATGGATTGATCTCTTGGTTCTTTAACACGTTTCACTGATGTATGTGTCTGTTTTTATGCCAGTACCCTGCTGTTTTGGTTACTATAGCTTTGTAGTATAACTACCAAGTATTTGTAGGTTGTATATAGCTAGAAATCTATTCATATCTTCTAGATTTTCCAATTTATTCACATATATATGCTCACATATATAACTTAAAGTCAAATAATGTTCTTCTTCCAGTTTTGTTCTTTTTCCTTGGGGTAGCTTTGGTTATTCTGGGCCTTTTGTGGTTCCATAAAAATGTTAGGATTTTTTATTCTATTTATGTGAAAAATGTCATTGGCATTTTTATAGGTATTGCATTGAATCTGTAGATTGCTTTGGGTAGTATGGGCATTTTAATAATATCGATTCTTCTAATCCATGAGTATGGCATATTTTTCTTTCAATTTTTTGTGTCCTCTTCAATTTCTTGCATCAATATTTCATGGTTCTCATTGTAGAGATCTTTCCCTTGTTTGGTTAAGTTAATTCCTAGGTATTTTATTTTATTTGTAGCTATTATAAATGAGATTAATTTCTTAATTTATTTTTCAGAATGTTTGTTTTTGGTACATAAAAATGCTACTGATTTTTGTATGTTGATCTTGTAACCTCTGACTTTATTGAATTTGCTTATCAATTTTCATAGTTTTTCAGTAAAGTCTTTAAGTTTTTCCAGATATTAGACCATATCATCTGCAAAAAAAGGATAACTTAACTTTTTCCTTTTCAATTTGAATGTCTTTTTTTTCCTTCTCTTGTCTGATTATTCTAACTAGTACATCCAGTAGTATGTTGAAAAGTAGTGGTAAAAGTGGGCATTCTTCTCAGGTTTCTCATATTAGAGGACAGGCTTTCAAATTTTTCCTATTCAGTATGATACTGGCTATGGGTCTGTCATATAAGGCTTTTATTATGCTGAAGTATGTTCTTTCTATACCCATTTTTTTGAGATTTTTTTAAATCTTGAAGGGATGTTAAATATTATCAAATAGTTTTTCAGTAGGAATTAAAATTATCATATTGCTTTTTTGTTCATTCTGCTGATACGATGTGTCACATTAATTGATGTGCATATGTTGAAACATCCTTGCTTCCCAATGATAATTTCCTCTTGGTCATGATAAGTTATCTTTTTAATGTGTTTTTCAATGCAGTTTGCCAGTATTTTGTGGAGGATTTTTGCATCAATAGTCATCAGATATATTGGTCCATAGTTTTCTTTTTTTGATGTGTATTTATCTGGATTTGGTATCAGCATAATATTGGCCTCATAAAATAAGTTTGGATGTATTTCATTCTCCTCTATATTTTTTTGTAATCGTTTGAGTAAGATTGCTATTAGCTCTTCTTCAAATTCTTAGTAGAATTCAGCAGTAAAGCCACTGGGTCCTGAGCCTTTTTTTTTTTTTTCATATTGGCAAACATTTTTATTATGGCTTTGATCCCATTACTTGTTATTACTCTGTTCATGTTTTAGATTTCCTCATGGTTCAATCTTGGTAGGTTGTATATAGCTAGAAATCTATTCATATCTTCTAGATTTTCCAATTTATTCACATATATATGCTCACAGTAGTCACTAATGACCATTTCAAATTTTACAGTATAAGTTAAAATGTATTCTTTTTCAACACTAATTTTATTTGCCTGGTTCTTCTCTATTTTTTGTTGGTCTAGCTTAAGACTTATTCATTTTGTTCATGTTTTCAAAAAAACAACTTTTTGTTTCCTTTATCTTTTGTATTTTCTTTATTTCAAATTCATTTATTTCTACTCTGATAATCATTTTTGTTCTACTAATTTGGGGCTTGTTTTGCTCTTGATTTTCTAATTATTTCAGATGCATCATTAGCTTATTTATTTGAATTTTTTTTCTTTTTTGATATAGGTACTTATAAACATCTCCCTCAGTACTTCCTTTTCTGATAGCCCATTATATAAACCAATGACAAAGTAACACTGATTGCATAAACAGACAAACATGTAAAAAAAAAATGTACACTTTATCTTCATACCCCACTTTTTAATTTTTGTTTCTTTTTATGTCTTATTGTATTTTCCATGCCTTGAAAAGACGTTTTAGGTACTATTTTTGCTTGGTTCATTATTTAGTCTTTCTAATTGAAACAAGAGTAGTTTACCTACCATAATTAGAGTGTTATATTATTCTATGGTTTCTATATGCTTACTATTACCAGTAAATTTTGTACCTTTAAGTGATTTCTTCTTGCTCATAAGCATCCTTTTCTTTCATATTGAATAACTTCCTTTAGCACTTCTTATAGGACTGGTGTAATGTTGATGTAATCCCTCAGCTTTTATTTGTCTGAAAAGATCTTTATTTCTCCTTTATGCTTGGAGGATATTTTCATGAGATATACTATTTTAGAGTAATAGATTTTTCATTAAGCACTTCAAATATGTCATGACACTCTCCCCTGGCCTATAAGGATTCCTCTGAGAAGTTTGCTGCCAGATGTATTGGAGCTCCATGTTATGCTATTTTTTTCTCTTGGTGCTTTTAGAGTCCTGTCTTTATCCTCATTTTTTGGCATTTTGATTATTAAATGTTTTGAGGTAGTCGTTTTTGGGTTAATCTGCTTGGTGTTTTGTAACCTTGTATACTTGAGCATTGATATCTTTCTCTAGGTTTGGGAACTTCTCTAAAATTATTCCTTTTAATAAACTTTCTTTCCCTATCTCCTTCTCTCCTTCCTCTTCAAGGCCAATAACTCTTAGAGATGGCCTTTTGAGGCTATTTTTTTAGATCTTGGAGGCATGGATCATTGCTTTTTATTCATTTTTCTTTTGTCTCCTCTATGTGTTTACAAATAGCCTGTCACCAAGCTCACTAATTCTTTCTTCTTCTTAATTAATTATGCTATTAAGAAACTCAATTGTAGTCTTTAGCATGTCAAATGCATTTTTTAATTTTATAATTTTAGTTTGAATCTTTTGAATTATTTTGCTCCTTTTAAATATATATGATAGAATTCTGAATTTCTTCTCTGTGTAATTTTTAATTTCTTTGAGTTTCCTCAATATAGCTCTTTTGAATTCTCTGTCTGAAAGGTCATATATCTGTTTTTTTCCAGGATTAGTCCCTGGTGCCTTATTTAGTTCATATGGTGAGGTCATGTTTTCTCATATTACCTTGATGCTTGTAGATGCCCGTTGGTGTCTAGGTATTGAAGAGTTAGGTATTTATTGTATTCTTCACAACCCGGGCTTGTTTTTACCTGTCTTCCTTTGGAAGGGTATTCAGGTATTTGGAAGGGACTTGGGCCCCAAGGCCAATATTGCTGTGGTTTTTGCAGACTTATAGAGGTATCATCTTGATGGTCTTGTATAAGATCTGGAAGAATTCTCTGGATTGCCAGGCACACTTTTATTTTTATTTCCCCCTTACTTTCTCCCAAACAAACCAAGTCTGTCTCTGTTGGATCACCTGAAACAGGGGATTTGATGATGCAAGCCCCTCTGTGGCCACTACCACTAGGATTGTGCTGGGACAGACAGGACCTTGGGCTTTGCCTTAAGTGCTTCCCCTCTGGAAAGCAAGTTCACCCAGGTCCCATGCATTTCTAGAGGTGCTGTCTGGGGGCCAGAATTTAGAATAAAATAATTAGAAATTTACCTGATATTCTACTCTATTGCATCTAATCTTGCACTCAAACTAAAATAATGAGTCATTCCTGCTCTTCCCTTCCCTTTCCACAAGCATAAGAGCCTTTCCCTGCAGTCACTACCAACACCAGTTTCTGGGGATTCTGCCGGGGAACCACCGATGTTCACCAAAAGCCTATGTGCTTTTTCATCAGATTGTGATGAATGCTGTCTGACCTAGGACTCACCCTTCAGGACAGTTGGCTTCTCTCTATCCCAGGGAAGGTCCAGAAATGCTGTCCAAGAGCCTAGGCATGGACTTGAGGCCCCCTAGAGCATCTTTGTTGCTCTATGACACTGTGGCTGAGCTTGTACCTAAGGTGCAAGACAAAGTTCCTTTTACTTTCTCTCTGCTTTTCTCAAACAGAAGACTTTCATGATAGACACCACAGCTGGGAATGTGCTGGTTAATCCCTGAAGCCAGCATGTCTCAGAACTCAAGGCCCATGCTGTACTCCCTAGATATTGCTGCTGGTCATTTAGGGCACTTACAGCTATCAATTTCCCTCTTACTACTGCTTCAACTGAATCTCATAGATTTTGGTATATTGTGTTTCCATTATCATTTGTTTTGATAAATTCTTAAATTTCATTCTTAATTTCTTCATTGACCCACTGGTCATTCAGGAGCATATTGTTTAATTTTCATGAGTTTGTATATTTTCTAAAATTCCTCTTGTTTTTGATTTGTAGTTTTATTTTATTGTGGTGAGAGATGATGCTTGATAGTATTTTAATTTTTTAAATCTTTTAAGACTTGTTTTGTGACCGAATGTATGGACTGTCCTTGAAAATGATCCTTGTACTAAGAAGAAAAAATGTGAATTATTCAGCTATTGAATGCAATGTTCTGTAAACATCTATTAAATCTATTTGTTCTAGTACAGATTATGTCCAATGTTTCTTTATTGATTTTCTGTCTGGAAGATCTGTCCAATGATGACAGTAGAGTCTTGAAGTCTCCAGGTATTATTGTATTGAGGTCTCTCTATCTATAATAATATTGGATATATATATATTTGGGAGCTCTAGTGTTGGCTGCATATATATTTTCAACTATTATACCCTCTTGGTGAATTGACCCCTTTATCATTATATAGTGACCTTCTTTGTGTGTTCTTACAGGTTTTGTCTTGAAATCTATTTTATCTGACATAAGTATAGCTACTCCTGCTTTTATTTTGTTTCCATTTTCATGAAATATCTTTTTGCAGCCATTTATTTTCAGTCTATGTGTATCTTTATAGGTAAATTGTGCTTCTTGTATGCAACAGGTTATTGGGTTTTTTTTTTTTTTATTCATTCAGCCAGTCTATGTCCTCTGATTGAAGACTTTAGTTCATTTACATTCAGTGTTATTATTGATAAGTAAGGACTTAACTCCTGCCATTTTGTTGTTTGTTTTCTTGTTGTTTTGTAATTTTTATCTTCCTTCTTTACTTCTTTCCTATCTTTCTTTTAGTGAAGGTAATTTTGTCTATTAGTATAATTTAATTTCATGCCTTTTAATTTTTTGTATATTCATTGTAGCTTTTTATTTGAGGTTACCATGAGGCTTGCAAATACTCTTATAACCCATTATTTTAAACTAATGACAACTTAACAGTGATTACACAATGAAAATACTAATAAGCCAAATGAAAACTCAATTCTTTAACTTCATTCCCCTGCACAACTGTTTGTTGTTTCTATTTATAACTTACTGTGCTATCTATATCTTGTAAAGTTGTTGTAGTTATAACTTTTGATTGGTTCATTTTTTAGTCTTTCTACTTGAGTAGTTTGCACACTACAATTATGGTGTTCTACTATTGTGTGTTTTTCTGTGTGCTTACTATCACCAGTGAGTTTTTTACCTTCAAATGATTTCTTACTTTTAATTAATGTCTATTCCTTTCAGATTGGATAGCTTTCTTTAGCATTTCTTGTGGAACATATATGTTATTGATGAAATTCCTCCACTTTTGTTTTTCTGGAAAAGTATTTCCCCTTCATGCTTAAAGAATGTTTTCCCCAGATAAACTACTCTAGGGTAATAGTTTTTTTTCTTCAGCACTTTAAATATGTCATACCACTCTCTCCTGGCCTGTAAAATTTCCACCAAAAAATCTACTGCTAGATGTATTGAAGCTCCCTTTTATGCTATTTGTTTGTTTTCTCTTGCTGCTTTTAAGATTATTTCATCATCCTTGACCATTGCAAATTTGATTATTAAATGCTTTGAGTCAGTCACCATTGAGTTAAATCTGCTTGGTGTGCTACAAACATTTTGTACTTGAATTTTGATGCCTTTCTTTAGGAGTTCTCTGATTTTATCCTTTTGAATAAACTTTCTACTGCTATCTCTTTTTCTGCATCCTTTATAAGACCAATAATTCTTAGATTTGCCATTTTGAGACTATTTTCTCAGTCTTGAATGAATGCTTCATTTTTTTTTATTCTTTTGTCTTTTCTGACTGTGTTTTCAAATAGCCTGTAATCAAGCTCACGAATTTTTTCTTCTCCTTGATCAATTTTGCTATTAAGACACTCTGATACATTCTTACGTCAATTGCATTTTCCATCTCTATAATTTCTCCTTGATTGTTTTTTAATTATTTCAATCTTTTAGTTACATTTATCAGATAGAATTCTAAATTCCTTCTCTGTGTGATCTTGAATTTCTTTGAGTTTCCACAAAGCAGCCATTTTGAATTGTCTGTCTCAAATGTGGTCTCACATTTGCCTCAGTCTCCAGGATTGGTCCCTGGTGCCCAATCTAGTTAGTTTGATGAATTCATGTGTTGCTGTATGGTATTCATACTTGTGATGTTTGTTGGTGTCTAGACATTGAAGAGCTATTCCAGTCTTCATAGTCTGCACTTGTTTGTACCCACCTTTTTTAGGAAGTCCTTCCAGGTATTCACAGAGACTTGGGCCTCAATCTGAATGATGCTGCGGTTCTAATATACTCTTAGAGGCACTACCTTAGTGGTCTTGGGTAAGATCCAGAAGAATTATCTGTATTAATAAGCAGAGACTCTTGTTCTCTTCCCTTACTTTCTCCAAACTGATGGAGTCTCATTCTGTGTGCTGAGCCACCTGGAGCTTGGGTTTGGGTGATGAAAGCACCCCTGTGGCCACCACTACTGGGACTATTCTGGGTCAGACCTGAAGCCAGCATGGCACTGGTTCTTACTAAAGGCCTACTATAACCACTCTCTGGCTACTGCCTATGCTTACTCAAAGCTCTAGGGCTCAACAGTGAGAAGGTGAGGAAGCCAGTCAGGTTTATGTCCTTCACTTCATGGTGGCAAGTTTTCCCTAGCCTTGGGTGGGTCCAGAGATGCTTCTTAGAGCCAGGGATTTGTGTTAAGAACCTTAGAAATCTAAGTATTCTATTCTACTGCACCTAAACTGGCCCCTCTAACCACAAAACAAAGTTCCTCCTACACCGCTCTCTCCTTTCTATGGGAAGAAGAACCTCTCCCATTGGCCACCACCACCACCAGCCCATGGGGAGTTCTGCCAGGCCACTGCTGATGTTCACTTAAAACCAAGGGCTCTTCAGCCAGCTTGTGGTGAATCCTGCCAGGCCTGGTACTCACCCTATAGGGCGATGGGCTCCCCTCTAGCCCAGGTCAGGTCCAGTAATTCTGTCCAAGACCATAGGCCTATACTTGGGGACATCAGGAACTTGCTTGACTCAGCCACCTTACTGTGGCTTAGCTGGTGCCTAAGCTGCAAGACAAAGTCCCCTTTACTTTTCACTCTGTTTTTCTCAAGCAGAAGGAGTCTTTTACTGTAGTCACCACAGCTGAGCATGTGTTCATTGACACTTTTAATCCAACATGTCTTAGAGTCTCACTCAAGTCCCATGGCATACTACCTGCATATTGCTATTGCTTATTCAGGACCCAAGGGCTCTTTATTCAGAAGATGAAAAATCCTGCCAAAACTGGGTCCTTCCTTTCAAGGTACTGGGTTCCCTTTTGACCCATGGTGTGTTTAGAAACATTATCTGGGAACTAGCAGCTGGAATGGGAGCCTCATGACTGTACATTGCCCTGTCCTACTGTGGCTGAGCTGGTTTCTGAGATGCAAGAAAAGCCCTCTTTTCTGTTTTCATTCCTCTCCTTAAGAAGAAAAGCAATACTTTTGCTGCTCTGAGCTGTGCTGTCTGGGGTTGGGGGAGGGGTGGTGCAAGAAGTCCCTTTGCCCTGCTAGCTTATGTCTCCCTAGGTCATGTGCCACTCTAATCCACTGGCACTACACCCAGCCTAGCACTAGGAGTTGCCTAGGAATTGCAGTCTTTTGTCCTAGACTGCCTTTCAAGTTTACCTAGAAGCCCAGAGAGCTTCAGCCCAGGGGGGCGGGGTCTGCTGAGAAACTCTAGTTCTCAATACTGGGATGAGTGACTCCTCTTTTGTTAGGGCTGGTCCAAATGTTTCCTCCATGCGTAGGTGCTGGCTGAGCCCAGCATGGCTTCATTCTCCACTGTGACAGGGCAGCACTGAGATCAATGTAAGGTCTCCCAGTCATTGTGTTCTCTCTTTTCAAATTGCACAGATTCTCTATCCCAGCTGCAGGACCTATGCTGGACAATGGTAAGGGGTGGTGTTTGTGACTCAAGACTGTCTCTCCGACCTTCTTTAATGCCTCTTTTGTCTATATGAAGTTAAACCCAGGTACTCTGGTTGCTCATCTGATTTTTCTTTCTTGTGATGGTGCTTTTCTGCGTGCAGAGAGTTGTTAAAATTTGGTGTTCCAGGAGTGGGGATGAATGTTGCAGGCTTCTATTCCACTGACACCATAATGGAGTGCTCCATTAGCACATGGCATTGTTCAAAGTTCCAGCTTATCATTAGTTCTCTGACATCACTCTAGTGGAGGAAATGGTGGGAAGGTTGTCTCCTTACAGCAGGGCAAATGTCGAAGTCTAGGTCCTCCACTCTGTTTTTTTTTTCTTATGAAGTAGAAGTAAAACTGTTATTTTTCCTTTGCTGTTTCGCTACAGTAAGATTGCTATTGTCTCAAAGTTTTCTCTTATTAGGCTTCTTTTTTCTGGTCCTTTAGCTAGTAAGAACAAGCTTTTGTTGGGATTTTTTTTTTTTTTTTTTGCCTGCACACACTGTATTCTTTAGAACCCAGTCTGGGGTGTTTTGGGTAAAAAAAAAATGAGGTACATCACCACAGTGTCGTCTTTTGGACTCCTTGTATGCTAGCTGCTTTACATTCCTCTCTTACCCTTTAAAAATTGTCTCATGTTGTTTTATAAATATATTAATATTATCCAGGTTTTAGTAACCATACATACTAGGAGGAATAAAAGTTGTTTCTGGTCCATCTTTTCTACAACCAGTGCTCTCAAAACCTCCTTTTTTTAGAAAATGCAAGACTAAACTCAATCGCAATAAAGATTACTGTTTTTATTTAACATATTCTTCCTTTCCTTTCCAAATACATGCACTAAAAAGTGTTGTATTCCTGAATAAACAAATTATCTCTGAGAAAAATTTATCTTTAATCTGCTATAGTAACACTCAGAAAATTGCTTGCCCAATTCATCAGATTGCTGCTGGAAAAAACATTAATTTTCTTTTAAGCTTTCTAATTTACTCTTTCGAATTAACTTAGACTGTAAGACGCTCTGATTGAATAAAAATGAAAGTGATGTGGCTAAAGGTAAATTATAAGTTTGCTCGCAGGCTAACTCCTCTGTGGCAAAATTTTTTTCTTGCTGTAGTTTTTTTAAGAAGTGGGAAAAAGCTAAGGAAAAATTACTAGAATCAAGTTAAGTTCATACTGAAATATTTCAAAACCAGTCATGAGATAGTCCTGGTTATCATTGTTGATATAAACTCCAAAATATTCAGCATGCAAAAAAGTACAATGCAATGGATTCTAGTGTTAATTCTGACACCCACAAGCCACGTGACTTTTGCATACGTACTTTTAAATTGGAGTAATGTGTGGCTGCTTCATAAAGCTGTTGTGAAGAATGAGCAATATATACTTTAATCTCTCTGAATAGTAAAAATTTCAACAGAAATGCAAATATGCATAAAATAAATATAACAATACTTTTTCAATCACAATTTCATCTTTGTTGTGTCCATCAGACCTACAATTAGCACAATGTAAAAGAAAAATGGGTTCAATCATACTACACACACCATTCTGCCATGTGTTTTTTTAAACTTACCAATGTGACCATCTTTCCATTTCTTTCTTTCTCTCTCTTTCTATATATATATATACACACACACATGCATATGTACATACATACATACATAGATGGCATCACTGATAAGTTATTACTGTTATTGAATTAATACCATATTGGTGGACTTTTAGGTTGTTTCCATATTTTAATATCATAAACTGCTTCTTAATATTATTAAAACCATACTCAGTTCCCTGACCCTCATAGTATGTCTCCTAAAGACTAGCTGATGTTTAGCTAGCTTATTCTTATTAACAAAAGTTTCTCTAACTTTTCATGGTTTAATTATTTACCAGAACTACTTATTTGTAAAAACTTATCTCTTATTCTCAATTGCCACACAGAAGAACATCAACTTCAAAAAAAGGCCTTGGATGTCTCTATTTTCTCCGCCATTCCAACTGCTTTCTTTTATATCTTCTGTTTATATGTAAACCTAAGTTGACATTTTTTGGTGGTTCAGGATGATCACTAATCAAATAATTATGATTCTAACATGTAGTAGGTGTTCAGTAAATTTTCACTAAACAAAACTCAGCTATTATTTGAATGCCTAATGTATTTATAATACTATCCAAGTGATCTCAGTAAATACAGAGATCTACAATTTACTCCGTTCTCTCATCCCCACAGTACTAACATATTAGTTGAAATAATAGCTAATAGCTAACATTGCAAAACCACTATGCTTCTGTCACTGTTTTAAGTATTTTATATACATTAACTATTTTAATATTCTCAACCATGCCATGAGGTAGAGTCTATTATTATTTTAATCTTATGAATGAAGACACCAAAGCACAGATAAATTAGGTGATATGACTGAGGTCACACAGCTGGTGAATATCGCAGATAACATTTAGACCCATAAAATTTGACTTTAGAGCTTGTATTTCTGTCTTTATTGTTTGTTACTATGTTGCAAGATATGTGCACATAGATTAATCATTTACTGCCTTGATTTTGCTGTAAGTGTATTCAGAAAGGCATTTAACAAGGTTGAAAATGATAAGACTGAAAAACATTGAGAAATACGTTTGGGATGACAGTACAAAAATTTGTTTTCTTAATGACGTTTCAACCAGACATACACTATGTTCATTAAGAAATTTATATCAACCAGAAGGTAAGTTTTTCAAGATCTCTTTTTGCCTCCAACCTCTTGAATGTTTTTTATTCAATCCTAAAAAGAAGACAATACATAGTTACCCAACCTGTTGATGGCACAAACCTGGAAGAAACAATAAACATACCAGTAATAAGAACCAAACTTACAAAATAATTGCAAACAGCTTTATAATCTTAAAGTTATAATTTATATGACTTAGAATTTTATTCTTCAATTTGAAATGTCTAACATATCAATAAACATTCAGATTTCATCATTGAACACGTGTTTATTGTATGCATACATTAAAAAAAGTAAGAAGATGCTTGACATAATTATTTATTTATTCAACAACAAATAATATCTCAGAAGTCATGTACTAGTGCATAATTACACGGTTATAAAGAACTGCCCACTATAGGGTAATTTATAAAGAAAAGAGGTCTAATTGACTTACAGTTCAGCAGGGCTGGGGAGGCCTCAGGAAACTTAAAATTGTGGCAGAAGATGAATGGGAAGAAAGGCACCTTCTTCACAAGATGATAGGAAAGAGAAGTGCCAGAGACACTCAATCTACAAATGTAGGTGTACTTGTGTGAAAGCAGATCTATGAGCAAACTGTAGCCATTCATTTAGGAGCAATCCAGTTAGAAATGAGAAGTGAAAATCCAATGCTTTCCACAGTGATGAGTCTACCATACTAAAATTTCAGTTTATGTTTGTCTCTGATTTTAGTTTACCTTCTACCACAGGGTATGTTTACCCATAGTATCTGTGATCTCATGAACTTTTTAAGTGGTTGGTAGCAAGATATGGAAGAATAACCAAGGATAAAATTGTCAGAAATGCTCACTTTAATATGGGAAGTACCTCTTAGGCTGTACAAAGATGAAATTGACTGTCTCACAATGTGGTAAGTTCCTTATGACTGACAGGGTTCTAATGTAAATTGGATGACCAAATTTAAGAACACTGTAGAAATTACAAAATCACTAAAGTGATTTTTTAAACTATATGACTATATGGCTTTTAAAAATTTTGTATAAATTTGAGGAATATAAGTGCATATGTTTATATAAGTGCAGTTTTGTTACATGGATATATTGCATAGCGGCGAAGTCTGAGCTTTTAGTGTAACCATCACCTGAATAATATGCATTGTATCCAATAAGTAATTTCTCAACCCTAAATCCCCTTCTACCCTCTCAACCCTCCAAGTCTACAATACCCATTGTTGCACACTCTGTGTCCATTTGTACACACTATTTAGCTCCCACTTATAAGTGAGAATGTATTTGACTCTCTGTTGCTGAGGATTTTCATTCAATATAAAGGCCTCAAATTCCATCCATGTTGATGCAAAAGTCATAATTTTGTTATTTTTGTTGCTGAATAGTATTCTAATACTATATATATATGTATAATGTAGAGTATACAGATACTACACTGTAGTGTGTATACAGTATATACTCTATATACCATACTATAATATATATACTATACTGTATGTAGTATACATAGTGTATATATATATATACATACACACACTATACTATAGTAAATGAATATATATATATATATTATGTAGTATATATGTGATATGGTTTGGCTGTGTCTCTATGCAAATCTCATATTAAATTGTAATTCTCACAGTCCCTACATGTCATGAATGGGATCCTGTGGGGGGTAATTCAGTCATGGGGGGAAGTTTCTCCCATGTTGTTCTCATGATAGTAAGATCTCACGGAGTACGATGGTTTTATAAGGGGTTTCCCCCTTTGCGCAGTTCTAATTCTTCTCTTTTCTGCTGCCACGTAAACAAGGGCATGCTTGCTTCTTCTCTGCCATAATTGTAAACTTCCTGAGGGCTCCCAAGTCATGCTGAACTGTGAGTAACTTAAACCTTTTTTCTTTATAATTGCCCAGTCTCAGGTAGTTCTTTATAGTTGCATGAGAATGAACTAATACAGTAAATTAGTACCATACAGAGTGAGGTGCTGCTATAAGGATACTCAAACACGTGGAAGTAACTTTGAAACTGGGGTAATAGGTAGAGACTAGAACAGTTTGGAGGGCTCAGAAGAAGACAGGAAAATGTGGGAAAGTTTGGAACATCCTAGAGATTTGTAGGGCTCAGAAGACAGAAATATGTGGGAATTTTTTTTAACTGCCTAGAGACTTGTTGAATGGCTTTGACCAAAATGCTGACAGTGATATGGACAATGAAGTCCAGCCTGGAGTGGTCTCAGATAAAGATCAGAAACTTTGTGGGAACTTGAGTAAAGGTCACTCTTGCTATGCTTTAGCAAAGAGACCAGTGACTTTTTGCCCCTGTACTTGAGATCTGTGGAACTTTGAAATTGAGAGATATAACTTAGGGTAGCTGGTGGAAGAAATTTCTGAAGCAGCAAAGCATTCAAGAAGTGACAGAGTGTAAAGATTTGAAAAATTTGCAGGGCGATGATGCAGTAGAAATGGAAACCTATTTTCTGGGAAAAATTCAAACCTGTTGCAAAAAGTTGCATAAGTTATGAGGATCCAAATGCTGACTGACAGGACAATGGGGACAATGCCTCCAGGGTGTGTCAGAGACCTTCATGGCAGCCCTTACCATCACTGTCCGGGAGGTCTAGGAGGGAAAAATAGTTTCCTGGGCCAGGTACCCCTGCTCTTTGCAGCCTCAGGACTTGGTGCCCTGTATCCCAGCTGCTACAGACCTGGCTAAAAGGGACGAATGCACAGCTCAGGTCGTTGCTTCAGAGGGTGCAAACCCTAAGCCTTGGCAGCTTCCAAGTAGTGTTGAGCCTGTGTGTGCACAGAAGTCAAGAATTGAGGTTTGGGAACTTCCGCCTAGATTTTAGAGGAGATCGAAATGTCTGGATTTCTAGGCAGAGGTGTGCTGCAGGGGTGGAGCCCTCAGAGAGAATATCTGCTAGGGCAATGCAGAAGGAAATGTGAGGATGGAACTCCCACATTGAGTCTCCAATGGGCACTGCCTAGTGGAGCTGTGAGAAGAGGACCACTGCCCTCCAGATCCCAGAATGGTAGATTCACTGACAGCTTTCACCATGAGCCTGGAAAAGCTGCAGACACTCAATGCCAGCCTACGAAAACAGCCAGAAGGGGGATTGTCCCCTGCAAAGCCACAGACAGGGAGCTGCCCAAAGTCATGGGAGCCCATCTCTTGCAGCAGTGTGACCTGAATGTGAGACATGGAGTCAAAGGAGATCACTTTGGAACTTTAAGGTTTAATGAGTGACCTATTGGATTTCAGACTTGCATGAGGCCTGTAGCACATTCATTTTGGTCACTTTCTTCCATTTGGAATGACTGTATTTACTCAATGCATGTAGCCCCACTGTATCTAGGAAGTAACTATATATACTATATTATAGTAAATAACAAGAAAAATAATTATTTGGAAAATCATAAATTTTGCTTACTTAGAAATTGGATCTTTATTACAATCTGCTTTTTCCCTGAGAGTTCATGATAAAAAGTAAATAATAAATGCTATGCTGAAAAAATCTCCAGGGATCTAATATGAATTAATTGGGAAAAATGTCATGAAAAATACTCTCATTGATACAATTTATAAAACTAAGAAATGTTGATATTACTATTTGGAAAATGTGTGATCATTGTGAATTATTAAAAATAAAATATTGTTACAAGAACATAAAATAGTTCGATTGTCACCCTCAATGATAGTGTTTTATCACCACCCTATCATAATGCAATATGAGTCTACAATTTTAGAAATGGGTCTTATGAAAGGTTATTAAATGTACCTATTGCCTTTAGAGTCCTTCTGAAAGCCCACTTCAAACATTATCCAGTAGTCTTTAATAAACATTTTGAGATTCAAGATAATCTCCTCCCTCTCACCCCAGGGGGAAAAAAGATTTTTCTTTTGGCTCCTTAATTCACCTTTGACAAAAATGTTTGAAAATTCTGTCGACCCTATTGGGGAGCTTAGCCTTTTAAATAAATCTCTAAGCTACCTTTTTCACCTAGCTCAAACTTTCAGTTCAGAGCACATTTTTCTTGATAGCCCATGCATTGAGTTAAATTTACAAGAAATCAATTACAGAATCAAGGAAAGCTTCTTTCCATGCGCTTATACAAAAGTTGGCTAGAGTCACTCTGCTAGTAATCAAAGAACTATTGGTAGTGTGCTTCATCCTTTAAGTACTTTCCGATATTTGTGATCCAGAAAAATGCTTTCCTTCACCCCGGATTGCATTATTCTAGTGCTACTTTGTCTCTTTTCTCTAAGTTTACAACTTTTTGTTTTTATGTGTTTTCTAGATTTTCTTGTTCATGCACCAAACTATTTTTTTATCACATTTCTACCTGCTATTATATTAAAATAAATCTATGTAACATTATCTGTTACAATATTTGTACAATTAAAATAGAGTTTTCATTCTTTTCAAATCTAAAAAAGCTTACTCTGTGTACACACACACACACACACGTATATAAAATGACCATTGTATCACATTTAGTTTCTCTATCATTTTAGATGAATTCATTCATAATTAATTTTATTTGATTTACTTGTCAAATATCAAGTTTAAAAACTCCTCTACATAACATTGTAACACTTATATGACTTTGTACTCAGGATGCTCACAACAAGAGAAACATAACCAAGTAAGTTCTAACAACTACAAAATATTGCTTTAGCAAGATTTATTTCTGCACAAGTAAATTTTGTTTGCCACTTTCAACTATACACAATAATTTTTGGAAGAAGTGTATTTATCTGAAGCTATCTAATAAAAAAAAAATCAAGTCCAGGAGCGGTGGCTCACGCCTGTAATCCCAGCATTTTGGGAGGCCGAGGCGGGCAGATAATGAGGTCAGGAGATCGAGACCATCCTGGCTAACACAGTGAAACCCCGTCTCTACTAAAAATACAAAAAATTGGCCGGGCATGGTGGTGGGCGCCTGTAGTCCCAATTACTTGGGAGGCTGAGGCAGGAGAATGGCGTGAACCTGGGAGGCGGAGCTTGCAGTGAGCTGAGATCAGGCCACTGCACTCCAGCCTGGGCGACAGAGCGAAACTCCATCTCAAAAGAAAAAAAAAAGAATCAAATTGTCAAATAGAGTTTGAACAGCTAATCTTTTTAATTTCCTTAACTTTTGTCATTTATTTTATACATTGAATATAACCTCTACCCTCCAATATACAGTTGTCTTCTAGATATTGCCATTTGAAAGCCTCACACCACTCTCACACTTAAAATATATAAAATTAAGCAATGCAAACGTCCAATGATGGAAATTGGATAAACAAAATATGGTATATCCATGGAATGGAGTATTATTTAGCCTTCAAAATGTAGAAAATCTTGTCACATCATGCTACAACATGGATGAAACTTGAAGACATTTATGCTAAGTAAAATAAGCTAGTCACAATAAGACAAATACCGTATGATTTCAATTACTTGAAGTATCTAAAAGAGTCAAATTCATGGAAACAGAAAGTGGAATAGTGAGTACCAGGGGCTGAGGGGAGCAGAAAATGGGGAACTGTTGCTGAATGTGTATAGAGTTTCAGATTTGCAAGACGAAAACTTCTGAGAACTTGGTTGTACAACAATATTAATATGCTTAATACTACTGAAGTGTACATTCAAAAGTGGTTAAAATTATAAATTTTATTACATTTTAAACTAAAATTCTGACAATTATATATGAGATAAATTATATATATTAAAAATAATATATGAATATTAAAATGAAATTTATATTATTCAGTCAAGTCTTTTTTTCTCCAGTCTTCATCTAATGGGCATACCTGAGTTGAACAAGCTAGAATCATGAGTCACACTTGATAAATATCTCCCCTTCATTTCTCACCACCAATTTAGCACCAATTCCTGCCTAATTTTCTTTTGGAACATTTCTTGAACATGTTCATTTACTTTGAGTTATACTGCTCCAAACTTTATGCAAACCATTATTATTTTGTGTGCAGTCTCCTAATCTGTCTTCTAACACTAGATTTTTCTCCACTCCAAAACGTTATTCTCACAGTATTCAATATCTTAAAAACTGTGGTTAATTGGTATATGTGATGTCGTTGAATAAATTATCCTATGGTTTCCCTTTGCTCATTTAAAGTCTTATATCTTCAGGTCTGTACACCAGACTAATCACACGTTATTCTCACCCTCACTCTTCGCATTTCTGCCAGACTGGTCTTTCACTTCTTCCAAGATGTCACATTTTCTCAATCTCAAGGATTTTATTCCTGGTGTTTCCTCTACACTAGACTACTTTGGAAAAAATATATTCATTTTTTTCTGGTCTCATCTTATGTAACTTCCTCAGATGGGTTTCATTTATATACTAAAAATTGTAGCTCTTGTTTTAATGTAGCATACACAAGTAAAAGTACACAAATTATAAGTGAAAAGCTCAACAAGTTTTTCAAATGAAAACAACCATATTAACCACCAAGTCAAAAAACAGAAGGTCTCTTTTGTTTTCCTAGAAACAAACTCCTCTCTAAACAGCAAAAATTAGTTTTGCCTGCATTTTCATTTTTGTAAATGGAAGATTTCTATGTGTACCCTTGCACATAGATTGTACTTAATATTAAGTTTATGAGATGCATACACATTATTTTTCTGGTTGTTGTTTCTTTTCATTGCTGTACAGACTTTTAGCCTATGAACAAACCAAAATATATTACTCCATTCTACTGTAGATAGACATATACACTGTTTCCAGATGTCCTTATCAAGAATAATGCTGCTACAAATATTTTTAACATTTTTATGTGGTTTTTTGTGCTCAACTGCAGAAATTTGTTGAATATTTGCTAAGGAGTAAAATTAGTAGGCCACAGAATATGGTGGTGTTAATTTTTAGTAATACAGACAGTTTTCTTAAATGTTTTACCAATTTTTACTCCCACAAGTATTATATAACAGTTATAGTTGCTGCATATCCTCACAACATTTGGTATTTATAGTGTTTTTCATTTTTGCAATTCTGTTGTAGTAGTTAAAATTTGAATTTTCCTAATAATTAGTGAAATTGAACACCTTTTATGTGCACATTGATTATTAGGATGCACTTTTTCTGAAAGGTCTATTAAAGTAATTTGACCATCCTTAAATTGGTATTTTCTATTTTTTTCAAGGTTTCTTTTTCTTATTGATTTTGAGGAGGTATTTATATATACTGGATATATTAATATGCTTAACACTACTGAAGTGCACATTCAAAGGTGGTTAAGATGGTAAATTTTTATTACGTTTTTAAACTAAAATTCTAAAAATTATATAAATTTAAAATAATATATAAATATTAAAATAAAATTTGTATTCTTCACTCAAATCTTTTTTTCCCAGTCTTTCTCATCCAATGCGTATAACTGAGGTGAACAAGCTAGAATCACATTAGTCACACTTGATAAATATCTGCCCTTCACTTCTCACAACCAGTTTAGCACCAATTCCTGCCTAATTCTGGATATATGTGCTTTGTTGTGTGTATGTATTAAAAAATATCTTGTCAAACAATATGACTGGAATTTTTACTCTCTGAATGATATCTTTTTTTTTTTTTGAAACAGAATCTCACTCTGTTGCCCAGGCTGGAATGCAATGGCCCTATCTTGGCTCACAGCAACCTCCCCTTCCTGGCTCCCAGGTTCAAGAGATTCTCTTGCCTCAGTCTCCCGAATAGCTGGGATTACCGGTATCCACCACTATGCCCGGCTAATTTTTGTAGTTTTAGTAGAGACAGGGTTTCACCGTGTTGGCCAGGCTGGTCTCAAACTCTTGACCTCAGGTGATCCACTTGCCTGGGCCTCCCAAAGTGCTAGCATTACAGGCATGAGCCACTGCGCCTGACCTCTGAGTGCTATCTATTTATAAACAAATATTTTTAATTTAAATATGGTCCAATTTATATTTTTCTCTCTGTGGTTAGCATATTTGGTGTCCTTTTTGACATTTTTTTGCCTAACTTCAATGTGTGTATATTCTATTTTGTAACAACTTAATTGTGTTAAGCTTGCATTTAAATTTGCAATATATTTCATATTTGGTTTTGTACATGAGAATAAGTAGCCTCAAGATTATCTTTTTTAAAAAATGATATCCAATTTGACACAGCACAGTGCATTCAGAAAAGCATTTACTCTCTACACCAGAGCAGTGTTATTTTTGTCATGAATGGATTGACTAATATAGGTGTAGGTGTATTCATGAATTCTATATTCTGGTCCTTCAGTCTATTAGTATATCCTTGCACCACCAAACATACTTATCAATTGTATAATATTAAAAATAAATGATATATAGATGTTTATATTGTCCAACTTTGTTCTTCTTAACCAAGATTGCCTTGATAATTGTTGGGGCCATTTTGTGTTTATTTTAAAAAACTCTAATTTTCTACAATAAAACATAGTGGCACTACTTTTAAAACTTCATTATTAAGCATGGTGTTTACTATTGGGTTATGTAGATCGTCCTTATTGGATTGAAGAAGTTTCCATTTCTTCCTAGCTGTATTTTTTGTGTTGCTATGATTATGTATTATTTTTAGAAATTCTTTTTTTTTTTCCGTTGGGTTGGTGGTACTGTGCCCTTTGTCATTTCTGAATGTGTTTATTTGCATCTCCTTTTTTTTATTTATTGGTCTAGCAAGTGGTCTATCAATCTCATTTATTCTTTCAAAAAACAATTTTTAGTTCTGTTGATCTTTTCTATGGTTTTTCACACCTCAGTTTTATTCAGTTCAGCTCTAATTTTGGCTATTTATTTTCTTCTGCTCGCTTTGGTATGGTTTGCTCTTGCATTTCTACTTCCTCTAGGTGTGATGCTAAGTTGTTAATTTGAGATTTTTCTAACTTTCTGATGTGGGGTTATTTAGAACTATAAATTTTTAACACTGCTTTAGCTGTGTTCCAGAGATTCTGGTATCTTTGTTTTCACTAGTTTCAAAGAATGTCTTGATTTCTGCCTTAATTTTATTGTTTATAAAAATCTTATTCAGGAGCAGGTTGTTTAATTTTCATATAATTGTGTAGTTTGAGAGATCTTCTTAGTATTGATTTCTATTTTTATTGCACTGTGGTCTAAGAATGTGGTTTGTATGATTTCAGTTTATATGAACTTGTTGAGAATTGTTTCATGGCCAGGCATGTGGTTGATTTTGAAGTATGTGCCACATGCTGATGAGAAGAACGTATATTCTGTTGTTGGGTGTAGTGTTCTGTGGTGTCTGTTAGATTCATTTGGTCAAGTGTTGAGTTTAGGTCCTGATATCTTTTTAATTTTCTGCCTCAATAATCTAATACTGTTAGTGGGGTGTTGAAGTCTCCCACTATTATTGTGTGATTATCTAAGTCTCTTTGTAAGTCTCTGAGAACTTATTTTTATAAATCTAGGTGCTCTAGTATTGAGTGTGTATATATTTAGGACAGATAAGGCTTCTTGTTGAGGAAGACTTTCTATTTAACCCTTTATCATTATATAATGCCCTTCTTTGTCTTTTTTTTTCATCATTGTTGGTTTAAAGTCTGTTTTGTCTGAAATTAAAATAGCAACCTCTGCTTTTTTTAATTTTCCATTTGCATTGTAAATTATACTCCACCTCTTTTACTTTGAGCCTATGTGAGTCATTGCACAGGAGATGGGTCTCTTGAAGACCATTGTGTCTTGATTCTTTATGCAATTTGCCACGCCGTGCCTTTCAAGTGGGGTGTTTAGCATGTTTACATTTAAAGTTAACATTGATATGTTAAAATTTGATTCTGTCATCATGTTTTTAGCTGGTTGTTATGCAGACTTGATTGGGTGGTTGTTTTATAGTGTCAAGGGCTTATGTTCTTACGTGTGCTTTTGTGGTGTTCAGTAAGTCTTTCATTTCCATGTTTAGCACACTCGTAAGGACCTCTTGTAAATCAGGTCTGGTGGTGTTGAATTCCCTTAGCATATGCTTTCCTGAAAAGCATTTTATTTCTCTTTCACATATGAAGCATAGTTTCGCTAGATACAAATTCTTGGTTGGAATTTCGTTCTTTTTTT
>NW_012114722.1:1086861-1152640 GCF_000951035.1 Colobus angolensis palliatus | reverse complement strand
CATCTTGCTCCGCCCCTGGAATTTCGTTCTTTTAAGGATGTTGAATATAGGCCTCCTATCTCTTCTGACTTTTAGGGTTTCTGCTGAAAGGTCAATCATAAGCCTAGTGGGGTTCCCTTTGTAGCTGCCTGGCCCTTTCTAGATGCCTTTAATGTATTTTTTCTTTCATGTTGACCTTGGAGAATCTGATGACAATTTGTCATGAAGAGAAATGTCTTGTATAGTATCTCATAGGGATTCTCTGAATTTTCTGAATTTGAATGTCATTCTCTAGTGAAGCAGGAGAAATTTTCAAGGATAATATCTTCAATATGTTTTCCATGTTACTTACTCTCTCTCCCCCTCTTTCAAGGACACCAGTGAGTTGTAGGTTCGGTCTTGTTAAATAATCCTATATTTCTCAAGATTTTGTTTAGTTTTTATCCCTTTTTTTTTTCTTGATTTTTGTCTGACTGAGTTGATTTAAAGAACTGTTCTTCGTGCTCTGAGATTTCTTTCCTCAACTTGGTCTATTCTGCTGTTAATACTTCTGATTGTATTATGAAATTCATGTAGTGATTTTTTTCAGTTCTATCAGATCAGCTTTGGTTATTTCTTAAAATGAATATTTCATCCTCGAGCTCCTGTATCATTTTATTAGATTCCTTAGATTTCTTGCTTTCAGTTTTGACTTTCTCCTGAACCTTGAAAATCTTTCTTGCAGTCAGGATTCTAATTTCTGTGTCTCTCATTTCAGCCATTTTAGCCTGGGCCAACACCATTGCTGGGGAGCTAGTACAGTCATTTGGAGTTAAGAAGACACACTGGCTTTTTGAGAAACCAGAGTTCTTGCACTGGTTCTTTCTCATCTGTGTGGGCTATTGTTCCTTTAATCTTTGAAGTTGCTGTCCAGCATATGGGGCTTTTTTCTTTTATATCCTTTGATGCCCTTAGGAGTTTGATTGTGGTATCAGCTGGGCTCAGTCGACTGCCTTTGTTTCTCAATGATTTCAGGGGGCCAACACTCAGCTCTGCACTCCTGAACTGTGTGCTCCAACAATTGGTGAGTGGTACTAGGCCAGGGGCTTTGTTTTCTGTCCCTTCAAGGTTAAGCACCTGCTGTGCTGAAGGGGTTGAGGTGTTCTGAGTCCCCTGACAACAACACTACAATGAGTGCCAGCAAAAACACTTCTTTGAGGAGGTGGCAGAAGTGCCCACATCCATGTGTGCAACAGTAGCAGTGGTGTAGCAGGGTTAGTATGTGCTGGAGGGGTGGGGCAATAGTGATGAGGTCTGCATGCATGTGTGCCAGTGGCAACAGAGTAGTGAAGTCCCTGTGTGCACATGTGCCAACATACTGGTGGAGTGAGGCTGTGGGTGAGTGTGCCCTGGCAAAGCAGTGGGAGAGACTGCAGTTGGATGCCCATTGGCAGGGTCTTGTCTGTTGAAGACCTCTGATGGTTAGGTGCAGTCTTCTGGTGAAAAACTATGGTGACAGCCACCATATAGTGCCCCAGTTAGGTATCTGAGGCTGTGCTACAAGAGGGCACAGTCAAGCAAGGAACATGGGAGAGGTCAACAGACCTGATGTCACTAAGATCAGACAGCCCCGGCTGCATGGGCAGGACCACCCTGTTCGGTTCTGGTCCCATAGTCAACAAAGGCCAAAGCTACCTAGAGGAGCATGATGGGACTTTGGAAATGGGCATCCCTGACCATACTTCACTTCAGATGCAGGAGAAGCCTGCAGTCTTGTCTCTGCTATCTCTCCAAGCAACTCTCTCCCTATAAACTCAAAAGTCTGCAGGGATTGAGGGGTCTACTGAAGCTAGCATTCTGGAAGTCTGTGGTGACAGTGGACCACTCCTCACTGATTTAACTCACCACTTCCCCAGGAACAACTGGTGGCCAGGAATGAATCCTGGTGCTCATCAGTCCCATGCAGGGTTCACAGCTTCCTCCTCCTTTATTCTGTAATCTGCATCTTTCCTCCATCCACTCTTAGTGCCTTCCTTCCAAAGGTCAGCTCAGAGTGTGCCAGTTTTCTTGATGGTCTGGTCTTTCAGTGGGAAATGCTCCTTGTGACTTCATCTAGTCAGCCATCAGAGACTATTAAGAACATCTCTATGTACACAAACTAGAAAACCTAGAGGAAGTGGATAAATTCCTGGAAACATACAATCTCCTAAGATTGAACAAAGAAAAAATTGAAACCCTGAAAAGACCAATAACAAGTTCTGAAATTGAGTCAGTAATAAAAAGCCTACCAACCAGAAAATCCTTGGACCAGACAGATTCACAGCCAAATTGTCTACCAGATGTATAAAGAAGAGCTGGTACCAAACCTATTGAAGCTATTTCAAAAAAATTGTGAAGGAGAAATTCTTCTCTAATTCATCCTGTGTGGCCAGCATCTTTCTGATACCAAAATCTGGCAGAGACACAATGAAAAAAGAAAAATTTAAGCTAATACCCCTGATGAACATAGGTGCAAACATTTACAACAGAATACTAGCAAACCAAATCCAGCAGCACATCAAAAAGCTAATTTAACACAATCATGTAGACTTTATTCCTAGTATGCAAGGTTGATTAAACACACACAAATCAATAAATGTGATTTATCAAGTAAACAGAACTAAAACCAAAAACCACATGATAATATCAATAGATGCAGAAAGGCTTTTGATAAAATTCAACATCCTTTATGTTAAAACCCATCAACAAACTAGACATTGAAAAAAACATCCCTCAAAAGAGGATATACACGCAGTCAAAAAGCATATGAAAAAAATGCTCATCATTAACCATTAGAGAAATGCAAATCAAAACCGTAATGATACACTAACTCATACCAATTAGAATGGCTATAATTAAAAAGTCAAAAAGTATCAGATAATTGCAAGGGTGTGGAGAAAAGGGAATGCTTATACACTACTGGTGGGAATGTAAATTGTTTCAATCACTGTGGAAAGCAGTTTAGAGTTTTCTCAGAGAACTTAAAACAGAGCAACCATTCAACCCAGCAGTCCAATCACTGAGTTAATACCCAAAGGAATATAAATTGTTGCATCATAAAGACACATGCAGGTGTATGTTCATTGCAGCACTATTCACAACAGCAAATACATGACAACAATCTAGTTGACCATCAATAGTGTACTGAATAAAAATACATTGAACGTATGCACCATGGAATACTACACAGCCACAAAAAAGAATGAAATTGTGTTCTTAGCAGAAAGATTAATGGAGCTAGAGTACATTTTCCTAAGCGAATTGACACAGAAACAGAAAAGCAAATGCCACATGTTCTTATTTATAAGTAGGAGCTAAACATTGAGCACTGATGGACACAAAGTTAGGAACCATAGACAATGGGGATTACTTGAGGATGGAGGATGGGAGAAGGGTGAGGATCAAAAAACTATCAGGTACTGTGTTTATTATCTGGGTGATGAAATAATCTGTACTTCAAACCTCAGCAACGTGGAATATCCCTATGTAACAATCCTGCACAGGGACCCCCGACCCTAAAACAAAAGTTGGAAATAATTTTTTTATTTTTATTTTTTTGCTGTATCTATCAAGACAAATATGTGATTTTCTACTTTAAAAAATGTGATGAATTGTATTGGTTGATTTTAAATCATCTTTGCATTATTTGCATATACTCAGTTGCTCATGTTGTGTTATTTATTTATGCATCACAGAATTTTTCAAAGGTTTTCCACTCATATTTATTAGATATATATTTTCTAGAATTCCTGTCTCTCTCTCAGGTTTCGAGATCAAAGTCATATTGCCCCATAAGTGAAATGAGAATTATTCAGTGTTGTATATTTATCATATTCTTTGGAAATTTTGTAAAACAGTATAACTTTTTGACTAGAAGTTTTGCAAAAACTCATCATTGAAACTACTTAAGACTGGAATTGTTTGTTTTTTTTTTCCCAAAGGCTCTTAATGGCAGAGTTAATTCATTTAACAGACATGAAGTACTCACATTTTCCATTTCTTATAATTCAGTAAATTTTTTTCTCTAGGTACTTACTCATATAAATTATTAAAATGATTAGCATAAAATGTTCATATTGTCTTATTTTTTGTATGTGTAGGACAAATCCTGTTTTATTTCTGATATAATTTTTGTCTTCTCTCTTTCTTGATTTATCTGCCAGAGTTTTCTCAATTTTATAAATACAAGATGGTCATTGCTTTTCTCATGCTATATATGTGTGTATATGTGTGTGTGTGTGTGTGTGTGTGTGTATAAATCCTAGTAGGTTAGTTACACTAACATATTTTTTCTCCTTCATGAATATGTTGGTTGGGTGTCCTTCTGTCTTTGCATCCATTAGGCTTAGTCCAGTCTACAAGTTAGAATCAGATTTTCTCCAGGTTTTTCTCATTTTCCTTCAACTGGCAAGCATTCTGTGCATGTTCTACTTGTGTCAGATCGCAAAAGCGCAAGTGGGGAAGGAGAAAAGTCTAATGTTTTCTTAAGACTTAGATTTGGATGAAAAACAAAATCATTTCAAACCACATTCTCTTGGCTAAAGCAAGTCATAAAGCCAAGCAAAAATTCATGTGGTAAGGAAGTAATCTTTGCCTGTGGTGGAAGACAAAGTCACAAAATAAGTGATAGGCACGTCCAATTCTATTAACGGAGAAAGAGAAGAGTTGTCAGCAACCATCCAATTCATCACCTTATTCTTGTCAAATAATTAAATTTTGGCTTTAGTTATTTTCTTTTTTGAACATTTGTATTTTATCATGTATTTTTGTTGTTATATTTATGTATACCTTCCTTCTATTTTTTATGGACTAGTTATTTGTAGTTTTTGTCTCGATTGTATTGTTGTAAGCTTAGATTATTTGATTTTTCCTGCTTTTGTATCAAATATGTGCACAAAGGAAATAAAATTTCCTCAAAATGATTGTTTAACTTTGTCCCATAACTTTTAATATATTTTATTTTTATTATTATTCAGTTAAAATTACTTTCTAATTTATCTTGACGTTTCTAATTGGCCTATATTTAATCATTTGAGGGGGAATGTACAGCTCAATTTCAAAAAATAGGCAATTACATTGTCTTATGGGGATTCTGACAATTACTAAATACCTATTTTAATTTTGCATTCTGTAACTGAGGAAATAACCACAGGATGTGTTTGATACCAACTGGACCCACTTTTCGTGGATGTGAGATAAAATTCCATTGATCATCTGACATCCATAAGCTCCTACTATAACTGGTAGGCCATAATGATGTTTGGAGTCCCCAGGTATTATTTCAGAGTCAGAGTTTAGTCGTCTCTACAAGGTATGATTATTTCCTCTTCTCCAATGCACAGTTACCTTGGTAAAAGGCCAAAAGTCCCCTTGAGGAAGGCTGGGAGAAAGATTGATAGTATAAAGTTTTTGTAGTATATCAAGGTCTTTTTTCAAGAAGACACAGCCTTCCCTTCATTCAAGGGGCCTGAGTCTATAAAGAGGCTCAAGTATGGGAATTGATCGAGGGGCCATTTCTCTTTGTTTTTATGATTTAGGTTAAACTTTTATTCATTTCACCTATAACTTTTCTGCTTATCAAATAAGAATGTAATAGGCTTCCTATACAATTTACCTCTGGAAATACCAAGGTCAATTAGCCAATGCCATAGCTTTATAAGAGTCAGATTTTTCTGATTGCTGCTTTGACTCTGCTATTTATTACAGTAAGCACATCCACCTTGCCTTTGGTACTTAAGGGCTGACACTTGGCCCATGCCACTTGGGGTCCTTTCAGTCCCATCGCATATAGGTTTCCCAGTTCAGGGGAGGTAGTTCCCACTATAAGATTTTACCTACAGAGAACAATCATGGAGCTCTTCATGGATGCTAGCTCTCGCCTCACAATTTATTTTCTCAATATTGGTGAAAGATATGCATTCTTGACATAAATACAAACATAAATATCTTCATCAGTGTTATTCATTTTTATGTGGATTTAAAAAACCCTGGTATAATTTGCTTTCAGCATTTTACTATTTCTTGTAATGTGAGCCCACTTGCAACACATTTTCACTTTTCGTTTATTTTGAAATATCTTTATTTCTCCTTCATTTTTGTATATGAGTTTTGGTGGATATAAGATTCTTGATTGACTGTTGTTTTTAATTGCGCCATCTTAAACACGTCATTTCACTGTCTTCTAAACTCCATTGTTTTTCATAGAACATCAACTAAGATTTTATTAGAGTTATCTTGTACTTGATGAATTGTGTTTCTCTTACTGCTTCCAAAATTTTTCTTTGTCTTTCAACATTTGACTATGCTGTGTTGTGTTATGGATCGCTTGTGTTTATATTATTTGAGGCTTAGTTGGGCTTCTTGGATGTAATTATTAATATTTTATATTAAATTTGGGTAATTTTTAGTCATTTGTTATTTAAATATACTTCCCAATTTTCTGTCTTTCTGTCTCTCCTTTCTTTCTGGCATTTCCATTATGTATACACTGGTTTATTTATCAGTGTTCCACATTTCTGAGGTGCTGTTTATGTTTCCTTATTTTTTTCTCTCTTCTTCAGACAGCATAATTTCTATTGATGTGTATTCAAGTTGGTTGATTCTTTTATCTGCCAACTCAAATCTATTGTGGAGCTACTCTATTACATTTTCTATACTGATTGTTGTACTTTTTAACTCCAGCATTGTCATTTGATTCCTTTTTGTAATTTCTATGAATTTATTGATGTTCTCTACTTCATAAGAAATTGTCATACCTCCTTTCTAATTCTTTCAGCGTGACTGTGTTGGGCTATTTCAATGAAATCTATTTTTCTCACAGTATCCAGTCCCTGATGTTGCTCCTTACAGGCCACAGTCTTGTGTATTCATATAATCTCCGAAAATCAGATATTACTGGTTTTAGATGAGCTCTTTTTGACTGTTATTTCCTTGACCATTTTAAGTTTCTCAGCTATCTGCTCTATTAGAATCATATGTACCTGTTAGCTTTATCTTGTTGGTAGGTAAATTTCTCTACTGCTTTCAACCTTTGAATTTTTGCCATTTGAAATTAATTTTTCCAAAGTCTATTAAATTTTGGTCTTCTGAAAGGCATAGGTTGTTGTCAGTCTTTAAGGCTTGCCCTGACCCTACCCTGGACAAAAATGCTGAGCTATTTAGCTGGAGGTGGAGGAGAGAGAATGAGGAACTCAGTCTTCATGGCTGCCCTACTCAGATCCTCCCTATGTAGCCGAATCTGAGTATGTGTATGTGTTTATGGGCAGTGAAACTTGGGCCAGCTGGTTGCTACCACTGCTTTTGTGTAAAACTCCTTCAGCCCCAAGCCAGGAATAATAAAAATCTTTCAATGTTGACCAGCGTCTAAAGATACCAGGGATAGATCTTTCATCCAGTAAGCTGGGGATGTAGTAGTTGCCACTCAGCTGTTAAGCCCACTGGAGTAACTTTCCCACAACACAGTGCTATGCCAGAAAGGAATATTGCAATTTTTATCACTTGCCCCATGTGGATTGCCATTACATAATGGGAGTGAAAAACAGGTACCACCTGGCTCTTACTACTTGCTCAATATAAGCCACCCACAGCATAGTGCTGTGGAAAATGGGATCTGTTTATTTTAACTGGCTGACAAACCTCCCAGAATAACTCTTCCAACATAGTGAGCTGTGAAAGACAGGAAACTCTCTCTTAGCTGCTGATCTCACTAAAACAGTTTTTTTTTTTTTTGGTTTTTTGTTTTTTGGGTATTTTACAAGACAGAGTTGTGAGGTAATGTGTGGAGTTCTTGGCTTGAATCCCATTGCCTCTAAATGTTTTTGTTTTCTATAGGTTTTGTTGAAGAAATGGTTCTCAATTTGTTTTAAGACCTTTGATCAATATCTAAAGACTTTGAACAATTACATTTAACAATTTTGAACAATTTAATAGAGTACATCTAGCAGAAACTTTCTCTGAGTTACTTATACTGCCATTCTGGAAAATCCTCTCCTCTAAATGTATTTTAAACTATATTATGTTCACAGTCAATATTAAGCACATACATTTACATAGTCATCATTCATATATTTACCCTTTCCATTGCTCTTCATTTCTTACTTCAATTCCACAGTTGTCTCTTGGATCATGTTTTTCTGAAAAATTGTATTTAGTGCAGTCTTGCTAATGAAAAATTACTTTAGTTAGTGTTCATCTGAAAATAGCTATTTTCTTTCATTTTAAGATAACATTTTAGCTCAGTGTAGAATGCTAAATTGATTATTGCCTTTCAGCATTTAAAGATGTTCATGTTGTCGTCTACCTTTTGTTTGTTAAAAAACCCAGCTGTAAGTTTTCTCTGACTGCATATATGATTTTCTCTCACTTTTTAAAACAGTCTTACCATAATATATCTTTGAGTATTTTTATTTGTATTATGTTTGTGGCTCAAAAAGTTTATTAAATCTGTGAGAAAATATCTCTCATCAATTTTGGAGAAAACCTTAGACATTTGTTCATCAGATAATATTTCTGCATTACTGTCTGCCTGCTCTGTCTCTGTGATTCTGCCCCCATAAAATGCAGACCTTTAAATGAATCCCTTCTTTTTTTACATTCTTTTCTGTGCAAAAGAATAGTATTTTGCACTAATCTCTGTGTTTTATACAGAAAACACTAATTTTTACACAGAAAAGGGTGTAAAAATGGGATTAATTTAAAACACTTCCAATTAGTGTTTAACACAACCTTCTGTTGTATCCAATCAGTAGCTAACCCATCTAACCAATTTATTTCAGGTATTGTACTTTTCAGTTTTTTAATTATTCCATTGACTATTTACTCTTATTTCATAGATTCCAAATTTCTCATGGAATTATTTATATTTGAATTATGTTTTATCCGATTTTTTCTTTGATTTCTGCAACAGATTAGTTATAATTATTTAAATTTCTTTATAAATAACTTTTACATCTGCATCACCTATAGGCCCATTTTAATTATCAATTTCCTATTGGTTTCTGGTCATGTGATCCTGTGTTTGGGTGTATCTAGTAAATTTTAATTTAATGATAGATAACATTATCCTCCTCTGTTGAATGTTCAACTCTTTTTTTTTTTTTTTTACCAGATAAATACAGTAGTGGCTAATCAACTTCATACTTCTTTAATTTGCTTATTTTAGGCTAGTTTGCATCCCTGGCCAGACTTAGTCTAACTCTTGTTTATATCTGTTCCTCCAGGGTCTTCATTTAAAATCCTGATGTATTTTTCCTTACTCATTTTTCTGAACTCTAAGATTTTTCTCACAAAACAGCAAGAAAACATAACTCTTTATGTCTGAATCTTTCCCCTTAGGTTTTTAGCTTTCAAGCCCATGTAGAAACTTTACGGAGCAAATGTTCTGGGGCTAAAACTAGTTGTTAACCTTGAGGACACCCAGCTCTGCCAAAATTCCTGCCAAATTTGTTGTCACCTTGTAGTAGCACTCCATCAGACTCATTACTGAATTCATAGTCTTTGACCTCCTTTCTGTGCCCAAATTCACGAAATACTGCTGAAAGTCTGATAACTTTTCTGAGATGATTCTCTCTTCGAAGTCTCAGCTGCTCTGGTTCTTCTTGTCTCAGCAGTTCAATGTTGCCTTCGATTAGATAATTTCTGTAATTTATTGAATGAAGGAACACTGATCTATCACCATAAACTCCACGTTCCATGGACACCTAATTTGATTTAAGTCTGCCTTGCTACTCCTCTCATATCATATTATTTCAACCTTTACAGCATGTAGCACAATACACAATTGTGTATTTATTTGTTGCCACTGATCTTGTATCTGCTTTCCCCACTTGACTATAAGAGTTCCCTCTCTCCATTATATCTTTTTCACCTATCACGGCTTCTGAAATACAGAAGGAGCCCAATAAATAATTATTAAATGTAATAATTAAACATTTCTTTATTTGATTTATATAAATCTATTTTTAAAGACATTTTAACTCCTGGAAATATAAAATATTTTAATAATTATTTTATGCATAGAATTATTCTAGTACCAGAGGTGTTGTTATTTTCCAGAACCACAAAATCTAAACTTGTACTTATGATGAAAGGACCACATTTAATTATTTATCTTTCTTAATGCCACTACAAGCCAAAGACAGAGCATAATAGTCCCCTCTTTGAGAAATATACTGTGCGTAGCTTAAAAAGAGTTAGGCTTTGGTGGTTGTGCACACAATTTAAAAAGGAGGCACCATATTCCTGTAGCAACTGAATGACTAACCAACATCTTTTTATGGTTTGTCCGACATGTTTTCACTGTAAGTGCTGGAGGTATAGATAAGAGCTACGGCAACTACTTCAACTGTAATGGGATAAACATGTACACATATACTTCCTCTAGTGCAAAATCACAGTACAAGGAATAATTTGAAGGAGTTTGCAGAAATGCACTATAATTTGTCTAAATGAGTGTGTGTGTGTATATTTTAAACTCTTCTAGTTAAAATGAATATTGAACATATCCATGCTTTTATTAATCATTGCTGGTCGCAATTCTAATTACAATAAATAACTTAATGTTGACAATGTAGTTATAATTATTCTTAAAGAGTAAATGGTTCCACATGCATATGTGAAAGACATTATACTTTTCAGAACACCAGGGTAATTTGGTCCATAATGACCTCAATGCTCTCCATAATGCTTTAGAGGACTGAAAACAACAAATTGTGTCCCTAGTGTACTTTCTGTATATTCACGGCATGATATGCCCCCAGAAACCCCTGGACAACACTCAAATAAGTATCTGAGAGACATGTACAATATTTTAAGCATTGAGGAAATAAATTCTAATGAATTTGTCCTATTTAAACCAAAACTTAATCACTTCAACATCTACTTCATATATGAAATAACACATGACTAAAATTCGTCTTACCATTGTGAATTATACATTTCTCATTAGAAATGCTGATAAACATAACTTTGTGCAGGGATGTGGAACTGTAAGTCCAATAAATCTCTTTCTTTTGTAAAAAAAACAAAAAACAAAAAACATTACTTTGTGTAAGAAAATAATGGTTTGTGTAGATTTAAATCTTACTCATTCTATCTTTAAAACATGTAATTGGGCCAGCCATGGTGACTCACACCTATAATCTTAGAACTCTGGGAGGCCAAGGTGGAAGAATCACTTGAGCCCAGGAATTCAAGATCAGCCTGGGCAACAGTGAGACCTCATCTCTACAAAAAATGAACAAAATTACCTGAGCATGGTGGCACACACCTGTGGTCCAGCTACTTGAAGGGTTGAGGTGGAAGGATAGATTGGGACTGGGAGGTTGAGGCTGCAGTAAGCTGTGATTGAACCACTGCACTCCAACCTGGCCGACAGAGCAAGAAACTGTCTCAAAAATAAATAAAATAAAAATAAACAATAAAAATGTAATTGGGCTAGAGGATTTTTAAATTTATAAAATAAAACTCTGTTCCAATTTATATGTTTGTGGGGAATAGACATAATCTCATAGAATATACATTTTTTTCAATTGTCATATAAAAGAAAAAAGTTTTAATCTATTTACTGATGTAGCAAGAGATTCTCAAATTCAGAAAACCATAAAACTTTTCACCAGTGAATGAAAAATTTCAAGGGAAGTTACATTTTATGACACTTGGGGAGAAAAGAGTTGTTTAATGTATAAATTGCTTCCGCTCATCTCTGTTGCTATGCCACTGGTGTGTTAATATTCATTTGTTTCTCCAGGTTTATCATAAGAAAATAACAATTTTAGGGGAATATTTAATAAGCTGGGACCAGAGGTTCTTCAATTTAAGGTGCTAATAAAATTATGCATTAAACAAATTAAATGGATATTATGCAAATTTTCAAGTAGGTAGTTTTAGATGTCAAATCATTTTTCATATATTATTTTTAAGTCAAAATTGCCCCCAACAAACCCTGTTCTGGTCAAAATAGAGTGGCCCATTCCTCTCAGGTACTCATTATTACAACAAAGAAATCTCAGTCATAACACAATAAATGAGCATTTAAAAAAATACTCTAACAGATATAAAAACTAAGTTGGGTTACCTAGTGACCTCGTGACTTGAGCAAAATGACAATAATCTTCCAGGGTTTCCTTTTTGCCTCCTGTACATCCTGAACATAGTGCTGCAAAAGCCTCCAAGCCAGAACCATCAACAGGCATACACTAAAGAAGCTTCAAGAAAAGCCCGTTCTCATCCCTAGCCTAGAGACTTGGAAAAGAGTGGTTTAACTACAGAAAACGTTTTTGGCAAACTTACCCTATTTCAATGAAACACCAACAGAAACTTGGCCCCATTCCCACAGTTTTAATGGGGCCGATGGAGGAGCTAATCTGCCATTACACTCCACAGAAGGAAATTTTGGACTTTCATTCTCCTGCATGTTAGTGTCAGTGGGGCAAACAAGAAACTGCTTTCCCCACTGGATTGTGTCAAGAGGTCTGAATTGGAAGCCAGTTTTTCACCCATTCCTCTGTGGAAGCAGAAAATCTGATTCCCTTGCTGGGGTAGAATCAGTGAAGCTGAATGGGAACGGATCCTTTCCTCACCCAAAGGAAATAAGTGCTGCTTGATTTTTCTGACTGAATAGTGCTAGTGGAGTCCAGCATCAATCTCAGCCCTCATCCTCACTGATCAGTAAAGAGAAGTTAAGAAGGCAGGGTAAAGCAGGGCTGGTATTCAATCTACTTCATCCCCACCCTGGTGTCATTGGGTCTGACTGAGGAGCTGTGCTTCCACCCCCGTGTGGTGTAAATAAATGAGACCGA
This sequence comes from Colobus angolensis palliatus, assembly GCF_000951035.1. Classification (NCBI taxonomy): domain Eukaryota; kingdom Metazoa; phylum Chordata; class Mammalia; order Primates; family Cercopithecidae; genus Colobus; species Colobus angolensis. The sequence continues at coordinate 1,139,846 of NW_012114722.1, read as the reverse complement.
ATAACGTGATTGTGAATTGGAGGTAGTCAGTAATCTTCCTTCTTCCTAGTGTCAGCAGGGCCTAGTGGAAGAACATCCACAACCATCTGGCAGCAGTAACACTGAAAGAAGTAGTTTGATGCAGGACTTGTGCCAGTGGGGAACTGAACTTCCATAACCACTTAGTATCAGTGAGGCAGAATACGGTGATGCAAGGTCAGGATAGTCAGGACTCTGCTTCTCCACCTTCTCTCAGTTCATATAGTCAAGTTGGGACCTAACTTCTAAACCTATATGGCATCAGTGAGTTGGATTGTGGTTGTGAAAAGTAGGGCTAGTTGGCATTCATTTCCCCTACCCTCCAAGATTGTCACTAGGGCCAGGTAAGGAAGTCATTCGTTATTCCCAACCTGCAACAACAACAACAACAACACACACACACACATATATACGTGCGTGTGTGTGTGTGTGTGTGTATATATATATATATATATATAAATATATGCCTTCCACTTCTCTCTCAGGTCAACCACGGAGCTAATTATACATCCATACCACTCAGAGGGAATGAGAAAATGTGAAGTGGTAGTTTTACTTTTACTGGGAGGGTTTCAGGGTGGTGAAGAAAGGTACTTAATTTCTACAACCACTCCATCAGTCTGCAATGAGGCAGTGTGAACCAGCACTCTAGTTTTCCTGGGCTATATCAGCAGAACCTAGATAAAAGTTGAACATGCATACACACACACACACACACACACACACTTGTCCCTTGTACTGCAGGTCAAGAGAACAGTCTACTAAAAAAATATTAAATATGACCACTGTCTTATAAAATATTATACAAATTTTCTAGGATATAAGCATAATCACTTATTTTACCAAAACCATGCAAATCACAATATAAGTGAGAAAAACAATAGACAAATACCAGTACAGAGGTGAATCAGACATTGGCATTATCTGAGAAAGATTTTTAAATCAATCATCATGAAAACTCTTCAATAAATACCTGTAAATCCTTTTGAAACAAATAAAATAATAGAAAATATCAGCAAAAATGTTATTTAAATGATCCATTTTATATTCCAGCACAAAGTGGAGTGATCCAATTTACTCAATTCTGTCCTTATCACAACTAAATACGATGAAAATAATTTAACATACCATTATAAACTAACTATAAAAGATGAAAATAAGATGGACTGGCTAAAGAACTTAGGAGTTAAGTAAGGACACTATGGTAAATCCTTGTGTTTTATTTAATTTTTATTTTCCATAAGTGCTATACTGGGGCCACAAAGACCCTTTAAACTAGTAACCACAAGGCATAGATTTGAAAAAGCAGAAAAGAAGAAAAGGAAATGTTTTTCACATTTGATCTCATTGGGCATATTATCATGTAAGGGTAAGCCTAGAGAAGACAAGAAATACAAACCCAAACCCAATAGTATCAGTAACTTATCTGCACACAGCAATATCACTACCAAAATACATCAGAGTTATCGAATTTCCACCTAACGGTAGTCAACAACAGTAGCACAATCTACCGTAACAACATTATTAGCAGAGTCTGCCAGAGCAAAACCAATCTTTCTTCACATTAATCACTTGTAATGGTTCTTATCTACATATAAGAGCATCACCAAAAGACCCTAGAGGATCAATCCCTTCTCTGTCACTGGGAAGTGGTGAGCATGATCTGCATGCAGCAGTGGCAGTAACAGAGTCAAACCAAACCAAATCAAACAAAACAAAACAAGTCATTCTCTGCCCTACACACAATGATAGCCACAGAAGTATTTGAAGAAATTATAGCTGAAATTTTCCTACATTTGCTGAAAGTTCCAGTCTACTCATAGCATCATCACCAGCAGATCCCATCATCCAACCCATTCTTCATCCCACAGACACTGACAGCAGGTATAATCTACTCACAGTGGCTATGACACTAGACTCCAAGATGGTTACCAGAACTATTCATACTAAACTTGAAAAGAGTGACTTATTGATACAACAAAAAGTTTAAATAGTAAGAAGTATCCTAACATAATATTCAAAATGTCCCAGATACGATAAAAAAAATCTATAGCAAAATAGTAGATTATAAGATACCAACCCTTGCCTGCCAACAAAAATTTAGACAGCTATCCACAAATGAAAATATAATTGGAAGGGCTCAAGGGTCTAATTAAAAATGTATATCAAACCAGTAGAGGAAAAAATGGAAAATAACACACAGAAAGCATCACCAAGAGACTGGCATACCTAAAATGTCTAAAAATGTCTAGAAACAAAGAAGGCTGAGGAAAATCAGATTCAGCCACACAACAGATATCACTGTGGTGTCTAGTAGCATACTCTGGCTTCAGCAGCTTTTGTTTTGGGGAACCTCAAGAGCCCCTGATGGCAGCCACAGACTGTCCACAGTTTTTATGATAGTGGTCCCCTTAGATTTGCCAGTGATGCCCCCAGTGGCCTTCTCAGCAGCGAACTCTGGAAGATTGTACCACTGAGGTGACTAACAGTCATTGCCACTGTGGACCCTCTAGAGAGACAGATGCGTCTGTGTTCTTCCAAGAAATTCTACTGTGCCACCATAGAACTAGGGCCTCTGCCCCTTCAACCTCATGCATGATCTAAACCTCTGAGCTTCAGTCATTCTGCATGTTCTCACGCTACAGATCCCAGCTCCAAGGGAACACGGAACATGCCCATGCTCCAGACTCTGTACCGCTGCTTTGTGAACACTCACACCTCAGAAATTGAAGCCACTGCCAAAGCGTGCTACCTGAGTCCCAGAACTAGATTTATAATCTCTGCATGTGCCCGTATTCCACATACTTCCTCTGTCACTACTCCACTAGTGTCTGCACTATCAATATTGGAATGACCACCTCAGCAGAAGCAGCTGTGCTGCAGAACAAAGAATCACTGGAGCGTTGTTCTTGGCCATACTCCGAACACCACCTTCATGGTTGCTTCGACTGTACCTTGCATACCATTATCAATGCTACACTAGTGGTGCCTGTGCCACAGGCACTGCTGACACTGCCAACCCGGACCCCAGAGCTATGGCCCCACAATGAATGCACATTCTCCAGACCCTGTCTCTATGGCCACTCCACAAGTACTATGCATCAGACATTGGTACTATCATCACCACAAACACACCCATGGGCCACACTTGGTACCAGGTGGGATTCCCTTGGCCATGACTTACCTGTGAGAGAAAAAGAGATCAGGAGGACCTCATTAGCCTTTACTACCAAAGACTCACTACTACTGCAGACACCCACACGTTTGGCTACTGAGAAGCTCTATCATCTTTGCTGAGGCTAAATTCAGCTGACAAAGCTCTATGGAGAATGTATAGCTATACATTCACCAGAGCCAGAACCACCACATATCACCTGGCTGGCACCCTTGTGTCCACCCACAGAAGATCTTTTCTTGCCACAAACAGTCTGCAAAGTCTAGAAGAGGTAACAGCTTTTCATCAAATGTGCAGTTATCAACATAAGTTAATAACAAACGCACACACATAAAATCAAGAAACATGACATTATCAAAGAAACACAGTAATTTTCCAGTAACCGACTCCAAAGAAACAGATCTATGAATCACCTGACGATTAATTTAAAATAATTGTTTTGAGGATGATCAATGAGTGATAAGAGAAAACAGACAACTCAAAGAAACCATATAAAATAAAAAGTGAGAAGTTTGATAATGAGATAAAAGTTATAGAAAATAACCAAATAGGAATTACAAGCTGAAGAATATATATAAAAATTAAAATGAAAAATGCAATAGAGAGCATTGACAGAACAGTTGATAGAGCAGAAGAAATATTCTGTGAACTTGAAGACAAGTTATTTGAAAATATCCAGACAGAGAAGAAAAAATAGAAAACTGATGGACAGTCTATGGGTGATATGGTTTGGATCTGTGTCCCCACCCAAATCTCATGTTGAAATATAATCGCCAGTGCTGGAGGTGGGGCCTGGTGGGAGGTGACTGGATTATGAGACCAGTTCCTAATGGTTTAACACCATCCACCTTATGCTGTCCTCAAGACAAAGTTCTCATGAGATCTAGTTGTTTAAAAGTGTGTAGCACCTCCACCTACTTTTTTCCTCTATGTGAAGATGCCTGCTCCCACTTTGCCTTTCACCACGAGTAAAAGCTCCCCAAGGCCTCTGCAGACATAATTCCTGTACAGCCTTTGGAACTATAAGCCAATTAGACCTCTTTTCATTACAACTAACCCAGTCTCAGGTATTTATTTATAGCAGTGCAAGAATGAACTAATACAATGGAATTCTGGGGACATGATCAAGAGAGCTAAGATTTGCATTATGAGTCTTGAAAAGAAAAGTGAAAGAGAAAAAGATAGTGTATTAGTTTTCACAGTGCTATAAAGAACTACCTAAGACTGGGTAATTTATGGTGAGAAGAGGTTTAATTGGCTCACAGTTCTGCAGACTTAACAAGAAGCATGACTGGGAGGCCTCAGAAGACTTAAAATCATGACAGAAGGTGAAGGGGAAACAAGCACTTTCTTGTCATGGTGGCAGGAGAGAGAGAACAAGTGTGGGGGTGGGGGTAGTGCCACAGACTGAAACCATCAGACCTTGTGAGAACACACTCACTATCATGAGAACAGCATGAGGAAAATTCAACCCCATGATCCAATAACCTCCCACCAGCTGTCTTCCTCAACATTGGGAATTACAATTCAACAAGAGATTTGGATGGGGACATAGACCCAAACCGTATCAGACAGAAAGCTCATTAAAAATGGACGAAAAGATGAAAACGCCTCAAATCTGGGGAAGGATCTGAACACTGAGTCACAGAAAGCTCAAAATTTTATAATCTTGTTCAACCCAAAGAAGGCTACACCATCAATAATCAATAATAAAAAGAAAATCTTTAAAGCAGCAGCCAAAAAAAAAATCACTACATACAAGGGAATCATCATAAAACTATGAATATATTTCTTAGCAGAAACTTTGCAAGTCAGGAGACAGGGAGATGATATATTCAAAGTGCTAAAAGAAAAGAACTTTTCAACAGAATATTTTTCCTGGAAAAGGTGTCATTCAGAAATTAAAGAGATATAAACAGTTTACTTTACCAGACAAACAAAATGTGAGGGAGATTATCACCACTGAATCTGCTTTACATGAAATACTAAAGGGAGTTCTTCCAGGTGAAACCAAAGGATGCTAATTAGTAACATAAAAACATATGAAAGTATAAAACTTATTCATAAAAGTAATTCTATTAAAATGGAGAGTATGCTAATGCTTTAATGGTGGTTTCTAAAACACTTGTAAGTTTTGTATAAAGGTTAAAAGAGAAAAAATTTAAGAATAACTATACCTACAATTATACATTATGTAAAAAACATGTAAATTTTACCTCAAAACATAAAATATAAAGGGAAGGATGTAAAAGTGTAGAGTTTGTATATGATGGAGGTTGTTATCACTTTAAAATAGCCTGTTATTAATATAAGAGGTCTCATGTAAGCCTTACGATAACCACAAAGCAAGAACCTATAGGAAATACACAAAAGACAAAGAGAAGGGAATCAAAGCATACTACCACAGAAAATCATCAAGTCACATAGAAAGACGACAGGAGGGCCGGGCGCGGTGGCTCAAGCCTGTAATCCCAGCACTTTGGGAGGCCGAGACGGGCGGATTCACGAGGTCAGGAGATGGAGACCATCCTGGCTAACACGGTGAAACCCCCGTCTCTACTAAAAAATACAAAAAACTAGCCAGGCGACGTGGGGGGCGCCTGTAGGAGAATGGCGTAAACCCGGGAGGCGGAGCTTGCAGTGAGCCGAGATCCGGCCACCGCACTCCAGCCTGGGCGACAGAGCGAGACTCCGTCTCAAAAAAAAAAAAAAAAAAAACAGAAAGACGACAGGAGGGGAAGAAAGAAACAACAAGTATACAAAATAGCCAGAATACAATTAACAAAATGGAAGTTCTTACCTAATGATACCACCATAAATATAAATGAATTAAATTCTCCAATACAAAGACATATAGTTGCTGATTAAAAAAAGAAAAAGAAGAAAAGAAGACCTAACTCTATATTTCCTACAAGAGCCAAAGGATGCAAAGTTGTGGGAATTGAAAACGAAACATTTTCTAATGTGTCGCTAGGGGTAATAGTGAATGGTAACACTCTTATTTCCACCCATTGATTCCTGGACCCGTAAGTACTACCTATTAGTAAAATAGCACCACATATTGGACACTGATTCAGAGGATATATAGCCTTCTGGAGAAGCTTGGTCCAGCTCTTCTAGATATTTCTATCTAGCTGACCCCATAACTGAACCCCTAGGAGGCATTCCACCATTCTACCCAGCCACCTCCTTCCAGGTAGTGGAAATCATGGTGAGACAAGTGAATATTACAAGCATGGGACAACTCCAAAATTCTCTGTCTGGGAAGTGAGTTCCTTGAGCAGAAGGATTGCTATGTGGAATATCATGATGTTGGATAAGGCATCCTGTAACTTCAAGGACGGTAATTTTGACAGAAACATTGTATATGAGGAAGGCAAATTTGTATCCAGATTGTCTATTCAAGTAAATACAAAATAATGCCCTTTCCATGATGGAAATGATCTAATGAAATCATCCTGCCATCAGGTACCCCAGGAACTAGTGCCATATTGGGGGCAAATGGCCACTAAACAGTAACCATAGCCAGTTTGGCCTTCAGGAGTAGAAATTCATTTTGCTGATCCAATGCATAACCTACATCCCTGTTACCATGAGCGTGTAGTTCATGAACTAATTGGATGATGACCAGAGTGGCTGGAGTAAAACAGGTCATCCTATTTACTTGATTATTAAAATCATAATGGCTGACGTTAGCCTTTGGTTAGCATTTGCATGAGACACAAATATATTTACTTTTTTTTCACTATTCAGAGAGATCTATCCACAAATTTGTTACCAATATTCCAATCATTTTCCTTCCAAGTCCTTGACTGTCCAGCCAAACCACTGACTAGAACCCAACATATCTGTCGATATATAATTACACATCTGATCATCTATCCTTCCAATAAAAGTGAAAAAACAGATCGACTGCTAGCTGCTTTCCCACCGGAAAGATTTTCCTTCATCAATATTTTTTAGGGATGTCCTATAGAGGGCTATAGTGTTGTAGATATCTACCTTTTTGTAAAAACCTACATATCATGCAAAATGGTCTGGAAACCAGGCTGGGGTCTTCTTTTCCTTTGTCAACTGATTATAGGGAACTCCTCATGGGGCCATAGATGCACTGTAACAGGAATGAGAACCATGGGACACTTCACAACATTTACTTGTGCCTTCAGGGCATGTTCAGGCCTGATTATGTGTATATCACTTACATTTGATGACAGTACTTTTCTATACATTTCCAACTTTATAGCCTGGTAGGTCAGATAACACCCAGTTCATGACGAAGAGCTCAGGTCATATGCAACTTGATGTCCCATGGTTAAGTATTTAGTCTTTATTAAGGCCAACTAGCAGAGCTGATTTTTTTCTGCTTTTATAATTACTTTCATTTTGTACTGACTGGGTAAATACGCAGGTATGTTACCCGGATACTAAACTCATAACCAAGGTACTGAGCATAGTACTCAATAGTAAGTTTTTCAAAACTTGTCTCCCTCCTCCTTCCCCCATCTAGTACTCCCCAGTTTCTATTGTTGCCATCTTTATGTCCATGAGTACCGAATGTTTAGCTCCCACTTATAAGTGAGGACATGAGGTATCTGGTTTTCTGTTCCTGCATTAGTTCACTTAGGATAATGGCCTCCAACTGTATCCATATTGCTGCAAAGAACATTCTTTTCTTATGGCTGTGTAGTATTCCATGGTGTATATACACCACATTTTCTTTATCCAATCCAACACTGATGGGCATTTATGTTGAATCTATGTCTTTGCTATTGTGAATAGTCCCACAATAAACATGCAAATGCATGTGTCTTTTGAGAAAAATGATTTATTTTTCTTTGGATATATACCCATTAACAGGACTGCTGAATCAAATGGTAGTTCTAGTTTAAGTTATTTGAGAAATCTTCAAACTGCTTTCAACAGTGGCTTAACTAATTTTCATTCCTACCAACAGTGTATAAGCGTTCTTTTTTGCTCTGCAGCTTTGCCAGAATCCGTTTTTTGTTTTGTTTTGTTTTACTTTTTAATAATAGCTATTCTAACTGGTTCAAATAGTAGCTCACTATGGTTTGATTTGCATTCCTCTAATTATTAGTGATGTGGAGCATTTTTAATATGTTTATTGAATGCTTGTATGTCTTCTTTTTAGTAGTTCATATTCATGTCTCCTGCCAGAAAGATTCTGGAACTGATAAATGACTTCAGCAAAGTTTTAGGACACAAAATTAATGTGCAAGAATCAATAGCCTTTTTGTACACAAATAATGTTCAAGCTGAGAGCGAAATCAAGAATGCAATCACATTTACAATAGCCACACAAAAATAAAACACCTGAAAATATATCTAACCAAGGAGGTAAAAAACTATCAATATTGTTAAAATGGCCATAGTGCCAAAAAAGCTTTGATTCAAAGCTATTTCTATCAAACTGCAAATGTCATTTTTCACAAAACTAAAAAAAAAAAAAACTATTCTAAAATTCAGATGGAACAAGAAAAGAGTCTGAATAGCCAAAGCAATCTTTAGCAAAAACAAACAAACAAACAAACCCAGAAGCATCACATTATCTAACTTCAAACTATGCTATAAGGCCATAGTAAGTAAAACAGCAAAAGGTACTGGTACTAAAAGGTACTGGTAAAGAAACAGATGCATAGACCAATGGAACAAGTTAGAGAATGGAGAAATAAAGCTGCACACCTACAGCCATCTGATCTTTAACAAAATTGATAAAAATAAGATTGGAAGAAGGACTTCCTATTCAAAAAATGATGCTGAAATAGCTAACTAGTCATATGCAGAAGAGTAAAACTAGACCCCTACTTTTCACCATACACAAAAATTGACTCAGGATGAAATCAAGATTTAAATGTAAGACCTCAAACTGTAAGAATTTTAAAAGAAAACCTAGGAAACAACATTCTGGACATTGGTCTTGGGAAATAATTTCTGAATAAGTCCTCATCAGCAATTGCATCCAAAACAAAAATTGACAAGTGTGACATAATTAAACTAAAGGGCTTCTACACAGGAAAATAAACTATCATGAGTACACAGACAACCTACAGAATGGGAGAAAATGTTCAAAAACTGTGCATATGACAACAATCTCATATCCAGAATCTATAAGGGAATTAAACAATTGAACAAGTAAAATACAAAAAATTCAAATATAAAATAAGACTGTTTTATTAAAAAGGAGAGTAAACATCTGAACATGATGCAGGACTTTGCTCCAAAATTTTAAAGGCCTGTGCAGTGACTGACCCAAGGGCCTGCCAAAGGCTCCATAGCATCCTATCTGACACTGAAATATCAAGCATCATTGCATCAGCTAGATTATATGACCCAAGTGGCAGAGCCTTGAATACAGCCTAGACCTACTGAGAACTTTCTCTTATTTTGAGCTCCTCTAAAAACTAGCAGGTTTGGGCATCACTTAGTAATGGGCCAGAGTAATAAACCCAAATGACAAATATGTTACCTCCCAAATACAAAGAATTGTGCATCTCTCTTCAATACCTTATTCTTCATCTTGGAATGGATATGTCAACATGCCCTGCATGACTGAATCCCTAAAAATTTCAGAGATAGAAGCTCTCTGAATTTTTGTTGAATTTATTTTCTACCCTCTGACATACAAATGTCTTACCAATAAATCTCATGTGGTTACTTCTTTTTGCTCACTAAGTCCAATCGGCATAATGTCGTCAATATAATAGATCATTTTAATATTTTGTAAGAAAAAATTTATCAAGATCACTGCTAATTAAATTATGACATAAAGCTGGAGACATAGTATACTCCTGATGGAAGACGGTAAACATGTATTTCTGCTCTTGCTGGCCTTATGGACAGTTATGGGGAAAAAAAGACATTTGCAGATCAATAGTTGCATACCAGATACCAGGAAATGTGTTAATTTTCTCAAGCAATGAAACCACATCTGGTACAGCAACTGCAATTGGAGTCACCACTTTGTTAGCTTATTATAATCCATTGTCATTCTCCAAGATTTATTTGTCTTTTGCACAAGTCAAATATTAGAGTTGAATGGGAATGTAAAATAAATCGCCAGCCCTATATTTTTCAAGTACTTGATGGTAGCATTAATTTCTGCAATCTTTTCAGTGATGCATATTACTTTTGGTTTACTATTTTCCTAGGTGGAGGCAGTTATAATGCCTTGCACTTGTCTTTACCTATCATAATAGCCCTCACTCCAGTGGTGAGGAAACTGATATGGGAATTCTGCCAGAAGCTAATATTTCTATTCCAAGTATGCATTCTAGAACTTAGGGAATAACCATGGGATGGGTTCAAGGACTCACTGGACGACCTGTGAGATGAGCCTTAGTTAAAACTCCATTGATTACCTGGCTTCCATTAGCCCCTATTGTAACAGGAGGGCCACAGTAATGTTTTGGGTTTTCCAGAATTAGTGTTAGTTCAGAGCAAGTGTCTAGTAGTCCCTGTAAAATCTGACAAGTTTCTTTTTTACAATGCATAATTATAACCTAGTAAAAGCCTATATGTTCCTTTGGAAAATCTTAGAAGAAAATTTAATGGCAAAATACTGGAATTCCTCCTCAAGTGGCCCCAGCCTCCCTTTCATTCAAGAGGTTGGATTGTAAATTGGCCCAAGCCTGGGAATCGTTTGAGGGGTCATTTGTCTCTGTTTTTATAATTCTGACTTTTATTCTTTTGAGTGAGAAATTTTCTGTTTATACAGATCAAGTAAAAATTTAGCAGACTTTGTTTTTCTTCTAGAAATACCATAATCAACTAACCAATGCCTTCTGTCTGTTCAAGTCAAACTACTCTGATTGCTGCTTTGACTTTGTTAACCATTATAGTAAGCATGATTATCTTGCATTTGGCAGTTGAGAGCTACTACTTGTCCTTTGCCATCTTGGGATCCAATTATTCCCATTGCATTTAGCTTTCCAAATTCAGTAATTGCAGTTCTCAGTGCGAGTCCTGGCTTACAGAGAATGGTGATCATGGAACTCTTCAAGGATTCTGCATCTCCCCTAATAAATTTATTTATCACACTACTAGTGAAAGAAAGACCTTCTAGATCTTCCCAGTATGGGTGAGTAGGTCTTACATGACAAACGCATTCTAACATTCAAACTTTCTAAACCTTAAAATTTCTTCCTCTCTATTAAACCAAGGCAAGTCAGGCATTTCCAATTTTCTTACTGTGAAAAATCTTTTGGTCCATGTTTCAGTCAACCAATGAAACTATTCTTTCTAATTTCCTGAGCTGTAACATTAAATGCAGAATTTCTGCCTAGGGAGCCCATATCAACAAATTTATTCTGATTCAACTTTATGTTTTTGTTGTTATTCAAAATCCTTCATATCTATATCTACAAATGTTCCCCAGGTTTCTGTCTGTGTAAATTAGAACATGTAAGTAGTTCTTTTGATCTGTAATGCACTTCTTTAGAGTCACACATTATCTCACCTTTAGGGGACTATGTGATTTTGAGTCTAGTTGTCAGTCTAGAAACAAAGAAAGGTAGCTGGGTGATTCTTGAGGAGAATCAACCCTGTCTTGCATTGTAACTGTCTCAGAAAAGGCCATTATATTTTTCTAAGACAATACAGAATTAATCTCCTCAGATGGAAGTAGCAAGGCCAATTTCACTACATGTGGGAATGCTACTGCCACAGGAGATGGAGTGGCCACTTCCAAAGGGATTGGGGAGTACACTTCTGGTGCAGATGGGAAAGCCAATTGCTCTTATGTTGAAAAGCTGCTTCCACTAAGGGTGGCGGATCTTCTTCCACTGGCAAATGCTCATGAAAATTTATGGGTTCCGTATCCCCAGTTTAGTGAAGGTCTTCCCAGACATCCCCATCCCAACTTTCAGCATAATTTTCCCCCAATAAATGTATTTACTTTAACAGTAGACACCCTAGAATTCGAGAGTTCCACTACTGTTGTAATTTAGCCTATCACAGGATGTAATCTTGTGTTTGATTTTTAGTGATGTTAACCCTGTGACTAAAGAAGATAAGAGTTTCTTTCAGTATACACATAGAAGTTCTTAGTCATTTGTGTGGTGCTTAAGCTGCGAATTCAAATTCCTAATCATATCCTTTTATTACCCGACTTTGTCCAGCAATATTATGCTCAACCAGCCAACATCAGTATATCATTAGATTTCCAAAAATTTTGAAAGTATTATTTACAGAGGCACCCAGCTTATTGCTTCTTATATGATGTTAATTGGGAGTGTCTAATGCAAATGTTTTGTACATTTGTACTGCTGGATTGTGCCATGGACAATCATTGTTCTCTCTACTACTGGAAATAAACTCTTTAGCATCTTTAAATCTAATCAGATAAGAGAGCCAATTCTGGAAACCCTGGAACCAATCAGAAAATTCATTCTTAGCATTGTTTCTCTAGAACCATTCTTGGTATCAAAGTCTGTATTAGTCGAAGTTCTCCAGATAAACAGAACCAACAGAAGAGATAGGGGGAGAGAGGGGTTGAGAGAGAGAGAGAGAGAGAGAGAGAGAGCGCAAATATTATTGTCAAGAACTGGCTCACAAAATCATGGAGTCTGATAAACACCATGATCTCTGTCTATTGGCTGCAGACCTAGGAAAGCTATTGATGTAATTCAATCCAAATCTGAAGGCCTAAGAATCCGGTGAGCCAATGGGATAAATCCCAGTCCAAGGGCATCAGAAGATGAAATTAGATATCCCAGCGAGTGTAGTAAGCTAAGAAAAAAAAAAAGGGGGTGGTCATATTCCTCCCTTTTCCCTTTGTTCTATTCAAACCATCAAGGTATTAGATGACAACAACTCACACTAGGGAGGGCAATCTACTTTGCTTACTGTGTCTAATGATTCAAATGCAAATCTCGTGTGAGAACACTTTGAGAGAAACACCCAGAAATAATGTTTAATTTGGGCACCCCCATGGCCTTGTCTAATTGACGTAGAACATTAACCATCATAAATCCAATACAAATTACAGGATGGAAAAATTAACTAACTAAAATCAATTTTGAAAATTACTGGAAAGTTTCAGCAGTAGAATTGAAATGAGAGAAGATAGAATCAGTGAACTAGAGGACAGATAAATATAATTTCCTTAAGATAAACAACAAAGAGAAAATAGACTGAAAAATAAAAATTAGTAGCAACTCAGTCACCTTGTGGGATGGTAACCCAATATCTAATAGTTATATCATTTGAGCTCCAGAAGTAGAGGGAGAGAGATTGTGACAGTCGTATTTGAAGAAATAATCATTGATAACTTCCCAACTTTGTTGAGAGGCACAAACCTACAAATTCAAAAAGCTGAGTGAACACCAAATAAAGTAAATCCAAATAAATTAATGCCAAAATTCATTGAATTAACATTCTGAAAACAAAACTACAAAAGAAAAATCTTAAAATCAATAAAAATGATACATTAACAATTGAAAGACATCAATTCAAATGATATTTTATTTCTCGTGGAGGTCAGAGAGAAGTGACACAATATTTTCTAAAATACTGAAATGAAAAAGTCAACTGAGAATTCCATATCCAATAAAACTCTCCTTCAAGAATGAAGGGAAGAAAACATTCTCAATAAAAGAATACTAAGATCATCTCACTCTAGCCAATCTATCTATACAGAAGGATTAAAGAGATCTCTTCAAAGGAAATGATAAGATAAGGATTGGAACTTGAAGAAAGAACAAACAACATAATAGGTAAAAGTAGAAGTAAATAGATTTTTCTTCTTCCCATGAATTTCTTGTATTATATCTGATTATTGAAACAAAAATTATAACATCTGTTGTAGTATCCAGTGCATGTAGAACTAGATACCATTATATTTAATATTAGGGGAAGGTAAAGGAACTCAAGTGGAAGCAGTGTTTCAATACCTATTTTGTAGTAGTAAAACATTGATTGTCAGTAGACTGTAAGAAGTTATGTATCTATAATAAAATATCTAGAGAAACCACAAGAAAACATTACAAAGTAATATACTCAAGCACAGTATAAGTAAAACAAAATTAAATTCTTAAAAATTCAAGGAGTCTACAAGAAGCCAAGAAAGGGGGGATGAATAAAGAGAAAAACGAAGAGAAAACAGACTATAATATGGTAGACTTAATTACTAACAAATAATAATTAACAAAAATGAAAATGGTCAAAGTACACCAAATAAAAGATAGAGATAGGCCAAGTTAATTTTTAAAAAATGATTAAACTATATGCTGTATTAAAAAAATAAAAATTTGCTGCAAACACAGAGACACACATAAATTAAAAGTAAAAAGATGGAATCCCAGCACTTTGGGAAGCCAAGGCGGGTGGATCATGAGGTCAGGAGTTCAAGATCAGCCTGACCAACATGGTGAAACCCCATCTCTACTAAAAACACAAAAATTAGCCAGGCATGGTGGTGCGTGCCTGTAATTGTAGATACTCAGGAGGCTGAGTCAGAAGAATCTCTTGAACCCAGGAGGCAGAGGTTGCAGTAATCAGAGATTCCACAACTGCACTCCAACCTGGGCAACAGAGCAAGACACAGTCTCAAAAACAAAAAAAAAAAGTGAAGATGGAAAACATCTGTTAAGCTAACTTTACTAAAAACAACATACAGTGTAGTATAGAAGTGACTTTATCAAATTCAGATGAAGTAGACTTTATAACAAAGATTGCTAGTAACAAGGAGGTACATTACATAATTATGAAAGGATAAATCCACTAAGAAGATGTGGGAATCTTTAATGTGTATGTACTACAAAACAGCTTCAAAATACATGAAACAAAAACTTAAAAAGCTGAAACAAGAAAAAGATAAACTTATACTTGTAGACTTCAACTCCCCTTTATCAGTAATTGATAGAACTACTGGACAAAATATTAGTAAAGATACTGAACTCAACAACACATTAATTAACAAGATTTAATTAACATCTAAAGAACATTCCACTTAACCACAGAATATGTATGTTTTTCCAGTGCTCATGAAATGTTCCCTAGCCACAACATACTCTGGTTAATAAAACAAGCTTCAAAATATTTTAAAAATTTGAAATAATACAATATGTTCTCTGACTGTAATAGATAGAAAAGTACAAATATTAACAGAAAGAGAAAAAAAGCATTTTTAAATACAAGGATATTTTAAATACATATATTTAAATAATTTGTGTGTCAAAGAGGAAATCTAAAAGAATTTAAAAATATATAGAACTAATAAAAATGTAACACTGTAAGTTTTTTTAGATGTAGCTAATACATGTTGAAAAGGAAACATAGTACAAAATGCTTACATTATGTTGTCAAGAAAGGGAGAAAAATCAACCCAAAGCAAGCAGATGGAAATAATAAAAAATTGAGCAGAAATCAAAGTTTTAAAAAAATCAATAAAACCACTAGCTAATTATTCAAAAAATGCAATTAATAAATCTATAGCAAGACTGAAAAAGATAAAAAGAACAAAAACACTTACAACCAAAATCAGGAGTAAAACAAAGGATATTACTACAGATCCAGCAACAACTAAGAAGATAATAACAAAATGGTATGAATGACTTTTCACCTTTAAATTGGACAACATAAAAAAAGAAATGGACCAAAGATGGATAACTAGAGGCATTTCAAGCACACCTCATCCACCTAGAAGAAACAAAATAGTGTGCAGATGATCAAACTCTGAATACAGTGCCCAAGTGGGAACATGGGAATTCAATAGAAAAGTGACAAGAAACACTAAAATATAGAGAGGAGAAGAAAAATAGGCAGCCTGCATGGTCTGAAAAAACCGAAAACTGTAATTGAATTCCCAATACAGTAGAGGGTTAGTGAATGCCTTCCTATGGTAGATGCTTCCACTAGAGAATCACACAGTCTAGACCACAGGGGAGTA
This sequence comes from Colobus angolensis palliatus, assembly GCF_000951035.1. Classification (NCBI taxonomy): domain Eukaryota; kingdom Metazoa; phylum Chordata; class Mammalia; order Primates; family Cercopithecidae; genus Colobus; species Colobus angolensis. The sequence continues at coordinate 1,123,749 of NW_012114722.1, read as the reverse complement.
CACTGACCTTCCCAAGCCCTGCTTCTGACTTGGGAGCAGCTGAGAGACTGTGGGAAGGATCTGCTCCAGGGAGAGAACATACCTTGGGCCCTGCATCTTTTCTGGGACCTGAGCAGCAGATCCAGTAAGATACCACTCTTGATCCTGGCTTTTAGCAGACCATACATGGTCCTGGGAACCAGAAGCACTAGTCCTGGACATTAGGGAAACTTGAGCTGCTGCTTGTGAAGCCAGGGCATGAGAGAAAGGTGGTCTTCCACAAAATGGACTGAGAAGTGAGTGTAGTGTGGCTCCATCTGCTGGTGTTGTAAGCAGACAAATCCCCTGGTACCTGAGGAGGATGAGGGTTGCCCTGGAGTTTTGGACTTGAGCTGGGCAGGAGCCCCTATGGCCCAGGTGTGAGATTTTGGCTGGGCAAAATCTGCTGGCTCTGACTGAAAAGCCAGGTGCTGCAATAGCTAAGATGGAGGAGGGAATTTTACCAGGAGTGGGGAATGAGAGGGATGCAAATTCTCCACCCACCTGCCAGTGCTGTGGCCACTGGAACCAGCCATGCCCTCCTTGTGGCCAGACCTCAGTGCAGTGGTGATCACCCCTCACCCAAGCATGTTACAAGAGGCCTGAGGATGTAGCAATCCCACCATCATGACTGGTGAATGCAGTTGCCATTGAGGGCCATGAAGGCAAGTCTGCCTGGTCCAGCTCCACCCAACTTTGCTGTATCCTCCAAGACAGAGTGTGAGATCCAGGGTGCTGGGAGTTTTATAACCCAATCCCCCACCTGGAGCACCCAAGCACTTCTTCTGGATGACAGAGGTCAAGCACAAACACCCTGCTTCTACCACCTACAAGTCACATGCTGGCCTGGATGCCAACATGTACAGCTCATTGCAACCACTGCCAGCACAAGTGCACAACATTTGGAAATTAGAAGAGTAACCCACCACCCACTACCAGTACTACCACCACTATCACCACTGCCTATATCACACCAGCTGTCCAGGAGCTCAAGAGTTTGCTGACCTACCCAGTACACTGCTAATATAACTAGTATCTGAGAAAGCTACCCAGAAACCCAAGAATTAACCTGCCAGGAATGAGCAACACAGGTGCCAGCATATGCTGACTGACAGGACAGAGTTAGACATGCTTAGACCACCGCTGCTGCTATTAAAAGCTGAAAATGACTCCATGTGACATACCAGTCTCCAGCATACCTTCACCATAGACTCTACCAATAACCACACCCTAACACACAGAGAAAACCACAGACACCACTAAGGCTATTTATAGCCAACAAAATTTTACAGAGTTTTCACTACTGCATGCACCCAAAAGCAAAGTTAAAGCATCCTACCCAACAAGCATCTTCAAGAAAATCTTATTCTACCACAGTGAAAGTAAATTCAAAAAAGTAGTGACTCCTACACCAGGTGCACAGAAATCAATGTAAAGGCACAGGAAACATGAAAAAGCAAAATAATATGACAGCTTCAAAGGTACACAATAATTCTACACAAGTGGATCCTAACCAAAAAGAAATCTCTGACATCCCAGATAAAGATTTAAAAATATTGATTTTATAGAAGTTCAATGAGATGCAAGAGAAATCTGAAAACCAATACAAAGAACTCAGAATATCAACTCAGAATATGAATGAGAAATTTACCAAGGAGAGAGATCTTTAAATTAAAAAAAGAAATTCTGGAATTGAAAAATGTATTGACAAAAATGCAAAATACATTTGAAAGATTCAACAATAAAATAGACCAAGCAAATGAAAGAATTTTAGACATGATGACAGGTCTTTTGAAATAATCTAGTCAGATAGAAATAAGGAAAATAAATAAAATGGAGTGAACATAGTGTTCAAGATTATTGGCACTACATAAAACAACCAAACTTATGAATTATCAGTATTCCTGAGGGAGAATAGAGATCAAAAGTCTTAGAAGACATATTTTAATAAAATAACAGATGGAAAATTCCCAAGTCTACCAAGAGATTTGGACATTCAGATATAATAGCCTCAATGATACCCAGGATAATACAGTGCAAAGAGGATATCATCACAGCATGTTATAATCAGACTGTTTAAAGTCAAAGTAAAAGAACAAATTATAAAATCAGTAAGAGACTAATGTCTAGTTACCAATAAGAGAAAGACAATCAGACTAACAGTGGAATTCCCATCAGAAACCTTATAGGTCAGAAAAGAATGGGATGACATATTCAAAGTGCAAAACAAAACAAAACAAAAATGTCAGCCAAAAATTCTACATCCAGTAAGATTACCCTTCAGGAAGGAAGGGTAAATAAAGTCTTTCCCAGACAAGCAACTGCTGAGGAAATTTGCCACCAGTGGAAAGTACCTATAAGAAATGCTCAAAGCATTTCTAAGCATGGAAATGAGTGGATGACATTCACCATCATAAAACAAACACAAAAGTATAAAACTTTATAATAAAGCAATCTCCCAAAGGAGGAAGGGAAAGGAATCAAATGGAGCCACTACAGAATTCCACCAAACCACAAAGACAAACAGAAAATGACAAAAAAAATTTACAAAACAACTAGAAAACAATAATATGAGAGAAACAATATCTTGCATATTAATATTAACCTTGAATGTAAATAAAATAAATTCTCCACTTAAGGCTGGGTGCGGTGGCTCATGCCTGTAATCTCAGCACTTTGGGAGGTCAAGGCAGGTGGATCCTGAGGTTAGGAGATGGAGACCATCCTGGCTAACACAGTGAAACCCTGTCTTTACTAAAAATATAAAAAATTACCCAGGTATGGTGGCAGGTGCCTGTAATCCCAGCTACTCGAGAGGCTGAGGCAGGAGAATGGCACGAATCCAGGAGGTGGAGCTTGCAGTGAGCCAAGATCGGGCCACTGTACTCCAGCCTGGATGACAGTGTGAGACTCTGTCAAAAAAAACAAAAAAACAAAAAAAAACAAAAAAAACCCACTTAAAAGATACTGAATGGCTGAATGAATAAAATATACAATCTGGCTAAATGCATTGGCTCATGCCCTTAATTGCAATATATTGAGAGGCAAAGGCAGGATCACTTGATGCCAAAAGTTTGAGACCAGCACGGGCAAAAGAGTGAGAATCTATTTCTACCAAAAAAAACAACAAAAATTAGCCAGAGATAGTGGTATGCACCTGTACTCCTAGATGATTGAGAGGTTGAGGCAGGAGGATCACTTGCATCCAGGAGTTCAATGCTGCAGTGAGGCACGATCACACCATTGTACTGCAGCCTCGATGACAGAGCAAGATTTTGTCTCTGAAACAAAAAATGTTATTATATTCTGCCAACAAACTCACCTTGCCTATAAGGACACAGAGAGTGAAAAAATAAGTGGAAAAATATATTCTATGCAAACCGAAACCAGAAGTGAACAAGGGCAGCTCTATTTATATAAGGTAAAACAAACTTTAAGTCAAAAACATTTTTAAAAAGACAATGAAGCTCATTATATAATGATAAGGAAAACAACTGAGCAAGAGGATATAACAATTCTAAACATATATGAACCCAACACTGTGGCACTCAGATTCATTTAAAAAATTACTAGACTGACAAAAAGAGCTAGATGGCAATACAATAATATTAGGCATTCACCACTGACAGCATTAGACAGATTACATGAACAGAAAATCTACAAAGAAACATTGGACGTAAATTGGACTTTAGACCAAATGGATCTAACATACATTACAGAACATTATACCTAACAACTGCAGAATAGCAGAATATACATCATTTTCATTAGCACATGCAGTGTTCTCCAAGATAAACCATATGTTAAGCCACAAAACAAGTCTTAACAAATTTTAAAACATTAAAATTATACCAAGTATCTTCTCAGCCCACAGAAGAATAAAACAAGAAATCAATCCAACAGCAAATTCAGAAACTATACAAATATATGGAAATTAAAATACATACTGCTATATGACTGTTGAGTAAATGAGACAAATAAGACAGAATTATTATTTGTTTGAAGAAATGAAAAAGAAAACACAACATACCAAAACCTGTGGGATACAGCAAAAGCAGTACTAAAGGGGAAGTTTATAACATTAAATGCCTACATCAAAAAGGTAGAAAGAATAAAATTTAACAGTCTAACAGTGCACCCTAAGGAACGAGAAAAAACAAAAGCAAAGCAAACCCGATGCTAGCAGGCAAAAACAAATAACAAAGGGGAGAGCAGAACTAAATGAAATTGAGATTTAAAAAAAAATAAGTGAGATGAAAACATTTTTTTAAATAGATTAACAAAACTGATAAACTGCTAGCTAATTCGTCAAGAAAAGAGGGAAGAACCAAACAAACAAAATCAGAAATAAAAAGAGATATTACAACTACACCACAGAAATGGAAAAGATTACTAGAGACTATTATAAGCTACTATATGCTCATGAACTAGAAAAACTAAAGTGGGTAAATTTCTGGAAACAGACAGCCTCCCAGGTTGAACTAGGAAGAAATAGAAAACCTAGACTGACCTACAATTATTACTGAGATTAAGGTAGTAACAAAAAATTTTCCAAAACAGAAAAGCCCAAGATCTGATGGATTCACAAATTCTACCAAAAATAAAAGGAAGTACTAATACCATTCGTCCTGAAATTGTTCCAAAAAATCTAGAAGGAGGGAATTCTTCCTACCTCTTTCTACGAGTACGTTATTAAGGACACAACAACAACAATAAAAAAAAAAATACCTGCAGATAAATATCCCTGATGAACATAAATGCAAAATTCCTCAACAAAATACTAACCAACTGAATCCAACACCTCATCAAAATGACAATACACCAAGATCAAGTGAGTTTTACTCCAGGGATGCAAGGATGGTTTAACATATGCAGATCTATAAATGTGATATATCACATAAACAGAATGAAGCACAAAAAAAGATGATTGTCTCAATAGATGCAGAAAAAGTACTTGGTAAAATGCAGCAACCCTTTACGATAAAAAAAATTATCAACAAACTAGGTATAGAAGGAACATACATCAAAATAATAAAGGCCATATATGACAACTACACAACCAACATCATACTGTTTATACTAAACTGAAATAGACAAACAGGACTTGATTAAACTTAAAACCTTTTGTACTTCAAAAGAAATAATCAACAGAATGAACAGTCAACCTGCAGGATGGGAGAAAATATTTGCAAACTATTCATCCAATGAGGGACTAATACCCAGAATTTACAAGAAACTCAACAGTGACAACAAGAACAACAAACACAAATTTCATTAAAAGTGAGCAAAAGACATAAATAGATATTTTTCAAAAATAGACACACAAATAGTCAACAGGCATATGGACAAAGCTCAACATTATTTGCATTCCTCTGATGATACCACCATGAGGTATCATCTTACCCAGTCATAATGCCTATTATTAAAAAGACAAAAGTTAAATTCTGGTGAGGATCTGGAGAAAAGGGAACCGTACACTCTGTTGGTGAGAATATACGTTAGTGCAACCTCTATGGAAAAAAAGTATAACAATTTCTCAGAGAACTAAAAGTAGAACAACCATCTGATCCAGCAATCCCAATATTGGGTATCTTCCCAAAGGGAAAAAAGGCAATTTATCAAAAAGGTACTTGTACTTACATGTTTATTACAGCACTATTCACAATCACAAAAATATGCAATCAACCTAAGTGTCCATCAGTGGATGACTGAATAAAGAAAATGTGGTATGTATACACAATGGAATATCATGCGTATTTAAGTGAGTAATTTAAGATGTAAGTGAGATAAATTACTCTACATGATGCTAATTATTTTTATGTAGTTAGAGTAACCAGCTCAGTGTGGCACTAGTGGATAGGCACACAATTCAATAAAACAGAAAAGGTAACCCAGAAATACAAAAGCATCCTAATATGCCCAAATAAAGCCATAACCAATAAAGAAATTATGGGAGTATTTTTTATAGCAACACGGATAGAACCGAAGGTCATTGTCTTAGGTGAAAAAATACAGACACAGAAAGTTAAGTATTATATATTTTCATTCATAAGTGGTTGCTAAGAAAAAGTGTATACATGAATGTGGACAGTGCAATGACAGACAATGGAAACTCAGAAGATTGAGGCAGTGGAAGGGAATGATGATGAGATTACTTAATGAGTACATGGTAGATTATTTGGGCTATGGATACCATAAAGCTCTGACTTGACCACTGCATAATCTATGCATGCTGAAAAATTGCTTGAACCCCATACATTTACACAAAGAAAAGTAAAAGAAATAGACCAATTACTTAGAAATTGCACAATACCAAAATTCAACCAAAATGAAATAGTGTGAATAGTCCCATAATCATTAAAGAAATGGAATTTCTAATAAAGAAGCTTCTGAAAAGAAATCTCCAAGACTAGATGGTTTCCCCGAAGAACTCCACCAAACACTTAAGGATTAATTAACACCAATAGTACACAATTGTTCTAACCAGTTCTTATTCACCCTACTGGTGAAAGACGCTTCTCCCCATACCCAAAAATAAAAAGAAAGCCGAATACCTGACAATTTATGATGGACAGATGAAATTAGTAGCACTTTATTAGTGACATAAATTCAAATATTTGGGAAGGACACTGACCATGCATAGAAAGCCACAAAAGTGTTGTGCTCAGAAATAGAATGAATCAGCCAAGGATGTGGAAGGCAGGCTTTATAGTAAGAATATAGTGAGGTGATCCCTGTTTCTCTCAGTAGCATGTGACTTGGTTGTTTGAATAATTTCAAGGGTTGGCAGGAAGGTGAAACTGATAGGATTGAAGTCTAGGCAGTTAAGAGTTGATCTTACTGATAAGGGAACTAGCCAAGTGGGGAAATTTTCCCTCTGGGTGGAGGTCTATATGGTGAGAGAAGGAAAATTCAAGGTTAGGCCCTTAAGTCCTTATGAGGCTCTAAGTTGTAAATACAGCTCTTGGAATTTTACAGTTTACAACATAACAGCCTCTTCCATAAAATAGTTGAGGAGCTAACACTATTCAACTCATTTTATCAAGACAGTATTATCCTGATACAAAAGCCAGACAAAGTCAATAACAAAATAAAAAAAAAAGAAAACCATAAACCAATGTCTTTCATGACCTCATACACAAAATGTAATTACAATATATAATGAGAAATATGTAGTATGACTGAGTCAGATTTATTTCAAGTATGCAAAACTGTTTCATCATTCAAAAATCAATCAATTTAAATAATCATGTCAGCAGATTGAAGGAGAAAGATCATATAATTTTATCAAGTAATACAAAAATGGAATTGCACAAAATCTAGCACCTATTCATAAAATATGAAACCCTCTCAAAAATTGGAATAGAGGGGAACTTCCTGAACTTGATAAAGAACATCTTAAAAACCTTACAGTCAACATCCCACTTAACAGTGAAAAACTGAATGTGTTTCCCCTAGATCAGGAACAATGAAAGGCTGTTTGTTCTTACCACTTCTATTCAACATTTTACTGGAGGTTCTATCTAGGGCAATTAGTCCAGAAAGCAAATAAATGGCCATCACATTTTGGAGGAAAAAATAAATATGCTCCTATTTGTATATACATGATTTTCTCTGAAGAAAATCCCCAAAAGTCAACAACGTAACATCTAGAGCTAATGAATTCATCAAAATCACAGAATTTATGATCAACACACAAACCTCAATCTCATATCTATACACTAATTACCACATGGAAACTTAAATTTCAAAGTCAAAACAATTTATAATTACTCCAAAAAAACTGAAGTACTTAAATATAAACTTAACTAAACAAGTACAGGATCTGTATGCTAATAATTACAAAACGCTGATTTTTAAAAATCAGCAAACACCTAAAGAAATGGAGAAATATACCATCCTCCTGAATTGAAAGACTCAACATGGTAAAAATGTGGAAGCCTCTCCAAATTAATCTATGGGTTTAATCATTAATAGCTCCTATCAAAATACCAGAAAGGCTTTTTATGGCTTACAAAGGCTTATTTTAAAATTCTATGGCAAGACACAAGACCTAAACTGGCTTAAAAAACTTGAAAAAACAAAAATTAAGTGAGATAAATTACTCTACCTGATTCTAATGATTTTTATGTAGTTAGAGTAACCAAGTCAGTGTGGCACTAGTGGATAGATAGGCACATAATTCAGTAAAACAGAAAAGGTAACCCAGAAATACAAAACCATCCTAATATGCCCAACTGAATTTTGAGAAGAGTGCTAAAGCAATTCAACAGTAGAAGGATATCCTTTTCAACAATTAGTGCTAGAGCAACAAAGCACCTATGGGCAAACAGCTACAACAATAACAAAAATGATACCAAACCAACAAACAAAATACCCTTTTCCTAAATCTCACACCTCATACAAAAATTTGCTTGAAATGGATCATGAACTTGACACCAAAAATACAATCCATAGAAAAAAATATAACAGAACTAAGCCTCATCAATTTTTTTTTAATTTTCTACAAAAGACCTTGTTAAGAATATGGAAAGACAAGCTACGGAATGGAAGTAGAAACCACATATCCTACAATGGAATAATATCTTGAATACTTGAAGAACTTTCAAAGCTAAACAGTAAAACAACAAAACAAAACAAAACAAAATCCAATTATAAATGGACAAAAGACATGAACAGACATTTCACTGTAGAGTATATACAGATGACAAATAAGCACATGAAATCAACTTCATTAGCCATTAAGAAAATGAAAATTAAAATGATAATTAGTTATCACTACAGACCTATGAGAATGGTTAAAATAAAAATACAATAGCATCATCAAATTCTGGCAAGGGTGCAGTAAAATAGAATGTCTCGCAAATTGCTGGTGGGCATTTTAAATGATGAAGTCACTATGGAAAACAGTTTGGCAGTTTGTTGCAAAACAAAACATGCAACTACCACATGACCAAGCAATTTCACCTTTGGAGAAATTGCCCAAGAAATAAAAATTTATGCAAAATATGTGTATTCAATGTTTGTAGGAGCCTTATTTATAATAACCAAAGACTGAGGATAACCCAAATGTCCTTCAATAAATGGTTAAATAAACCAGTGTACCATAAACTCAACAAAAAAAGGAATGAATTGTTGATACTCAAGGTAACTTGGATGAATCTCCAACGAATTATGCTGAGTGAGATAAGCCAATTACAAAAGTTTATCTATTGCAGAATTTCATGTATATAACAATCTGGACATGATGAAATTATACAAATAGAGAAGAGATAAGTACTTTCCAGTGGGTCAGTGCCAATGGGTGGTAGTGATGTGGCTAAAAAAGAGAAAGATATCATTTTGGCGATGGAACTTTTCTGTACTAATGTCAGTAACATGGTTCTGATATTGAGCTATAGATTTGCAAGACGCTACCATTGTGGAAACTTTTGGAAAGGGAATAAGGGACCTTCGTGTTATTTCTTAAAACTGCATGCAAATTTTATGTTATCTCAAGATAAAATGTTTAATTTTTAAAAAGTGCTCCACCTACTATTAATATTACTGTATTTTTTTTAAAGTAAAAGAATGCATAGCTTTTATTCAGTGAGTTATCTGCCTTTTGGTGTTCAAGTTTGGACTGGAAGACTTTGCCCTTTGTGATAATGTTCTCTTCTATATACTGATACGCTTAACTAGCATGCAGCTAATTAAGTTTGCAAGCACAAATATATCTCAATTTCCTGAGCACTTCATAATACTCCAGATACATGCTGCAAATTTTATGTTTTGTTAGGATTATTCTTAATGCATATATTCATCTGCAGTTGTTAGATGGTGCACTTTTAAAAAACTTATTAGCTCAAACCTTGTGATTGGAAAATATCAATTTGAGTAACATGAACCATGATAAAGAAATCATCAGGAAATTGTGAGATAGCAATTATTTCGCATAAAAGAATATGCCAGAACACTTATATATTATCTGTTTTATGCTGCAACAAGCAAACCCAGTTTGTGCAACTTCCACCTGCTACAACATTGTTATTCTATAGCTATACTGTTTCTCTGTTTTTTTAATCTTTTTTGCATAATTATCACCAAGTATCCTGTATCCTATCTCTTTGTTCTTTCTTGCATGCAGAACATGTTTCCTGCAATCTGTTCTCTTTTCCCTGAATGTCTTCTTAAAGAAATCAGTTTACATTGACACTGAGTAGACAGTAGAAGAGTCCTGCTGGGTGCCCTCACCATAACCTGATTTCCTTCCTATTTGTTCCATGGGAAATGATTACCTGCAGTGTTTAAACACACTTTTAGACTGCTGATTCAGAACTAAGCAACTTAAAAAGCATATAGAAATGGGATTTGCAGGATCATTTGGAACGTTAGAGCTTTTGCTCAAAGCATTTTTGAACAGCAGTAGTAGTTATTTGTACGTAGTGACAGTAAAGTTTGGGATGCAGAAATTCAATTCCATTGTCCTACTCATGGTATGCCATGCATGACTTCTATATGACATGTCCCATGATGATGGCATGTGCAATTATTTTTAAATGTTCTTATTTATATAATATGGTTCTCATAGTTTCCAAAAAATACATTTTATTTCCAAAGGAATTCCTGACTAATTTTACAGACAAATACTTCAGTAGGCTCTGAAGAACTCTTGAGATTGTTATTAAGCTTGGAATTATTTGGAGATGTGGTGTGATTCAAGTCTATAGTTCCCATTGTCAGTTATCTCTTCGCAAAAAGAAAAAGCGGGGCTTCTGTCATGCTCCTGAAGTTGAGGTAATCATTGAAAAAAAAAAATTAAAAGAAGGTAATTGGTCCCTTCAGTGCAAAACTCAAGTGAAAATCCAAGAACAGAATTAATCATAAACACAATAAAATCCTGAAGTAAGAGATCTCATATGGTTGTTTCCCATTCAAGATCTACTAGTTTGAAAGTAACATAGATTCTTTTCCACGCAAGGTTGTCAATGTAGCAATTCTAAGCACTACTAAGGTCATACACATTTTTAAAGTCCTTGAGATGTTAATACATTTTGAATAACAGTACTTTATCAGACATGTCTTTTGCAAATGTTTTCTCCCAGTCTGTGGCCTGTCTTCTCTGATTCCCAACAAATCACTTTTGAAGCTCAACGATAAGAAAATTAACAACCTGATTTTTTTAATGGGCAAAAGACTTATACAGGCACTTCACCAAAGAAGACATAAAGATAGCAAGTAAGCTGTGTTATCCTGTTCCTATCACTATCACAAAAAGTACCTTAGACTGAGTAATTTATAAACAGAATTGTATTGCTCACAGTTTGGAAGGCTGGGATGTCTAAAATCAAGGCGCTGGCAGATTTAGTGTCTGCTAAGAGCTCATTCCTCATCGATGACACAATGACACTTTCTGTGTGTCTTTACATAGCAAAAGGGATGAATGCTGTGCCCTTGTATGGCAGAAGGGGCAAGCATGCTCCCTTCAACCTCTTTATAACGTCACTAAACCCATTAATATAGATGGAGCCCTCATGACATTCACTTCCCGAAAGGCCCCACTTCTTAATACTATAGCATTGGGGATTCAGTTATAACATATGAATGCTGGGAGAACATCACCATTTGGACCACAGAATAAGCATCTGAAAAGGTTCTCAGTATAATATGTGACTAGGGAATCACAAGTTAATAAAACAATTCAATACCACTAAACAGCTATTGGGACGGCAAAAATCCAAAATACTGATAACACCAAATACTGGAAAGGATGTGGAACAACAGGACCTCTAATTCATTGCTGGTGGGAATGCAAAGTAGTAAAGCCATTTTGGAAGACAGCTTGTCAGTTTCTTATAAAACTAAACACACTTTTACTATATGATACAATAATTGTGCTTCTTGAACTTTAATGAATTGAAAAATTATATTCATACAAAAACTTGCACATGAATGTTTATAGAAGCTTAAATTTATAACTGCCTAAACTTGGAAATAGCAAAGATTTTCTTCAATAGGGGAGTGGAGAAAATATTATTCCGCTCTAAAAATAAATTAATTATCAAGTTGTCAGAGGAGTTTGAACAAGAGCGACTCCATCTTGAATAGGGACTGGGTAAAATAAGGCTGAGATCTACTGGGCTACATTGTCAGGAGGTTAAGGCATTCTTAGTCACAAGATACAGGTCACAAAGACCTTGCTGATACAACAGCATGCGGTAAAGAAGCTGGCAAAATCCCACCAAAATGAAGGTGGCAATGAAAGTGACCTCTGGTCCTCCTCACTGCTCATTATATGCTAATTATAATGCATTAGCATGCTAAAAGATACACGCACCAGCACCATGACAGTTTACAAATGCCATGACAATGTCAGGAAGTTACCCTATATGTTCTAAAAAAGGGTAGAAACCTTTAGTTCTGGGAATTTCTCAATCCTTTCCCAGAAAACTCATGAATAATCCACCCCTTGTTTAGCATTTAATCAAGAAATAACTGTAAAAATAGCTAACCAGCAGCCCTTGAGGCTGCTTTGTCTGTGGCGTAGCCATCCTTTTATTCCTTTGCTTTCTTAATAAACTGGTTTTCACTTTATGGATTCACCTCAAATTCTTTCTTGTGCAAGATCCAAGAACCCTCTCTTGGGGTCTGGATCAGGATCCTTATCTGGTAGCAAAGCCATGAAAAGACATAGAGGAAACAAATGCATACTAATATGTGAAAGTAGACCATTTTCAAAGGCTGCATACCATTAATATATGAATCCAACTGTACGGCATTCTGGAAAAAGCAAAACTATGAAGGCAGCAAAAAAGACCAGTAGTTTCCAGGGGTTAAGAGGAAATAAGGGATAAATATATGGAGTACAGAGGATTTTTAGGGCACTGAAACTATTCTGTATGATACTACAATGGTGGATACATGTCATTATACATTTGTCACAACCCACGGAGTTTATAACAGTAGTGAATTAGAATGTAAACTATGACCATTAAGTGATGACAACGTGTCAGTGTGGGTTCATCAGTTGTAACATATATAACACTGTGGTGCAAGATGTAGATAGTCGGGGAGGTTGTATGTGGGGAGACAGGATTTAGGAAAACTCTGTATTTTCTGCTCAGTTTTGCTGTGAACCTAAAACTACTTTAGAAAATACATTTTATTAATTTAAAAATAATAATTAAAATACAAATAAAACATCTTTGGGCAAAAAAGTGATAGATTTCTAGGCCATATAGCCACGCAAATAGCTTAGAGTTTCAGCTACTGAAAGATTAAATTTCCAGTTGATTACATTTGATCTAGGAGTCTCACTACCTGGTATCTACCCAAAGAAAAAATATCATATACCAAAACAATACCGGCACTCATATGTTTATCACAGCACTATTCATGATGGCAAGCATATGGAATCAATGCATGTGTCCATCATTAAATAATTGAATAAAGAAAGCATGGTGTATATGCACAATGGAATATTACTCAACCATAAAAATGAATGCAATCATGTTTTTTTGCAGCAGTATGGTTGGAACTGGAGGCCATTGTTTTAAGTGAAACAACTCAGAAACAGAAAGAAAAACAGTGCATCTTCTCATTTATAAGTGAGAGTTAAATAATTTGTAACATGGACATAGAGTGTGAAATGATAGACAATGAAAATTTGAAAGCGGGGCTTCCAGGGGTGTGCGTAATAAGAAATTACTTAACGGTCACAATATACATTATTCAGGTAATGAATAACTCTAAAAGCCCTGACTTCACTGCCATTCAATATATCTATGTAACAAAGTTATACTTGTATCCCATAAATTTATACGAAGGAGGAAAAGAAAATATTGTAGATGATTTTCTCAGACCATAAGCAGTGATCATTTTTTTTCTAGGATTACGATTATGGACTAAACATTTTTTCTTCTAGAAATTTAAGGATTTATTTTTTGAGATAGGGTCTTGCTATGTTGCCCTGTTTCATATTGAACACCCAGACTCAAGCAATCCTTCCTCCTTGGCTTTCTGAGTAGCTAGAACTACATGCACATGCCACCATTTCTGGCTTCAATCTAGGAACTTTTATCACAAAGGCTGATAGAAATAGAATGCTGTTTGTAAACTAGTTCAACCATTATGGAAAACAGTATGGCAATTCCTCAAGGATCTAGAACTAGAAGTACCATATGACCCAGCCATCCCATTACTGGGGATATACCCAAAGGATTATAAATCATGCTGCTATAAAGAGACATGCACACATATGTTTGCTGCGGCACTATTCACAATAGCAAAGACTTGGAATCAACCCAAATGTCCATCAGTGACAGACTGGATTAAGAAAATGGGGCACATATACACCATGGAATACTACGCAGCATAAAAAAGGATGAGTGTGTGTCCTTTGTAGGGACATGGATGCAGCTGGAAACCATCATTCTCAGCAAACTATCGCAAGAACAGAAAACCAAGCACCGCATGTTCTCACTCATAGGTGGGAACTGAACAATGAGATCACTTGGACTCTGGAAGGGCAACATCACACACTGGGGCCTATCATGGGTAGGGGGGAGGGGGGAGGGATTGCATTGGGAGTTATACCTGATGTAAATGACGAGTTGATGGGTGCTGACGAGTTGATGGGTGCAGCACACCAACATGGCATAAGTATACATATGTAACAAACCTGCACGTTATGCACATGTACCCTAGAACTTAAAAGTATAATAATAATAAAAAAAAAGGAAAAAAAAACAAAAACTCACATCTGTCTGCAGGTCTTGCTGTTGACAGTGTTGTGAGATAGAACACAAGGTATAACCATCAAAATAAATTTATGGAGGAACCAAAAAAAAAAAAAAAAGAGAATGCCGTTAGCCTATTTATTTCCCCTACGTAACATAGTCTTAATTATTTTAGTTTTATAGTAAGTTTTAATTACTGGTAGGGCAAAACATGCATATTTTCTTTATAAGAATTTATTATTTTGGCTATTTGTATGACCATATACATTGGAATCATCTTGCCAATTTTTCAAATCTGTACCTTTGGGAATTTATTCTAATAGTAGTAAATCTGTGGACTGATTTGGGTAGAACTGATATCTCTACAATATTAATTATTTCCATTAGCGAACAAGGTGCATATGTACAGTTATTCTAAACTTAGTCTTCTGTGGATAGCACCTACTTGAATCAGATTTTTAAAATTTATTTCTCCAATCTTTGCCTCTAATTTTGTGAGTTTAGTTAATTTACATTTTAAGTATTACTGATTATAAAGAACTTACTTTTTAATTTGTTTTCTGTATGCCTTGTATTTTTATTTTTCAATATTTCTTTCTCTGGCATAGCCTTCCATTGTGTTTAGTGGATTTTTTGTTGTAACATGTTTTGATTCCCTTCACATTTTTGTGTTTATATTCTATAGACTTTTTTTTGTGGTTATGATAGGGATTACATATAACAACCTAAAGTTATAAAAAATCTATTTTAAGTTGATACAAATTTAAACTCAATTGCATACTAAAACGCTATTTCTCTCCAGGTGTATTCTCCTCACTTTATCTTATTGATGTCACCAACAACATTTTTATATATTGTGTCTCCATTAACATATATTTATGATTATTTTATGAATTTATCTTTTAAATAATATGGAAAAAAGTCAAGTTGCAAAGCAAAATTACAAATAATACTGGGGTTTACATTTGTTCATGTATTAACAAGATCTTTATATTTTCATATGCCTTTGAGTTGTCTCGTTTCTTTTTATTTCATCTTGATGGACTCCCTGTAACATTTCTTTAGGGTAGGTCTAGTGGTAATAAACTTCGTAAGCTTTTGTTTATCTATGAACGTCTTTGTACTTTCCTCAGTTTTGAGAAACAGTTTTGTCAGATACAGAAGTCTCTGATGATAGTTTTTTGTTTGCTTGTTTGTTTTTTAAGCACATTAATTGCCTTCTTGCCTCCATGGTTTGTTCTGCGAAAAACCACCATTAATCTTATTGAGGATCTCTCGTAAGTGACAAGTTGTTTTTCTCTTGCTGTTTTCAAGATTCTTTCTTGTCTTTAGCTTTTGACAGTTTGATTATTATGTGTCTGGGTGTGCATTCTTTGGGGTTATCCTACTGGTTGTTTTTGAGCTTCTTGTGTTTGTATACTCATGTTTTTCACCAAATTTTGATGTTTTCAGCCTTTATTTTTAAAAGTCAATTTCTGTGTCATCTTTCTCTAATTTCTTCTTCTCTGGATTTCCCATGATCAACTTGATAGCGTTTCAGTCCCTTAAGCTCTGATACCTTTTCTTTATTTTATTTTTTTTGTTCCTTAGGCTCAATAATTTCATTTGACCTGTCTTCAAGTTTGTTAATTCTTTCTTCTGCCCATTTGAATCTGTTGTTGAACACCTCTAATATTTTTAAAATTCTGTTATGCTATTTATTCAGCTCCAGAAGTTTCATCTAACACACACCTTTTAATAAATAATTTCCATCTCTTGGTTTACATTATTATTTTGTTCATTTATCATTTTCTTTATTGCCTTTAACTTTTTGTCTATGTCCATGGCTTTATATAGTTCTTTGTGCATATTTTAGATATGTGTTTTAAATTGTCATAAGTTTGATACTGGCACTTTTTCAGATAATATTTCTGACAACTTATTTTCTTCCTTTGAGTTGGACACTGTTTACTATTTCTTTGTATGCCCTTTAATTTTTTTTTGTCATTGTTGTTGTTAACAATTGGACATTGAAAAAAAAAAAAAACAGCTTCCTTTCTCAGATTTTGAAGACTTGTTCTGTACTTCACGAATTAACTGGTTGTAGTATGATCCTTGGAATTAGTCAGGTGTGAAAGCTTAAGTCTTCTCAGAACTTTCCTGAGCATGTATTTTGCCTATGCCTGTGTATGTCTTTTTCTTTTTTATTTCACCTGTAGATATGGTTGCTTTATAATATTTTAATTTTCCAAGGAGTCTAATTCTAGCTTTTTTTGGATTCCTTAGCAAGCTTACTGTAGATCTCCACCTGTAACCTCTTGCCCCAGAAATTTGAAGGGCTTATGCTTTATGCAGTTTTATGAGTATTGCTTGCTGCTTCTCTCTATCTGAGATCTGAGTTAACAGACTAGAAACTAGTCCATCAGACATCCCTCATAAATAAAGTCTGTTCTGCTCCCTTCTGCTTGATGGAGTTGATTTGGAACTGAGATTTAGCTTCCTATTGAACAAGACTGCTTCATGCTATGGAGGGTGTGGGGTATGGGTGAGTAAAAATGCCATAAACTTTTCTACCATTTTGAATGTAGCTTTTTCTTATTTGGGCATTTGCTGGTTTGCTGTAAATGTTTAACTTCCCAGAGGTTTAGCGTAAGACTATTTTATCTAATCTGTCTCCCTTTTTAAACGTGTTTGTGGAGGAAGAAGGGCCAAGAGCTTTCTAGTCCACCACTTTCTGATATCACTGTTGCCTCTCAGCTTTAATTTTGGCAGACCACAAATGTATAGTTAGATTCAATTATCAAACTCACATAAATGCTAGCTTGTGTTTGAGAACCCTCGGGAGATTTTGTTCCCCTTTCCACAAAGAGCTAAGTTTAAGATAAGCAGGTGGTTCAGACTATTTTCCTCAGTTGGAAATTTATTTTTTCTTATTAAATCAAACTGTAAGTGTGTGGCTTTTTAGATACAACTGCTTCCTGTGGAGCCCTCAGTTCAATGTCCCATCCCACTTGGGCCCTAGGCTCTATCTCTTCTCCTCTGCTTCTGACCCATTAAAACCGGGATTGATACATGATACCAAAAGTTATGGATCTCAGTGTACCTTTTGCATCATGTTATGGTTTGTTATTTCTTATTACTTGTTATTTCTTGTTATTTTTCCCCACTAATAATGCTCCTTACTTTCCTGATATTTCTATATTTGACTTTAAAAATATGTTTTATCAGTATTTTAGTTGTTTGGTAAAAGGAAGTATTTTGCAAAACATGTAGTATATCATATTGCCACATGTCTAATTCCTTTATAATTCGCTTTTATCATTTGCTCTTTACAGGCTATTGACCACAGGTATGTTGATCTTATCTTCTGTAGTTATTCTCTAGAAAACATATGAATTTACACAGTATCAAGTACTAAATCTTTAGTAATGAACATTTCTACATTTTGGTACTCAAGGTATAGGTTCTAAAATTTTTAATTTGTTGAAAATATTGAAATTATAGTTTATAAAAAGTTTAAAAATAAAATGTTTAATTTATTGACTATCAGACATCTTATTTTGGACTTTTAGCCACTGTTCAGTTGGGTTCACCAAATTTCTTTTCCTTTGGATACTTTACTTCTTGGAATACTAAGATAATTATGGAGCTGTAGTGTTGGGTATGAATAAATAAATATTTGATATACAATTGCAAATAAAATAGAACAGAAAAGAACCTATAACATAAAAGAGGCTAAATGCTGGGTAGATTACAGGACATATGTCCTAGACATAAATATGAATTTATAAGTAAATAGGAGAAAGGAGATGAAAATGAGGGTGCAAACAGAAAACGGCAGAAAATAGCACTAGATAGTGTTGATGAAGGGAGGGATAGATGTGAGTGTTGTAGAATAGGTCTTTGTCTTCTGGATAAAAGTAAAAAAGCAGGTTTATCTTAAATATCCTCTCTCTCTAATTCATCCTCTTTCTTGTGACAACATCTTTCCAGAAAAGAAAATGAAAATGGTAGTAGTCAGTTGTGGAACTTGTGAGGTTTCTTAAACTAATAATGAAAACTCAATGCACGAATTTCATAAACTTATACATATCCATTTCCTTATTCTTAGGTATAGGGTGGATACTATATTGTAAATATCACATCTCTTACTTTTTGTCTCTGGCTTAACCTGAGCCATGAAATGCAAGAGAAGTAGAAAATGAAAATAAAAGTATATTGCCCATAAAGATATTGCCTTTGACACATTTTCACATTTCATTAACTATATATCACTTTTTATGTTCATTAGACTTTTATTAATCAGTATTATGACTTTTCATGGGTTTTCCATGTAGCACAATTTGGGACATTTTGAATTTGCTATATGTACCAGATCTTTTCTTTCTACAGTTACTAAAGCACTGACCATAGTTCAGTTTTACAAGAAGTTACAAACGGTTGAATACCTTTTAAAGGAAAGTACATTTATAGAATGAAACATAGCTTTTGAAAAACTCAACTTTATTTTCAAAAGCTTTTTTAAAAATGAATGATTTTTTAGCCCAAAATAAAATCAATAGCTTCATGAAAGAGTGAGGTTTGAAAGATATCAAAGTACAAACTGATTCTGTGACACCACCTGTTCTAGATTTCGAGTTACGGGTAATTGTGCACATTTTTTAAAAACTCAGTAATCACCCTTTTATTGTTTCAATTTTGTCTCCTCTTGTCATTTTGTCTTTATTCATTTATCATGCTTCTGATATAAAAAAATTTCTGACAGTTTACCACTTTTATCAAATATATGGTATGTGAGATGAAAGTTCAAGTAAGGCACTTTGGTCATTTAAATTTTCTAGCTCTGAGTAATACTTGGAAAATAAATAATATTGACAACATTTATTCACTCTTAGGATACTAACTTTGAACTCATGAGGTATTTATAACTTGAAAATAGGAAAGTAAACCTTTTTTAACAGAGAGTATGAAGCACAGCTACAAAGTGTATAATGCCAAAAAAGTTAAGGAAGACCATAATCTGTGACATCTTGTGATAACTGACAAAATCATATTGACCAAATAAAATCAAATGGTTGATCAGTTTTCTGTAGTGTAACAAAGAAAATTTTCTAGCTGTATGACCATTAGGTGTTTGAAGGCATATTTTTAAAATATTTCAGTATCATAAAGTATCTTATCTTATGCAATAGATAACTACCGTTTTTGCCCAACATCCTTCTTCCATTAAAACAAGCACCTAATATTTTCTTTGAGGAATATCCTCTTCTTCATAATTTCATGTGATACGTGTAGAACTGAGACTACCTAGAACCACTTGGTTTAGATCCTGATTAGCCTAAGCCATGTCTTTGTTCTTGGCGTTTGTTTTAAAAATGGGTATTTGATACCTAGGAATCCAACTTACAAGGGATGTAAAGGACCTCTTCAAGGAGAACTACAAACCACTGCTCAGTGAAATAAAAGAGGACACAAACAAATGGAAGAACATACCATGCTCATGGATAGGAAGAATCAATATCGTGAAAATGGCCATACTGCCCAAGGTTATTTATAGATTCAATGCCATCCCCATCAAGCTACCAATGAGTTTCTTCACAGAATTGGAAAAAACTGCTTTAAAGTTCATATGGAACCAAAAAAGAGCCCGCATTGCCAAGACAATCCTAAGTCAAAAGGACAAAGCTGGAGGCGTCACGCTACCTGACTTCAAACTATACTACAAGGCTACAGTAACCAAAACAGCATGGTACTGGTACCAAAACAGAGATATAGACCAATGGAACAGAACAGAGTCCTCAGAAATAATACCACACATCTACAGCCATCTGATCTTTGACAAACCTGAGAGAAACAAGAAATGGGGAAAGGATTCCCTATTTAATAAATGGTGCTGGGAAAATTGGCTAGCCATAAGTAGAAAGCTGAAACTGGATCCTTTCCTTACTCCTTATACGAAGATTAATTCAAAATGGATTAGAGACTTAAATGTTAGACCTAATACCATAAAAACCCTAGAAGAAAATCTAGGTAGTACCATTCAGGACATAGGCATGGGCAAGGACTTCATGTGTAAAACACCAAAAGCAACGGCAGCAAAAGCCAAAATTGACAAATGGGATCTAATTAAACTAAAGAGCTTCTGCACAGCAAAAGAAACTACCATCAGAGTGAACAGGCAACCTACAGAATGGGAGAAAATTTTTGCAATCTACTCATCTGACAAAGGCCTAATATCCAGAATCTACAAAGAACTCAAACAAATATACAAGAAAAAAACAAACAACCCCATCAAAAAGTGGGGAAAGGATATGAACAGACATTTCTCAAAGGAAGACATTCATGCAGCCAACAGACACATGAAAAAATGCTCAGCATCACTCGCCATCAGAGAAATGCAAATCAAAACCACAATGAGATACCATCTCACACCAGTTAGAATGGCCATCATTAAAAAGTCAGGAAACAACAGGTGCTGGAGAGGATGTGGAGAAATAGGAACACTTTTACACTGTTGGTGGGATTGTAAACTAGTTCAACCATTATGGAAAACAGGATGGCGATTCCTCAAGGATCTAGAACTAGATGTACCATATGACCCAGCCATCCCACTACTGGGTATATACCCAAAGGATTATAAATTATTCTACTACAAAGACACATGCACACGTATGTTTATTGCGGCACTATTCACAATAGCAAAGACATGGAATCAACCCAAATGTCCATCTGTGACAGACTGGATTAAAAAAATGTGGCACATATACACCATGGAATACTATGCAGCCATAAAAAAGGATGAGTTTGCGTCCTTTGTAGGGACATGGATGCAGCTGGAAACCATCATTCTTAGCAAACTATCACAAGAACAGAAAACCAAACACCGCATGTTCTCACTCATAGGTGGGAACTGAACAATGAGATCACTTGAACTCGGGAAGGGGAACATCACACACTGGGGCCTATCATGGGGAGGGGGGAGGGGGGAGGGATTGCATTGGGGAGTTATACCTGATATAAATGATGAATTGATGGGTGCTGACGAGTTGATGGGTGCAGCACACCAACATGGCACAAGTATACATATGTAACAAACCTGCATGTTATGCACATGTACCCTAGAACTTAAAGTATAATAAATAAAAAAAAAAAAGAAAAAAATGGGTATTTGACCTGCTGTAGCCAATAATATGCAATCAAAATTTTTGATGATATCTCTGGTATAGAAGCTTTTTTTTTTTTTTTTTTTTTTGAGACAGACTCTTGCTCTGTTGCCCAGGCTGGACTGCAGTGGCACAATCTTGGCTCACTGCAACCTCCGCCTCCTCCCAGGTTCAAGCAATTCTCATGCCTTAGCCTCTCAAGCAGCTGGGATTACAGATTACAAGCGTCCGCCACCATGCCCGGTTAATTTTCGTATTTTTAGTAGAGATGCGGTTTCACCATGTTGCCCAAGTTGGTCTCGAACTCCTGGCCTCAAGTGATCCACCCGCCTCGGCCTCCCAAAGTGCTGGGATTACAGGTGTGAGCCACCATGCCCGGCTGAGGCTGTTATTCTTTTTGCCTGGACAGAAACTTGAGGTGGCGTAGAGATAGCAGAGAGCTGCTGCTACCTTCTGACTTCATACAGCTTGAGTTTGTAGCCAGTAAAACCAAAGAAGAGTCAATCACAGAGATTAACTGAGTCTTGATGACATCACTTAACCCCGAATACAGCT
This sequence comes from Colobus angolensis palliatus, assembly GCF_000951035.1. Lineage (NCBI taxonomy): Eukaryota > Metazoa > Chordata > Mammalia > Primates > Cercopithecidae > Colobus > Colobus angolensis. The sequence goes on along the minus strand of NW_012114722.1, from coordinate 1,101,317 downwards.
GTTCCTGAGGTCAGTTCTGACCCCCAGACTTTTCAGTTGTCAAACAATCTACGTATTTATTTTAATATTTATTTTCTTAATATACTATGTGTAGATTTTTTTTGAACCTTAAAATTTTTCTAACAGAAAAACCTTACTGACAGTTATTGAAGGGTTATATATAAATTAACATGTAAGATTCAATACACAAGCTTCCCCACAGTTGGAACGTTACCATATTTTCCAGGTCCTCTTAAAGTCTAGAGCTTTTTAGTACACTTGGCCTGTGTGGAGGAAAGTGTTAGCAATTCTTATAGGATATAAAATGATACTTGAATAAATGTCAGGACAAGAAATGTACAGCTGAAGACAGGTTTGTGAATGAATACATACATGTGATACAAATGTGTCTAATTAGGATGTATCTCAGTTGGTCTTGAACGGAATTGAAAAAGACTAATGATAGGACACTTATTTTTGGTGCCATTCTTTGGTATCAGTTAAATATTTATAGAGCATGTACCTGTGTATAAAAGAGTAAAATCCTTAGAAAAGAATAAATGTGATTTGTATTATATTTTTAAAAGTCTAGGGCTTTAATAAATGTTACTTTGGAGAAGAACTGAGTAGAAGGGTGGTTAATATATTTAAATTGTTAGTAGATATATTAACCATGTGGACTCTTTGAAAGTGGTATTTACTTGGTAATCTCTGCATCTCTACTGCCTAGTATAGCACAATAAGTATTTACTGCATTAAATTTCAATGACTTAAGATATAACTTTCATGACAGTAAATTCTAGATTTCATCCTCAATGTTTGTTTGAATACGAACAATTAATAATAATAAAAGCTACTATATATCAAGTGCTTGTTATGTGCCATGCAACCTGTTAAGTAGTAAACACAAAATTAACTCATTTGAGGCCACATAATTATAAAATGAATGTTGTAATATCTGCTTTACAGATGTGGTAACTGGTGTTCAGTAATTTTAAATAATTTGTTTCAGACAACATAGCTGGTAAGTAGCAGACCAGGATTTTTTTTTTTTTTTTTGTCTGACCACATGCCAAAGCTTTTAACAACTATGCCACCTAGCTCCAAAGTCTTAAGCAGTTGTCAAATTGTCTTTAAACCAAATGGCAAAAACAAAGCAAGCAAACCCAAAACACTATGGACCCAAGAAGATAAGTAGAAAGATAGATAATAAGGATGGAAGAGAATATCCAGGAAAGACTATAAAAGGGAAATATTTTTAATAAAGAACAATCATGAGTATACAATATGAGAAACCAAATATAACTCAAATCAGATTTGTTGTCTTGCCTTCTGGAATATAAAATGTTACATAGACAATATCTTGGATTACACACAAGGACATAAAATACCTCAATTTCAGAATTAGATGTTAAAATAAAATCTAAAGTAAAATAGTCATGACTCTCATAAAACACAACAGATTTTACTCAAGAGTTACCTAGGGATATAACACATTTTGGTGACATATGTTAGGCTGTGTACACTGAACCAACATTTACAATAAAATACAACTCTCTTAAAAATAGACTGTGCCATGGCCGGGCGTGGTGGCTCAAGCCTGTAATCCCAGCACTTTGGGAGGCCGAGACAGGCGGATCATGAGGTCAGGAGATCGAGACCATCCTGGCTAACACGACGAAATCCCGTCTCTACTAAAAAAATACAAAAAACTAGCCGGGCGAGGTGGCGGGTGCCTGTAGTCCCAGCTACTCGGGAGGCTGAAGCAGGAGAATGGGGTAAACCCGGGAGGCGGAGCTTGCAGTGAGCTGAGATCCGGCCACTGCAGTCTAGCCCGGGCGACAGAGCGAGACTCCGTCTCAAAAAAAAAAAAAAAAAAAAAAAATAGGCTGTGCCAGATTCCCCCATGAGACTTCTAAAGATTCTGTTATTGAATTTGCATAATTGCTTGACAATATTTTTAAATTTTTTTTAAAAAAATCAAGACTTTAAAAATGTGATTTTCAATTCGGTCATTGCAAATCTTCATGACAGTAAAGACCGGATTTATAGTCTCAATGATTTTTACCAACTGATTAAAGTCATAGTAATGTCAGATACTAGAACATGTTGGCCTCAATAATTAATTTCTCCAATATGTTTTGCTTCTTGGAAATAAAGGTAGAATCATTTGGATGCAGTTAGTTTGCTGCTTCAAAATCTGGGTCTGTATCCTCTTATGACAATTCTCCTCTTTGTTGAACCAATTCCTCTTAATGTAACCTCTCTGACCTTCAAGGAGTGACCTAAGTTTAAGAATATACTTTGGAAATAAAGTTGAAAATGATTGAGATCATATATCAGTATTCAATAGAGAAACCCTAGATAAAAATATCTCCATCAGTAATTCAGATTTGACCATTGTCATATTATTTAGTGAACTGAGTTTGATTTATTGACCAAGAAGAAACAAACCATATCAGGATGAGCTGTATGTACTTGAGGATACAGGGAGAGAATGTGGATCCAATTTGTTTTAAGTTTTACATGAAAATAAAGATCTACTAGACTATTAGACAATGGTCAATATCCTATGTGCTATGAAACCTGAGTTAGGAAATCATATCTGGCTTCTGGGATGTGGTCAACAATGTCAACTGTAAGCCAGTTTCAATTGCAAAACCAAGGTTCATTCAAATCAATACTACCATGATAATCATTCAGGGAAAGATTGAGATCTTTTTGTAACCACAATGTAGAGAAAATAAAATGGTTATCCATAAACAATATGATCATAATTATACATCAAAAGAATGCTGGAACATACTTTGAAATGATGCAGCATTTTTCCTGGACGTCCTGAGGAGTTAAAACTTCTAAACGATACTGATAAGGACACACAGAGAAGCAAGCCAAATCTAGGTGAGTGTGGAGTCACGGAATCCAAATGAAGAGAGTATTTCAAGAAGGTAAAGCAAGTTGAGGATTGATCATTTTTCCTTGGTTTTGAGACTATAGAGTTGTTGATGTTTTAAGCAAGAGCAGTTTCGTGAAGCAATGAGGGGATCTAAAAATCAGATTACAATTCTTTTCCTCATGAGAGAGAAAGGAAAATGAAGGCAAAAAGTGGTCAAATCCCCTGTTCAAGGTTAAGTGGTAGATTCAGATTTCAAAGCCATTTCCTTTTCTGTACTTTTTCATCATCTCTTTCTACTTCCTATTGGAAACATTAAAGAGCACACTTAGCACATTGATTTCACATGCTAATAAATTAAATTTGAGAGTTAAGACACATGCCGTCCACTCAACATGCGCCTTTTTTTTAATTTAACAAGTGTGATTTTCTTTTCTACAAGCTTTGCACTGTAAAGGGGGAAGTAGCATGTATTCCTATCTTACCATCATCCAGTAAATCTAGTCACAAAGGAATGGTTAGAATACACGTCAAATGACTTGATGAACTCTTGGTACACTGTCCATGAAAATTCCTGAATCTAAGGTTCTCAGAGAGAAGAGGGTGGTGTTTTTTTTCTTTCCTGTTTTGTTTTTGGAACAATATATTCTTAAAAAGACACTTAAATATCAGGATGAGACACTTGAGATCAACATGGGTTGCTGATGCAATCAATACGGCACAGTGAAAATAAATATTTTCTCTGAATTCAGAATTAATGAGGCGGCAGGCTCTTGGAAAAACTGTAATTTCTTCCTTAATACTGAGGAAAGCTGCCATGTGAAATATTACTGTAAGTCTGACCCAGGATATGCTACAGGGTAAATCAGCATCTCAGAAGCAGTGAAGCTTTAAACAGGTCTCAAGATGGGTCTGAAAACAGGTAATGTAAGGTGCATGATGCAAAGGTGTTTTGACAACATGATAGATAAGGGCCCTAGAGGGGGGGAAAAGGTATAGATAAAGTGAACCCTAAAGTTGCACATTTTAGATTACCATAGACTTGAAATATCATCTAAATCAAGAGGTGATGATGGAGACTAAGAACTGCTACTAACGCTTGCTGTGGATTAGGATCCCATTTGGCAGGGCCAGGACCAGGGTAAATCAGATACAGCTCTCAGCAAGCTGCTCCTGTGACATAAACGGGCGGCAGTAACATCTGGACACAACTTGGAGAAAATCCATTTGTTAGAAAGAAAAAGTTATTTGTAGGTGTATTGCTTTTGTTGGTTTGTTTGGTGTGTTTCCCCTCAGATATACCAAGGTTCATGATAATAAATGATTATTTTATTTGGAAAACAAAACACAGGAAAGCAAGTAAAAAGTAAGCAAATACCCAAATCAGTTGCATGTGTAACAGCTAAATTAAATTTTAAAAGTAGCCTTTAATGATGTTTCTACCATAGCAAATATATGGTTTTTGGCACAGCATGGGAATGCTGCTGGCAGTGAAAAATTATAAAAGATTTGATTGACATCTTCAAAATTCCAAAGGGTGGTAATAAAATATTGTCAGGCTTTCCTTTTAGTTCTGTGAAGTAAGTAACATGAAAAGCAAAGTGTCATTTGAAATTAATGGCTGGCATATTTGGATATAATAAAATTATTACAGTTGCTATTGTCAATGTAAAGCAGGCTGTAGGACTGATGAAGGTCACAGAGGCCAATTCTGTAGTCAGTTCTGAAAAGGCCTGGTAATTTTATGACCACTAATAATGTTTGTGGATTTCACACAAGCTAAGCTAATGCAATGGGTAGCCAAAACCATACTGCGATGTTTAAAATAGTCATCCCCCGTATGTCAAAGACATAATTTCATTTTCACCTTGTTCCATTAACTCAGACAAAAAGATTATTTTCTCCATATAGGAGATTCTATTCTAGGCACTGTGGTGCATAGTCATGATTTCATTAACAGCATTAATAAAGATACTTCACATTTATATATCAATTAACCCTTTTGAAAATAATTTATATCAAAATATTCACTTCTCAAAATACCCCAAAGTAATAATACCATGGCGTATTATTTTTACTTTTTGTTTGTTCTTATCAAGAGTATAATCCAGGCTAGACATTTCCTATAACTCAGCTAAATTTGTTCACTATGGATGACAGGGTTAAGGAGGCCAATTAATTTTCTTGCTCTGGATCTCAGTTTTCACATCAATAAAATAGAGAAGATGATCCTTCAACTCTAACGTTACATAAAGCAATGAGTCTAGGTTACTATCAAGGCCAACCTCATTTTAATATTAAATGTTTGAAAGTTTTTTCCAGTCTGAAAGTTTAATAATCCTCTACTGTACGTGTAACATTGAGCAAAACATACACAGACTAAGGCGGTGATGTGCTCATTTTCTCTCTAATGTGTTTTACTCACCAATCTCTCAGGCAACAAACTGTCAATATTACAGGAGTTTCAAATCCTTATCTGTTTTCTTTTATTTTCTTTTACTTTATGTTATTCTTTGAAAAAATAAAATCTCAAATAGAAAGCTGATATGCTAATACCATGTTCACATTTCATGATACCACGAACTTGGGTGTATAAATATGCGACATATTTTTTGATAAAAATTAATTTCCATTGGAGCTTCTATTTTGTCTGAAGCAGAGAAAATAATCAAGTTACTTCCAGAAAAATTCAGTCTCTTTCATAATTTTTCTCAGACATTTTAATTGAAATGTGATCAAATTTATGATATTCCTCGCTCCTATTTCTTCTTCCTGTGATATGTTCTAGGCTTACAAGAGTGCTTACACAAATGCCACATTGCCGTCATTATGATGGAGCATCTCACTCTTGATCTTGATTTGTCTTGGTATTCAGAAATGCAAATGATTCTAATACTAGGCTACATACATTCCCTTGCTTGATGACATTATTTGGATATAACAGTATATAATAGTACCCTTGTCTGACTCCCTGCTGGATTATTCACTCTTGACTTCTGCTGTAGTCTTCTCTCATACCATTCAAGAGCATATGAATATTCTTATACCGTTCATAACAGGAGCCCCTGTTAGCAGGCTTTCTTGACTCTTTGGCTAATTTTAGCATCAAATTTCTGTGGACCATGGGAAAATGTTTTGTATTCTTTCTAGCCACTCCAGAGCTTTAGGAAATCTGAGAGTCTCTTTTTTGTACTCTAATTGTTAGATATCATACTATCCATTCTTATAACGTGATGTGAAAGGATAATTTACCATGAAGCTTGCAGGTTTCGCCAGAGAAAGAGGTTCAATTTTTTTTTCTCCTGGAGAAATATAAAGTTAAAGGGGGTTATTTTCCTTACTTTCTTAGAACTTAGACGGTTTTACATTGTTTCTTTGTTATTCTCTCTCCAAGTTCTTATTGCTTTTTTTTAGTGCAAGGAATTCATTTGTTTTCTTCCTGTGACAGGAAAAATTGCTAGCTAAGCATTTTTCCACATCTAAGGTTTATGCTGGGATTATATATATGTATATATGTAGAGAGAATTTATATATATATATATAGAGAGAGAGAGAGAGAGAGAATTTATCTTTTGTTTATTTTTGTTTCTTTCACTCCCCCTAGTACTTTCATGGTCTGTGCACTTCAATAACAAATATTTTCCCTTATAAAGTGCTACTTACAATGAAATTGCTAGGTGCTTCTAGAATGCTCAGAACTGTCATTGCCACTACTTACTATGTATGCGTTCCATCATCATAGTTCATGTATACCACCTCAATAAAGCCTCATGTCCCAAACTTTTCTTTTACCGTTTCTCCAGGAATTTGACCTCTACTGCTCCATTTCTAAAAATACCTGTTATCTTAACTATGATGGTCTAGAGACAATGATCCAACATAGATTAGTAATTTTACTCCTTCAAAATTAACTCTAATTGTGGAAATTTAAATATTGTGGAAAGTATATGACAAAGTTAGTGGTGGAAGTAGGAGTAGAAGGAGCAGAGTAGATGTACAGAGAAAAGACCTCTTATTATCTTAAAAATCACACCGAATTTTATTCAATGGAGCTCAGCCCTTTAATACTGAATAATATTTTGAGCCAGAAAGCAGGTAATGTTAGCAATCTTGAATATTCATCAAAGAATTAACAAGTGGTTAATAAGCCTCTCTCTCTCTCCGTGTGTGTGTGTGTGTCTGTGTGTGTGTGTGTACATATTTTTGTACACATAGTGGCAATTTTTGGAATATGAATATGAGTTTTCTTTGTTCCATAAAAATTTGATCTTTCTCAATTCAGACAAAATTCTACAAACATTTAACAGAACACAGAAAACCAGCTACAAGACCTGCAAAAAATGAATTAAAGGATAGTATTACTGAGCTATAAAGTACAATGCATTTTTGAACATGTCAGTGTTTTGTTATTGGAGTTATTTCTTGCCTCTGTTGTTGTTTCAAGCCCATACACAGATTAGGAATGTATACAGCCTACAATTTCCTATTGCTTTATGCTTTAGATTGACTGAAGAATTATTCAACGGGGACATAGGCCTTTGACCGCATTTCTTGGCTGGCTCCATATACAATCAGCTTTGCCATGCTTTTTCAAAAGCAGACTTAGAGTTGAGGCTGATATAAAATACCTTTTGTGGTGGAGAGTTAAAAAAATATGTAGTCAAAATCTTTATTAGTCCTTCCTCCACACATAAACATAAAACCCTCATTCTCTGTTTAGAAACCAACATGTCAGGATCCAAGCAGAAAAATCAGTAAAAATTATCACAATTGAAAAAACGTTCTGATCTGCAGCAGCAGCTGGGGGTGGGTATTAGAACTGCATGTGATTCAGATGCTGTATAGATGATGAATATGGATGAAGTTACACAACTTAATGGGGTGAAGAGATTGGTTGAGCTCTTTGTTCAGAGAAGCATTTCAACAAATTGCTGAATGTATTTCAAGGTTACTCTCAACATTTTGTGTTTTCTAAATATGAGTTATTTGGGGGTGGATGTCAGAAGTTATGGATACCAAACCAAGTCTTTTTCTGAAAAGACTTTAGTTGCCAGTAATGAAGACTGGAGTTCCTCTGCATGTCACTGGAATTCAAAACAAGGATCACATTCTCTGAAGTTGTAGCTATGGATACTTAAACCCACTGTTATGATTGATTTGATGAAGCAAAGATTTTTATAAAATTCTTGACTTTATTGTTAGAAACTGATAATGTCATTATAAAAAAACTGAAACACAAATAATTGTGACTCCTCCTTCTATAAGGATGCATATTACAGAAAATGGAAAGAAAATGTTGCCTCTGTCTAACAAAATGGTCATATACTCAAAGTTTGGCATACTGCTTTTATATACAAAGGAATGATATTACTCAATTTACATAAAGTAATATGATTCAACATGATTTAATAAAATAAGGCAGAATTCCATTTCTGTTTTATAAAGGGAAGTTACTAAAGAATTAATATCTGATCCTTTATTTTGAAAATGTATAAAAACTACAGCCACATTCCTTCTGGGTTAGCTATGTGAAGAGATTCTCAGCAAACTTGAATTAGGCGTGATACAAGTCACTGAAAAAGCTGAGTAGGAATTACTAAATGAAAATATGGTCTTTTGGTTTTTCAAGGTCACTAAATAAAATCTCAGCCAGGGAAGTAGGGGCTGTGGGTCATTACCATTCTGAGACTACTAAGGAGCTAAGTGAATGAATCAGTGGTCTGTCTTCTACTTCTAGTGAACTGTATCAAATGTCCCCCAAAGCACCAACACAATTAGCATTAATTAAAGAACTGACTAACAGTCTTAGAGAAACGGTCAATGCCATTGTTAATGGAGAGGCCAATGTAATAAAATCAAATTCTACTTCTTAACTACATAATTGATTCCTTTAGTACCAAGTTGTAACAGTTTTGTTCGAAAAAGGAAAAGTCACAGGATAGATATATTTTTAATTTTATGAGGAACCTCCATACTGTTTTACGTAATGGATGCACCAATTTACATTCCTGCCAACTGTGTACAAGGCTTCCATTTTCCCCACATCCTTGCCAACACTTGTTATCTTTAATTTTTTTATCTTAATCGTGTGAGGTGATATATCATGTGTTTTTGATTTGCATTTTCCTAATGATTATGAAGCTAAGGATTTTTTAATATATCTGTTAACTCTTTGTATGTATTCTCTGGAAAAATTATGTCTTTGGGACCTTTGTTTATGTTTGAATTGGGTTATTTTTATGTACTTATTTACTTATTTATGTATATTTACTATTGAATTGTATGAGATCCTTATCAGATATATGGTTTACAAATATTTTCTCCCAATCAGTAACTTGCCTTTTCATTTTGTCAACTGTTTCCTTTGCTGTGCATAGGTTTCTAAGTTTGATGTAGTCCCACTTGTTTATTTTTACTTTTACTGACTGTGTTTTAATTATCATATTCCAAAAAAACCATTCTAAACAGCAGTGTCAACTAGCAGTTTCCCTAAGCTTTCATCTAGTGGTTTAATGGTTTCTGAATTTACATTTAATTTTGAATCCATTTAAATTGATTTTTGCATGTGATATAAGATAAGGGTCAAATTTCATTCTTTTTCATGTGGGTATTCAGTTTTCGAAACATCATTTGTTGAAGAGACTCTAGTGTTTTCTTGGCACCCTTGCTGAAAATTACTTGACAATATATGTATAGGTTTTTTCCGGACCCTCTATTCTATTCTATTAGTCTATGTGTCTGTTTTTTATTACAGTACCATACTATTTTGATTACTATACCTTTTTAGTATAAACTGAAATCAGGAAATGTGATCCTTCCAAATTTGTTCTTCTTTCTCAAGATTGTTTTGGCTATTCTGAATTTTCTAGGGCTGCATATTAATTTTTAGATTGTTTTATTCTGTTACTGTGAAAAATTCCATTGGAATTTTGATATACATTTTATTGAATCTGTAAATCACTTCAAATACTATGGACATTTTAAAGATATTAATTCTTCCAATGTATGAACAGAGTATAGCTTTCTATTTAATTGTTTTCTACAATTTCTTTAATCAATATTTTATAGCTTTCAGTGTGCAGATTTTTACTTCCTTGGTTATTTCTAATCTATTCTTCTTGATGCTATTGTAAATGAGATTGTTTTCTTGATTTCCTTTTCCGATAGTTTAATATGATCCAGCAGTCCCTCATTATATATATGAGAAATAAAATACATATCTCAAAGAGACATATGAACTTTCATGTTTATTGCAACATCATTTATAATATCCAAGTTATAAAACCAACCTAAGCGTTCAACAACATATGAAATAATTAAATATTATTTAACCTTAAAATAGAAGACAACACTGCTGTTGCAGCAACATGGATGAATCTGAAGAGCATAATGCTAATTGAAATAAGCCAAATATGAAAAAAAATCCTACATAGTCCACTTATACATGGAATCTAAAAACGTTGAGTTTATATAAGCAGAGAGTAGAATGGTGTTTACCAGGGATGGGACTGGGTGGGGAAAGTGGAGAGATGTTGGTCAAAGGATACAAAGTTTCAGTTATGTAGGATAAATACATTCTAGAAATATGATGTACAGCATGGTGACTATAGTTAGTTTTACCTAACAGTTAAGTTATGGGATACCATCCAATTTAGCAATTAACATTACATTTAGTTTTGTAAGCCTTACATCTTAAGTTTTACTGCAATAGTAACATTGTAAACTCTCATGATTTAAAGAAAATTGTAGACTATTTGATCGCAACTTGGATATATAAATTCTCTGAGGTACATTCATGAAGACTTTTACAGGTGCTGTATTGCACCTAAGGAGTGAGTTGAAAAGTTTAAAAACTGGACTCAGGCAGTCAATTGTGTTTTGATTAAACAATCAAACAACTGGTTTGATATTTTCATAAAATTTATGAATATCTTTATTTTGTCAGGGACTACAAACTGGCAAATTATTCTGCAGAAGTTGTGTGCATGTGGGACAGAGAGGGGAATGTGAGGGAGGAGGGAGAAGAGAGACAGAGTTAGGCAACATGGTATTTCTGAAATAAATATTTTAATCTGGAATTTTTTACATGTATAGTAATGTTGCAATTATATAACAGACACTTTCTGTACCTTCACCCAGTTTCCCATTTCTTAACATTTTACAAATGCATGATTTATCAAAATTAAGAAGTTAACATTGGTACATTACAATTATTCAAAGTGCATACTTTATTCAGTTTATTTTGTTTCTACCTAATGTCTTTCTCTGTTCCAATATACCATCCAGTACACCACATTTTACTTGGTCATCATATCTTCTTAATTTTTGATCTCTGATAGCTTTCTTACACCTTTCCTTGGTTTTCATGTCCTTCATAGTTTTGAAGAGCACTAACGTTTTGTAGAATGCGCCATGATTTAGGTTAGTTATATGGGGTTATGGGTTTTGGGGAAGAATACCACACAGGTGAAGTGTCCTTCTCATCCTATCTTATTTAGTGGTAGCCAGATATCACATAAATTTTCACAGTGATATTAATCTTGAGCATTTGGTTAAGTCATATTTCTCCATGGGAAAGTTATTATTTTTGCATTTTCTGTAATCTATTCTTTGGAAGCAGGTGACTAATTTCTGTCCACCCTTTAGCAGGGATGGTAGGTATGGGAGAAAGTTTAGGTTCTATCTTCTTAAGGAGGTGAGTGTCTGCACACATTATTTGAAATTATTCTGTAAGAAAGATGCCTCTTTCTCATGTTTTATTTATTCATTAATTTATTTGTATCAGTATGGAGCTCTGTATATTTATTTTATGCTTTGGGCTATATTCCAATACCAATTTATTTTGTTGCTAAAATTATTCCAGATTTGACCATTGGGAAGTCTTTCGGGTTGCTTCCTGTGTTTCTTTGACATATCTCATAGTTTCAGTTTTTGAAGATTTTCCTGTTTTTGAATGGTATAAGATTCTCCAGGCTCATAAATAAATTACCTGCCATTTGTGGAAGGATTTGGTTCCTCTTTTTAGAAAGTGGCATTTAGAAACCAAGATCTGGGCATGAGTATGCCTACTGCCACTGGGAATGTAACATTTTATAAATGTTTTTATTTAAAGTTCATTAAATGTATTATGGAGACTTTGAATGCCAAAATCCCTACTAGACTTTACTGGATTTTTACTTGATAATTTTACACATTTTTAATATTGTCTTTTGCTATAAATAAATTTTCATATAGTAAAATCTATCATCTTTTCTTTCTCCTTCTACACTGTATTTTCCCTGGAAATGCTTCTGAACTCCCAAGGTTCTTGAACATATTTCTTTACATTTTCTTAATAATATGTTGATGCTTTGTTATTTGATACACAAATAATTAGGTACGCTATGTCTTCTTGGTTGATCAGAACTTCTAAAAATCTAAAATATTTTTCATTTAATTTAATGTTTTTTTTTCCTTTGGATTTTACCTGAACTAATAGAAACAAAGTGTCTGTTTGCTCTTTCTGAGTATGTTTTAGATATACTTGTCTTTATTTTGAATCTTCATACCTTTTAGGTGTGACCTTTTCCAAGAAGATTTTAAAGAAACAGTGTGCACTCTGTTTTCTTCCAAAATGGTGGATTCGGGGCTTTCAGTGTGCCTCAGCCGCTTGGAAATAGCAAAATTATAAATAAAGATAAATTCTGTGAGATGTAATTCAAGATGGAAAACAGGAATCCACCGGAATAGTGAAGGACATCCCAGATCCCAGGGAGGAGAGAGTGGGCAAGGGGCCCCTATGATGGCATTCAGCTGATAAAACTGAACAAAGCCTCAGAATGGGAGGCGGGCAGAGTCTCCCTCTGTGACTCACCTTTTAAATGAAGATCCAAGCAATCCAAGCCAAAAGAGAGAACTCTGCTACTCCCAAAACTTGGAGATAAACTAGGGAAAGGTTTGGAGATGCTGAGAGGAAAAGACACCAGGGAAAGCTGCAGGCATTTTCTTGGGTTGGGGAGGGAGAGCAGGATGTCCTTTTTAATCTGGGTGCATACAGAGTTACTTATTCTTTGGTGACTTGGCAGTGGTGGCGATGCAGGCATTTTAGTCTTGGATTGGAGATACGAGCACCTGCTCTGGAGTGGGGCAGGAGCCTTTAGAGCCAGAAATGAGGGGGTAAGTATGGAAAATACCCAGCTATAGGCACTGGAATTATGCTCTCCCCTGTTGCAGGTCTGGGGCAGGAGAAGAGCTGCTGCAGCCACAGCTTCTTCTGGGCAACAAGACTTGCAGTCAGGGCCAGCTTTGTGACCTGGAATGGGTCTGTGTCTGACATTGCAGGGCATCATAGCCTGCTCCCTCTCCAGATATTGTGGTGCTGAGGAGCCCTTTCTGTTCCACATCCTGGAAGATATTCAGATATTCGGAGCACCCACTAGCATAAATCAGCAGTCTGAGTTGCCCTAGCCTCCCTGTGCAAAGATTATAGACCAGGGCGACCCTCTGCTCCATGACTAGGCAGATATTCAGGCATTCAGAATGTCCACTCTCCTGGATCAGCAACCTGAGCCCTCCCACCTTTCCTGTGTATAGATCAGATGCAGTGGGGCCCTCTCAACTCAACGCTAAGGCAAATTTCCAGACATGTGGAGCACCCACTCTCCTGGATCAGGAGCCTGAGCTGCCCTACCCTTTCTGTGCATAGATAGTGGTGCAAGGGAGGGTGTCCCCATGCCAGGCAGATATCTAGGCATTCAGAGAACCTGTTCAGCTAGACCAGTCGCCTGAGTTTCTTATCCTTACTATGCGTAGATTTCATTTCAACGGGGCTGTCTCCACTCCATACCTAGGAAGATCTCTAGGCAGTCTGATCACCCTCTTGTGTGGATAAACAGCCTGAGACACCCAAACCTCCTGTGCAGAGATTGTGATGCAGTAAGACACTCTCTGCTGTATACTCAGGCAGATCCCCAGGGATCTGGAGCCCATTGTCCTGGATTAAGAGTTTAGGTATCCCCTTCCCTCACTATGCAGAAAACTTGAAACCAAAGAGGTTCCCCAGCTCCACACCTACCTAGTCACACCTCTGGGCACTAGGGGGCTACCCACTAGGCCCTTGCCTTGGACTGATGCTTGTGCCTGCCACTGAATGACCTGTAGGCAAGACTGACTGCTTTGACCCTACCCATCTTGGTTTCCCGCTATGGAGCTGAGCAGGGAGCTTATACCACTGTGAATTCTATAGATAAGCCCTTTGCTTGTGGCAGACAAGACCTTCTTCCAGTAAACAAGGATCATGTATAAACCTGTCCACATTGGCTGCAGCTAGCTTTATGGTACAATCACAAAGCCCAATATTAAACCATCCAAGAGAAGTGCATAAGGCTATAGTAGCAAAACAAAGAGAACCTACCAAAAATTTTCTACAGCCAGAACTCTTATGGAGGGGGCAAAGGGTATGACATAATAATAATAATAGGGGGGCAGAGCAAGATGGCCGAATAGGAATAGCTCCAGTCTCTAGCTCCCAGCGCAAGCGACACAGAAGACAGGTGATTTCTGCATTTTCAACTGAGGTACTGGGTTCATCTCACAAGGGAGTGCC
>NW_012114722.1:1081715-1082041 GCF_000951035.1 Colobus angolensis palliatus | reverse complement strand
ATACCTGATGTAAATGACGAGTTGATGGGTGCTGACGAGTTAATGGGTGCAGCACACCAACAAGGCACAAGTATACATATGTAACAAACCTGCACATTATGCACATGTTCCCTAGAACTTAAAGTATAATAATAATAATAATAAAAGAAATAATAATAATATAGTAGGGAAAGAAAGAAAAAATCCTTTTTGCATGAAAGGAATTACTCAGGAGGCTTAGGTCAGAAAGTAATTTTAACCCCTGGAGGCGGAGGTTGCATTGAGCCAAGATTGCACCACTGTACTCCAGCCTGGATGACAGAGTGAGTGAGACTTCATCTCAAAAA
>NW_012114722.1:1076972-1081665 GCF_000951035.1 Colobus angolensis palliatus | reverse complement strand
AAAAAAAAAAAAAAAAAGAAAAGGAGAAAGAAAGAAAGAAATTGGTCAGAACTCCTGGAATAAGAAAATACTGAATGAATTACAAAATACAATGAAAATATTTATTAATAGACTAGACAAAGAAGAAATAAGCATTTGAGTGTTTAAAGGCATGTCTTTTGAACTAACAGCTAGACCAAAGTGAAGCAAAAAGAATTTTAAAAAACAACAAGGTCATCAAGAATTATGGGATTAAATAAAGACACCAAACCTCATCATTATTGGCATTCTTGATAGATGAGAAAATAAAGAAATTGGAAAACGTATTTAAGAGAATATGTCAAGAAAATTTTTCTAATCTTACTAGAGAAATGGAGATCCAGATACAAGAAATTCAGAGAACACCTGTGAGATGCTACACAAAACAAACATCACCAAGAAATATAATAACCAGACTGTCTAAGATCAAAGCTAACAACAAAAAAAAGGAAGGCAAATAGAGGAAAAGGTCAAATCACATACAAAGCAAACCCATCAGGCTAACAGTGGACTTCCAGAAGAAACCTTAAAAGCCAGGAGCAATTAGCGGCCTACTTTGAGCATTGTTAAAGAAAAGAATTCCAACCCAGAATTCATATCCTGCCAAATTAAGCTTCATAAGTGAAGAAGAAATAAAATCTTTCCTAGACACACAATCACTAAGCGAATTTGTTATCACTAGACTAGCCTTACCAATGATCATCAAGGAAGTTTCTAGACAGGCAAACAAAAGAACGCTACCTGCTACCACAAAAACACACTTAAATACACAGTCCACAGACCCTATAAAGCAACCGGCTAAAAACGTCATAAGAAGATCAAAACCTTACATATGACTATCGACCTTAAATGTAAACAGTCTAAATGCTCCATGTAAAAAGCACAAATTGGCAAGTTGAATAAAAAATACAAGACCCATCTATCTGTTGTCTTCAAGAGAGCCATCTCACATATAACAACACCCATATGCTTAAAATAATGGGTAGGGGAAGGATCTATCATGCAAATGGAGCACAAAAGAGACCAGGCACTGCTGCTATGTCAGATGAAAAGAATTTTAAACAAACAAGAGTAAAAAATAAAGAAAGAAAGATGAGCACTACATAATGATAATGTTTCAATTTAACAAAAAGATTTAACTATCCTAAATATATACACACCCAACATTGGAGTACCCACATTCATAAAATGAGTACTTCTAGACCTATGAAAAAACTTAAACAGCCACACAGTAATAGTAGGGGATGGCAATGGTCCACAGTGTTAGATTATTGAGGCAATATGCTATCAAATGTATGTTGAACTTAAATTTGACACTTGACCAATTGGACCTAATAGACATGTACAGAATACTCCACTCATCAGCCACAGAATATACATTCTTCTCATCTGTACATGGAACATGGCTAAGATCAACCATATGCTTTGCCATACAGCAAGTTTTAGTAAATTCAAAAACAATGAAATTGTACCAGCCATACTCTCGGACCATCATGGAATAAAAATATAAATCAATACCAACAAAATGCTTCATAATGACAAAATTACATGGAAATTAAACAACTTACTCCTAAATGACTTTGGGTAGACAAAAAAAAAATTTAAAAAATTCATTGAAATAAATGAAAAGAAAGAACACAACATACAAAAATCTCTGAGATGCAGCAAAAGCAGTGTTAAGCAGAAAGTTTATAGCTCTAAATGACTACCTCAACAAGTTAGAAATATCGCAAATCAACAATTTAACATTATACCTAGAGGAACTAGAAAAACAAGTACAAACTAAAACCAAAGCTAGCAGAAGAAAATACATAATTATAAGCAGAGCAGAACTGAATTGAGACCCATAAATCCACACAAAGGATCAGTAAAACTAAAAGTCTGTACTTTGAAAGGATGAACAACATTGATAGGCTACCAGCTAAATTAACAAAGAAAAGAAGAGAGATCTAAATAGAAAGCACACATGATAAAGGTGACATTACAGCCAATTCCACAGAAATACAAAATATTTTCAGATAATATTATGAACACCTCTATGTACACAAACTAGAATATCTAGAAGAAATGGATAAATTCCTGGAAACAGATAATCTCTCAAGATTGAATGAGGAAAAACTGAATGGGCTCTATCAAGTTCTGAAATTGAATGAGTCACGAAAAAGTCTACCAACCAAATGATGTCCTGGACCTATTGAATTCACAGTTGAGTTCTACCAGACATACAGAGAATATCAAGTACCAATCATACTTAAACTATTCCCAAAAATCAAGGAGGAGAGACTCCTACCTAACTCATTCTATGAAGTCATGACCTTAATATCAAAACATGTCAAGGATACAACACAAAAAGAAAACTACAGGCTGATATGTCTGATGAACATACATGCAGAAATCATCAACAAAATATTAGCAAACTGAATCCAGAAACACATCAAAAAGTTAATTCACCATGATCAAGTAGGCTTCATACTTAGGATGCAATGTTGGTTCAACATATGCAAATCAATAAATGAGATTCACCACATAAACAGAATAGAAACAAAAATACACTCATTTCATTGACATAGAGAAAGCTTTCAATGAAATCCAACATCCCTTCTTAATAAAATGCCTAAAAATACTAGGCATCAAAGGAACACAACTTAAAATAGTAAGAGCCATTTGTAACAAACCCACAGTTAACATCATATTGAATGAGCAAGCATGGAAGCACTTCTATTAAGAAAAGGAATAAAAGAAGAATGCCCACTTTTACCACTCCTATATAACATAGTACCAGAAATCCTAGCTGGAACAATAATGCAAGAGAAAGAAATAAAAGGGATCCAAATTGGAAAAGAAGAAGCAAAAATATTTCCTTTCTCTAATGATATGATTGTATATCTAGAACATCCTAAGGACTTCACCAAAAGCTTACTAGACCTGATAAACAACTCCAGCAAGTTTTCAGCACACAAAATCAGTACCATCTGTATACAACAATAACAGTTTTGCTGAGTGCCAAATCAAAAACACAATCCCATTTACAATAGTCACACACACACACACACACACCCCTAAGGATACATCTAACCAAGGAGGTTAAATATCTCTACAAGGAGAACTATAAAACACTGCTGAGAGAAATCAGAGATGCCCAAGAAAGTGGGATTATATTACATGCTCATGGATTGGAAAAATCAATATTGTTAAAATGGTCATGCTGCCTAAAGCAATCTGTCAATGCTATGCAAAAACAGCAAAGCTGGAGCCATCACACTACACAAACTCAAAGCCAGAGTAGTCAAAACAGCATGGTACTCTACCAAAAGAAACTCATAAACCAATGAAACAAATTAGAGAACCCATAAATAAAGCTGTACACCTACAGCTATCTGATCCTCAACAAAGTCAGCAAAAGTAAGCAATGGGCAAACGACAAGTTGTTCAGCAAATAGCACTGGATAGTTGGCTAGACATACACAGAAGAGTGAAACTGGATCTCTAGTTTTCACTACACACAAAAATTAATCCAAGTTGGATTATTTTTTTTTTTTTCAGACAGAGTCTCACTCTGTCACCCAGGCTGGAGTGCAGTGGTTCAATTTCAGCTCATTGCCACCTCCACCTCCTGGGTTCAAGTGATTCTCCTGCCTCAGACTCCCAAGTAGTAGCTGAGATTACAGGCACGCACCACCATGCCCTGCTAATTTTTGTGTTTAATAGAGATGGGGTTTCGCCATGTTGGCCAGGCTGGTTTCAAACTCCTGACCTCAGGTGATCTGCCCGCCTCAGCCTCCCAAAGTTCTGTGATTACAGGCATGAGCCATCGTGCCCAGTTGGATTTAAGATTAAAATGTAAGACTTCAAACTATATAGTTTCAAGACCATTTTGTTTTTAAATTTGGTAAATATTTCTGTACTCCCTGCTAGTTACACTGAAGAGAAATCTGATGCAATTCTGATTTTTAATTACTTGTTATTATTATATTTCTCTCTCTCTGAAAACATGTGAAATTTACTTTTTAATCATAGAATTTGAAAGATAAGAAATATATCCATGTATATTCCTTAGTCATAGTCATCTTTATTGGCACTCAGTGGACCCTGCAAGTAAACAAAAGTACCTTGGAAAATTGCTTCTCTAGATTACATTCACCCTTTGCTTTTCTTTCTTTCTTTGTTCTGAAACTTCTATTAGATGACTTTAGAGCTGATTTCCTATGCCATACACCTCATATTTTGTTATATTTTCACTTTTTAAATGTTGTATGATATTTATAGAGTATCTTTAATTTAAGTGCTATATATATATATATATTATTCAGACATGTTAAATTCTTTATTTTGTAAATTTTATTATTTCTACTTCAAATACTTTTTCTAATCCTTCCTTTTTCATAGTATCCTGTCATTTTTTTATGAATACACCATCCTCTTGAGTCTTCTAGATTTCAATATACACATTCGCTTGTCTTTTCAATATTTCTAAAATTAATATGCACTTTGCTATGAACTGAATTGTTTACACCAAAATTTATATCTTGAAGCCCCAGCCCTCAATGAGATTGTATTTGGAGACAGGGCCTATAAAGGGCCTCCAGAACTGCAAGAAAATAACTTTTTGTTGTTTAAGGTTTATGTGCTATTTTAGCCCAAGCTAACTGGTACATACCTTTAAACAAATTTGTAA
>NW_012114722.1:1037019-1074547 GCF_000951035.1 Colobus angolensis palliatus | reverse complement strand
GTATACATATGTAACAAACCTGCACGTTATGCACATGTACCCTAGAACTTAAAGTATAATAATAAAAAATAAAAATAAAAAAATAAAAATAAAAAATTAGTTTATGTTCCTTGACGTTTTCCTCTTCATTTTTTCAAAAGTATTTTTTCTATTTGAAATATTGGTTCTTCCATTCAATGCTGTTGGTTTTCATCAAAAGTTTAGCAGCTTTTTTACTTTTATGTCTATAAAATGGAGGACTGCATTATTCAATCTAAGTTTCTGTGGTCAGTCATGATGGTTACTTTTCCAATAGACCTGTATAAACAGACTTTACAATGGTAAATCCATAAGGGACAAAAATTAGTAGAAGTCTCATTTCTCATCAGGCTTTGAGAGCAGTGGAGTACCAGAGTACTCGCAGATGCCCAGCTGAAAGAAGATATCTATCCATGTATGCTACAAAAAATCCTAAGAATCAATGTAGTGACTTCACCCTTCTTCAGCCACTTGTCTAATTTCTTGCTATTGCCAATATGTCTTTTGTGTTTATCACTACCTTTTACTTCCTCTGCCATTCTGTGAGTTCTGTTTTATATTTTCCCTTGCATACTACAATTTGGGTCATACCATCTACCCATTTGAATCCTTTCAGTGACTTCTCATTGCTCTTAAAAAAATCAGAAGTTCTTAACAATATGCAAAGTCCTGTGTGGTATAATTTTCATTGGGCTTTATTTCTATACTGTTCTTTTTGCTGTCTTTATTGCAGCCGTATTAGCTGATATGCTTTGGCTCTGTGTCCCTACCCAAATCTCATCTTGAATTGTAATCCCCACACATCAGAGGAGGGGCCTGGTGGGAGGTGATTGAATCATAGGGGCGAACTTCCCACTGGTTATTCTTATGATAGTGAGTGAATTCTCATGAGACCTGGTTGCTTAAAAGTATGTGGCACTTCCCCCTTTGCTCTCTTACTCTCTTGCTCCACCATTGTGAAGATGTGGGTGCTTCCCCTTCACCTTCTGCCATGACTGTAAGTTTACTGAGGCCTCTCAGTCATGCTTCCTGTTAAGCTTATGGAACTGTTAGTCAATTAAACCTATTTTATTTATAAATTACGCATTCTTGGGTAGTTCTTTATAGCAACATGAGAATCAAATAATACAGAAAACTCATCCCAGGAATGGGACATTTCTATAAAGTTACTGGAAAATGTGGAAATAACTTTGGAACTAGGTAATGGGCAGAGGTTGGAACAGTTTGGAGGGCTCAGAAAAAGACAGGAGGATGAGAGAAAGTTTGGAACTTCCTAGAGATTTGTGAAATGGTTTTGACCAAAATGCTGATAGTGATATGGACAATGAAGTACAGTACAGACTGAGGTGTTCTCAGGTAGAGATGAAAAACTTATTGGGAACTGGAGTAAAAGTCACTCTTGCTATGCTTTAGCAAAGACACTGGTGGCATTTTGCTCTGGCTCTAGGGATCTGTGGAACTTTGAACTAGAGAGAGATGATTTAGGATATCTGGTGAAAGAAATTTCTAAGCAGCAAGGCATTCAAAATATGACCTGACTGCTGCTAATAGCATACAGTCATATGCGTTCACAAAGAGATGGTCTCTTTGTGAGATAAGTTCCTATTTAAAAATAGGAACTTATGTTTAAAAGGGAAACAGAGCATAAAATTTGGAAAATTTACAGCCTGACCATGTGGTAAAAAAGAAAAAACAATTTTCTGGGGAGAAATACAAGCCAACTGCAAAAACATTTCATAAGTAATGAGGAGCCAAATGTTAATAGCCAAGACAATGCGGAAAATGTCTCCAGGGCACTACAGAGATCTGCCTCACATCACGAGCCCAGAAGCCTATGAGGGAAAAGGGTTTCGCGGCCAGGCCAGGACCCCGCTGCTCTGCACAGCCTTCAGCCATGATTATAAGTTTCCTGAGGCCTCCCAGTCATGCTTTTTGTTAAGCATGCAGAACTGTGGGTCAAGCAAACCTCTTTTCTTTATAAATTACCCACTCTCAGATACTTTTTTATAGCTGTATGAGAATGGACTAACACACTAGCCTACTTGCCAATTTTTGAACCAGCCATGTGTTCCCCCATCATTTTTTAACACGTTGTCTCCTTTAACATCCATGTGATTTCATGTTTGCCTTTACTCATCTTTACAATCTCAGGTAAAACATTACTTCCTCAGAAAATACTTTTTTCAATGTTGTGAAGAAGTAAAATTATTTTCTTTTCTTCTCTCTTAACCCATGCATCTCGATGTCATAGAAATATGTATGGTTATTTGATTAATGTCTTTCTTCCCCACAAACAGTAAATTTTATAAGGACAGGAACTGTGTTTGGTTTCACTCACAATTTTATCTCTGGTATCTCGCACAAAACTTTTATATACTAGGTAATCATTATATATTTGATAAAATAACAAATTAATATGTAAATTAAGCACTATAGTATATTTCACCTCTGAATTGGATTGGCATTAATTTTTGTTTCCTTTTTTGTTTCCTCTACTTATCTTTTGATGATACTTCAAGTCTCTTGAATTTTGCTCCACTTGTTTTTCTGGCCTGATCTTTACAGGATCGTATAGTTCCTCTATTATGAAATATTGATTCTTAAGTTTTCAGCAGCCTATTTTTAAACATGTTTGAATTACAGATTCTTATACTATGTTTTTTACTTTCCTAAACCTACTTTTGGGTTAGAAATTTTTCTTTACTTATAGAATTATAAAGGACAATAATTTGTCCTGTTGTGAACATAATAATTGTAAGGGTTACAGACAAGAACCTAGTTTAGTTCTCATAAACTGAAGAATAAGAGCTTCAAATGGCAGATATAAAAAGAGTGGATATGCAGTTTTGAAGCATGGATCATGCCAGGCATATGTACTCATCAATGGGGCACTACTACTGGGGAATTAGTGAAGGCAAAAGCAGCATGAGAGCACTGAAAAGCATAGAAGTAATGTAAGGATAAATGCTCCAGATTGCATAAAAATACACAAGGATGCCAAAGCCAAAATCTGCCTGTTGCACAATTTACCCCCATTGCTAGCTAACAGATAATATATATTATATTTAACATATTCTTAAAGCATAGTGGCTCAAGAAATGAACATGATCTAATCATTAGTAATTTTAGCACTTAGTACTAAATAATTGGAAACATCATGTTTCCATTAACAATGGAAAAGTTGACCCAATTGTATAATTAAAAACACTGCTAGGTTATCAAAAGTGTGTAGTTATGATAGTAAGGTCCAAGGAATTAACCACAAGCAAAGTGACTTAAAGCCTTATGTCTAGTCTGAGTTAGGAAAATACTATTTAATGTTACCTGTCATACCTGACATGTATTCTTTATTTTGTATTTTATACACTGTAGTAAGTGATAGATACTTTTGACACTCTTGCTGCCCACATTAGTCTTAACAGCTCAACTGTTGAAGTTGTCTTATAGCCTAAGGGTCCTTAATTTCAACATGTTCATTCTCCCTGTCTTTTTTTTTTTTTTTACAAGTTTAATGAAACACATTTTTAATTAGCAATGCATTAATGAATAAATATAAACAGATCTATGGCCTAGTACACAACCATGATGAAGTCTATAAAGCTGAATATAAAAATTTGAATCTTCATATAGAACACAAATACTATGAATTAAATATACATCAAGTACTCACTGCAAATAACGTTATCAAAATTTAAGTCAAACAAAGTTATTTCTCAAAAAATGATTTCAGTGATATCATTTAGTAGTTGATTTTCATCAATGTTAATTATTTCTTTAGTTGGAAGAAAGTTATTTTTAAAACTTGTGAACATACAGAATAACTGTATTGAGTAAGGAGATATTAACCAATAACTATTACTCCTCAATACATGAAGTAAATTGCACCAATAACAGAATAAATTGATGTCAGGGTATTTTTGGTTTGTGTAGCATGCACAAAACATAAAGTTGGAATGTTTGTGTTAAAGTCTTGATTCTGTGACTAATTAGCCAAGCGATTTGGAGAAATGAACTTCCCCTTTTTGGGGGGTTCTCAATAACTTTAAACATTTGTTTTCAGTTTTCTTAAGGTACAATTGACAAATAAGATTGTTTCTATTTAAAGTGTACAGTGTGAAAATGTGATATACTTATAAAAATAAGTCAGAATCATAGAAACAGAGACGAGAATGGTGGTTGCAAAAGGTGAAGGTAGGAAAAATGAGGAAATGTTTGTCAAAAATTACAAACTTTTAGTTATAAGATGAGTAAGTTCTGAAGATAAAATAAACTTTCTATTAAACTTAACTACCCTAATTGTGTAATAAAACAGATGCCATTCTCAAAAGGTTTTTGTGAGAGATAATTTAATTCAAGAACAAGTAATTAGTGTTTGAAAACTACAAGGCAATATACAGATAAGCTGTTTTCCTATTTTACTTTCTATTCTTTCAGAAAATGTTTCCATTTTCATTCTTTAAGCATTGAGATTTACAACACAGGTTTCAAGCATGGAGTATTTGTCCAAAGTGACTATGATATTATTTGTAACTGTGGCTGCTCTTCAGAATAATAAACTCTATGCATTTTTTAATTTTATTGATTTTAACTTACTTTATTGAAATGATTGTTAATGTTTACTTTTAAAATTCATTTCTTATAATTAATTATTTTTATTTATAAGTTACATAATAATGGGACATACGGAATATAGTGTAATATTTTAACGCACATACACATTGCATAATGATCGAACTGGGGTAATTACCATATTCATCATGTTAAACATTTATCATTTCTTTGTGGTGACAACATTCAAAACTCTTTCTTTTAGCTATCTTGAAATATATACTCCGTTACTATTTGCTATAGTTACCTAACTGCGTAATAAAACACCAAACACCAGAACTTATTTTTCCTGTCTTACTGTAACTTTGTGTCCATTCATTGACCAACTTCTTCCCATTCCCGCTTGTCCAAGTTTCTCCAGCCTCTGGTAACAACTATTCTATTATCTACTTTTATGAAATAAACTTTTTAGATTCCACACATAAGTGAGACCATATAGTGTTTGTCTTTCTGTTACTGACTTATTTCACTTCACATACTGTCCTCCGGGTTCATCCATGTTGCTGCAAATGACAGAATTTCATTCCGTTTTATAGATGAATAGTATTCCATTGTGAGATATATATTATATATAACATTTTCTTTATCCATTTATCTTTAGATGGGCATTTAGGTCAATTCCATATCGTAGCTATGGTGAATAGTGCTCCAATAAACATGGGAGTACAGATGTCTCTCTGACATACTGATTTTATTTCCTTTGGGTATGCATGCAACCAGAGCTATTAAGCAAGAGAAAGATATAAAGAACATCATATGAGAAAAGAGAAAGTCAAATTGCCCCTATTTACAAATGACACGATTATATATATTGAGAACCCTAAAGGCTCCACAAAACCTGTTACAACTAATAAATATATTTAGTAAAGTTGAAAGATACAAAATCAACATACAAAAACCAGTAGCATTTTTATGTTTCAAGAGCAAACTATCTGAAAGACAAATCAAAAAAGCAATTTCATTTCCAATAGCCACAAAAAAAAATATCTAAAAATAAACTTAACAAAGGAGGTAAAATATCTCTATAAAAAACTGTAAATCATTGATGAAAGAAATTGAAAAAGATGCAAATAAATGGTAAAAATGTTCCATACTCATGAGTTGGAAGAATTAATATTGTTAAGATGTCTATATTACCCAAAGCAAGCTACTGATTCAATGCAATCCCTATCAAAATATCAATGACATTCTCCACAGAAATAGGGAACACAATTCTAAAATTCATATGGAAATGTGAAAGACCCCATATAGCCAAAGCAATCTTGAGCACAAAAAAAAAAAAAAAAAAAGGCTAGTGGCATCACACTACCTATTTTTAATGTATACTATAAAGCTATAGTAACCAAAACACCATGATATTGGCATAAAAACAGACATATAGACGAACGGAAGAGAAAATAGAAACCAGAAAAAAAATCCACACAGTTACAACAAACTGATTTTTGACAAAGGGAACAAGAATACACACTGGAGATTTTTAAAAAGTCTCTACTTGGGCCGGGCGCGGTGGCTCAAGCCTGTAATCCCAGCACTTTGGGAGGCCGAGACGGGCGGATCACGAGGTCAGGAGATCGAGACCATCCTGGTTAACACGGTGAAACCCCGTCTCTACTAAAAAATACAAAAAACTAGCCGGGCGAGGTGGTGGGCGCCTGTAGTCCCAGCTACCCGGGAGGCTGAGGCAGGAGAATGGCGTGAACCTGGGAGGCGGAGCTTGCAGTGAGCTGAGGTCAGGCCACTGCACTCCAGCCTGGGCAACAGAGCGAGACTCCGTCAAAAAAAAAAAAAAAAAAAGTCTCTACCAAAAAAATGGTGCTGAAGAAAATGGATATCCATATGCACAAGAATGAAACTAGACCCTTAAGTCTCACCATATACAAAAAACAACTGTAAATGGATCAAGGACTTACATATGACACCTGAAACTCTGAATATCAGACGAAAACATAACAGAGACACTTAATCAAATTGAACTTGGCAGAAAGTTTTAAAATAAGACCCCAAAGCACATTCAACAAAAACAAAAGTAGTGCAATGGAATTACATCAAACTAAAAAGCTTCTACACTGCTAATGAAACAATCAAAAGAGTGAAGAGACACACTTGAGTGAGAAAAAGTATTTGCAAACTATGCATCTGGCAAGGGGATAATATCCAAAATATATAAGGAGCCAAAACAACTCAGTAGGAAGAAAACCAAATAATCCCATTTTTAAAATGGGCAAAAGATCCTAATAGACATTTCTCCAACAATGATGTAAAAATGGCTAACATGTATATTTTAAAATGTTCAACATCACTAATCGTCAGACACAAATCCAAATCATAATAAGACATTACCTCATCATAGTTAGAATGACTGTTATTGAATAAATAAAAACAAAAAATGCCAGCAAGCATGAGGAGACAAGGGAACTCATACACTGTTGGTGGAAATGTAAATTACTACAGTCATAATGGAAAAAATTATAGAGGCTCCTCAAAAAATTAAAAATAGAGCTCCCTCATGAAATAATTTTAGACATTCAGAAAAATTGCCAAGATAGTACATAAAGTCCCCATATACTTTTCATCCAACTCCCTCTAAATTAGCATCTTACATATTCATAGTACAATTATCAAAATTAAGAAATTTGCAAAATACTATTAACGAAATGTCAGATTGGATTCAGATATCACCAGTTTTTCCCCTAATTTTCTGTTTGTTTCTTGTTTTCTGTTGCAGGGTCCAATCCAGGATCCTGTATTGCTTTCTGTGGTAATATATTCTTAATCTCCTGCAATCTGTGATAGATTTTCAGGCTTCTGTTGTTTTTCATGATCTTGATGTTTTAAAGAGCACTAGTCAGTTATGTTGTAGAATGTCCTTTGATTTGAGTTTGCCTGATATTTTCATGTGATTAGACTGACGTCATTCATCATGGGGAAAATACCAAAGAGGTCTTGTGCCCTTCTCAGTACGTCATACATTATACCAATGTCTTATTACTAGCAAGGTTAACCTTAGTTAAAATAGTGTCAGCCAAAGTTATCCACTGAAAAGTTTCTGCTTTCCAATGTGTAATTAATAAATACTTTGGGGCAGATAATTTGAGTGTATGCCAAAATTATTCTATCTAAACTTTTGCGTATTAATTTTAGCATTTATCAGTGGATCTTTCATGCAGCAATTATTACTCCTGTGAACTATTGGTGATTTTCTATTTTTTTCTTTCCTTCTACATTTAATTAATTGATATTCTTCTGTATGAGTTTTCATACTTTCTCCATTTATCAACTATTTATTCAATAAATATATCAGCATGAATCATAAATGTATATTTCATTATTTGGGTTATAATTTTATTGATGTTATTATTTACTTTGTTGATCAGATTGTTCCAAGTTCTGCCCTTGGGCGATCTTTTGAGTAGGCTGCTATGTCATTTTGACATACTCCCATCTGTTTTATTCCCTAACACTTTCTTACTTTCTGGCACCACAGGGTGTCCCATGTTTACCTTGTATTTCCCATACCCCAGTCCTGTGAATAAACAGTTCTCCAGAGAGTGCTGGTTTCCTTTACTGGAGAATGGCATTTAGAAGCTATGAGCTGAGAGCTAGGTGTGCTCATTGTCACTAGGATATTCACAGGTTACAGGCTGTCTTAGCAAGCAGAACTATGTGTATACTAAGCCAAGTATGCATACATATTTATATTAATTTCTATGTTTATATTTTTAAAATATGATTTGATACTGACATATCCATCTTAAATTTCAGCACAACAGAGTTTCTTCTACCTGCCTTCTTGTTTATTTGTAACTTTCTTCTCTAACAGTGAGAAACCTGGCTCTCATTATTTTCAATGTACTTACTTATTTCTTCAACCTTAGTTGAACCCTATCAATGTACTTACTTGTTAAACCCTAGTGTATTTTTTGTTTGTTTTGTTTTGTTTTGATACAGGTAAGGAGTTTGAGAATTGCCCATCCCTAATCCTATGAGAAACAAATTTATCTACTATAGTAGAGTGTTTGTGTGCAGTTTTTCTTGTCTTGTATCTTACAGTATCAGGGCAAAATGCTGTTCCAAAGTGATTTAGTTCATTTTTTTAATTCCTTATTGCCTTCAGTAGGGTAATGCCATAAATGTTTATTATGGCTAGATTTATTTGAAATAGTCTGCATTTATCTTAAGTTCTGCTGATATCCTAATTTAGGTGTTTAAAATTGCATTTAGCAAAATTTATTCTTTGTAAGGTACAGTTATATGGAATCTAACAAATGCATAGAACCATACGTCCATGGTACGAAGCAGAACAGTTTCATCACTCAAAGATTCCTCCCTCATTAACTGCTTCTTTGTACTCAATTTCTCTTCCCCATTGATATCTGGCAAACAGTGGCCTGTTCTATATCCTTATATTTTGCCTTTTTTAAGAATGCCATATAAGTAGAATGAAACAATGCATATCATTTAAGTTTTTTTTTTTTTTTTGCTTAGAAAAATGCATTTAGGATTCATTTATGTTCAATGAATCCATGGTTTATTTCTTTTCACAACATACTACTCAGCAAATTAGTATGTATGATGTTTTGCTTATTCATTCATCAGTTTTTTTAAGAAAAGAGTTGTTTCCTGTTTTTTTTGTTTTTTGTTTTTTTACTATTGTTAATGAAACTGCTGTGAACATTAGCATACAGGTTTTTAGAGTGAGCATAGTTTTCAATTTACCTGGTTAACACTTACGAGTGGGGTTGCTGTGACTCCTGGTAACTTTCTAAGAGATTGACGAACTATTTCTCCAAGTGGCTGTACCATTTTTTTTACTGCTACAGCAAGGAAGAGTTCCAGTTATTCCCATCCTCCCTTGGTATTACCAGTTTTTATCTGTCTCAACAGACATTCAGTGCCCTCTTATTCCAGTTTTACTTTGCATTTCCTCAGTAATTAATGATGTTGAACATATCTTCCTACATTTATTTGCCACTTATATGCTTTCCTTGATAAAATATCTCTTTAAATATTTTCAAATTGGGTCGTTTCCTTTCTGGAAGAGTTATAAGAGTTATTCATATATTCTAGATATAAGTTCTTTTTCAGAAATGAGTTTTGCAAATATTTTTACAAGTCAGTGTTTGGGATTTTTATTATTCTTATAGTTTCTTTCCAGAAAAAAAAAATTAATTTTGACGAAATTCAATTTGTCTGTTTTGTAATGAATTGAAGTTTTGCTGTCATGTCTAAACATTACTTGCTAAAAGAAGGTCATGGAGATTTTCTCATGTTTTCTTCTAGAAAGTTTGTAAGTTTATATTTTATATTTATGTCTATGATATATTTTGAATATGTTTTATATACAATATAGTATCTGGCATGTGTTTAGCTTCATTAGTTTGTGTATATACATCCAAGTAATGGTCCCAGTACCATTTGTCGAAAAGATTAACCATTCTCCATTGAATTCTCTTTGCAATTGCTTTCATCAAAAGTAAGTTGTTTATATTTGTGTGAATCTACTTCTGAAATCTTTATGCTGCTGTTAGTCTCTTCCATATTTCTATCCTTTTGCCCATAGCAGATTTTCGTGATTATTGTAGTTTTGGAGAAAAACTTGCAATCAGGTAATGCAAGTCCTCTAACTCTGCTCCTTTTCAAAATTGCTTTGGCTCTTCTAATTTCTTTACCTTTCCATATACATTTTAGAATCAGATTTTTGATATGCATGAAAATATGCTGGGATTTTGATTTTTATTGCATTGAATTTAGCACTATATCATGAAGAAGTGACATATTAATAATATCGAGTCTTACATTCATGCATCTGAAATAGGTCCACAATAATTTTGGTTTCTAATGATTTCCTTCATCAGTGTTTTGTGGCTCCCAGCATACAGATCATGCACACATTTTGCTACATTTCTATCCCAGTATTTTAATTTTCATGCTATTGCAAATGGCATTTTTATTTAAAGTTCATTACAAGTACATATAATTTAACATTTATTTTCTGTATTGATATTGCATTCTGAAAAGACAACTCTGTAGTTCTAGGAACATCTTTGCTGATTCTTGGGAATTTTCTATGAAGACAATTATGTCATCTGTGAATACAGTTTACCTCCTTCCTTTACCATTGGTGTGCCTTTATTACTTTTTGTTGCCTATTTCACTGGCAAAAATATCCAGTATGTATTGAATAGGAGTAATAAGATAGAAGAAACTTTCCTATTTCCTGCCATAAGGGTACAACATTCTGTCTTTCAACAGTAAGTATGAAGTTAGCTGTAGGCTTTGAGTAGTTGGCAGATACCTCTTATCCATGTTAAAAAAAGAGTTCCCTTCTATCCTAGCTTTTGAGAGTTTTTTTTCAATTATTATTAAAGAATATTAAATTTATGCTTTCTCTGCATCTAATGAGATGATCACATTATTTTCTTCAATTTGTTAACCTAGTAAATGGTATTAATTTTTAAATGGTGAACCAACTTCTCATCCTTCAGATTAATCTGACTTAGTCGGATATTTTATCCTGTTATATATTGCTGAATTTAATTTACTAATATGTTGCTGAGGATTTTCCAACTAGTTTAATATGAGATATTGATTTGTAGTTTTCTATTTTTCTATTGTCTTTGTCTGCTAAAATTAGTTGAGAAGTATTCCCTTTTCTTTTCCTGTAAGAGATTATCTGGTACTTGTTTGGTAGAATTTGAAAGTGAAACTACATGGACCTGGATTTTTGTTTGTGGAATATCTTCAACCAGATTCAATTTCATAGGTATATTCATATTATTTCTTCTTGAGTGAGATTTTGATAGTTTTTCAAGGAATTAATCAATTTAATTCAAGTTGTCAAATTTAAGGTCAGAGAGTAGTGTTCCCTTAATATTTTATAAATTAATGGTTAGTAGTGAAGTCTCTTCTTACATACCTGACGTTGGTAATATGTATCTACTTATTTTTTCTTGCTCAGTCTGATTAGAGGTTTATGAGTTTTATTAATAGTTTCAAAGGGCTACATTTGACTTCACTGATTTTCTGTTTTTGTGTTTTTAATTTCATTGTTTATTTTGTTGCTTATTTTTCTTATTTTCTTTCTTCTGCTTTCCTTTTATATAATTGACTCTTTTTTTTCCTAGTTTCTTGTGATGGAAGTTTAGAAATCTGATTTTATGTCTTCCTACTTTTCTAATGTAAGCATTTTATCCTGTTAATTTCCCTTTAAGGATTGCTTTAAATGTACCCTGAAAACTTGATATACTGTATTTTCATTTTAATTCAGTCCAACATATTTATTTAACTTTGCTCTTGAAACTTCCATTTTGACACATGTGTTATTTGGAAGAATGTTTTCTTAAATTGGAAATAATTGTAAATTTTCCTGATATCTTTATAGTATTTATTGCTGTACAGTTGTGCTATGATTCAAAATTATACATTTAAGGACTCGTGAAGGACTCATTTTCTTAAACTATAAATTTTATCACTTATCTTATAAATTTTCTGGATGAGAAAACATTTTTTCAAGAAAATGTGACTCCTTAAATGTATAATTTTGTATCATAACAGAACTGTAGAGAAATCAATAGTATGAAGATGTCAGGAAAATTGACAATAATTTTGAATTTAAGAAAATATTCTTCCAAATAACACATCTATCAAAATGGAAGTTTCAAGGACAAAGTTAAACAAATATTTTGAACTGAATTAAAATGAAAATGCATAATATCAAATATTTATTTATAATTTTTTAAAGGTAAAATAATTTTTACCTTTATGTTGGTGACTGTTTCCTGTCCACTAAAGAAGAATGTTATTCTGCCATTGTTGCATGGATTGCTTTCTAAATATCTATTAGGTAAAGTTGGTGGATAGTGGTGCTGTTCGAGTCATCTGTAGTCTTACTGATTTTCTGCCTGCTTTTCTGTCAGTTTTTGAGGAAGGAGCATTAAACTGTCAACTCTATTGTGAATTTGTTTGTTTCACCTTTGAGTTCAATTAACCTTTGACCTATGTGTTTTGAAGCTCTTCTGTTAGCTGGACATTCAGGATCATTACGTTTACTTTGAGAATTGTCCCTTTATTATAATATAATGTTCCTCTTTATTCCAGCAAATATTTATTCCTGTTAAGTCTAACTTACATGATGTTAATACAGTTATTTTATCTTTCTGTTAGTGTTTACAATATCTTTGTTTATCATTTAACTTATAATATTTTGCGTCTTTCTCTTTGTTGTAGAGAGCATATTGTTGAGTCATGGTTATTGTATTAAATTTGACATTTTACATCTTTTAACTCATGGTCTTAGAGCATTCACATTTATAGTGATTGAGATTGTTAAATTTCACCATTTTAGGTTTTCCTATATATTCCATGTGTTTGCTGTTTTTTGTTTTCCTGTCTTAGGTTAGCTGATAATTATCAGGATTATATTTTATCTCTCTATTAATCAACTATACCTCCTCTTAAAATTCTATTCATGATTGCACTGCAGATTACTTTCAATTATTTAGTCTACCTCCAAATAATATTTTAACACTTCCTGTAAAATAAAAGAACCTTAAAACATTATATTTCCCAATCTTCTTTCCCAACCTGAATACTATTATTATTATACTTCTATTTTCACATATATAATTAAAAACATAATACATTGCTACTGTTTTTGCTTTAGGCAGTTATATTTTAGAGCAGTTAAAGTTAGAAAAATATTATTTTACCATTATTTTTTCCATTTCCAGTTCACTTTATTTCTTTTTGTACAATGAAATTTCGGTATGGTATCTTTTCTGCCTGAAGAACTTCTATTAACATTTTTTATAGAGTAAATCTACTGCAGATATATTCCCCAAATTTTTGTTTGTTTGATCTTTATACCTCTATGTAATGTTTGTTTGCTCCTATATGTGATATTTCTTTTTTGTCTGGCTGCTTTAACGATTGTCTCTATAGTTTTTAAGCAGTTAGAGTATGATATGTCTAGGGGGGTGGGGGTGTGTGTGTGTGTATGTGTGTGTGTGTTGCTATTTATACTGCTTGGTATTTTCTGAATTTCTTGGATATGTGGTTTGGTGTTTGTCATTTACAAAAACTATCACCCATTACATAATTCTTCAAACGCTTCTTTTATTTCTTTTTCTCTATCTCTCTCTCTCCTCTTTCTCGCCCTTCCTTCTAGGACACCAATTGCACTTATATCAGAGAGTTGTTTATTGTTTCACAGTTATTGGATAATCTGGTTTTCATTTTTTAAATATTTTCTCCTCTGTGTTTCAGTGTTGATTACTTCTATAGACCTATACTCAAGTTCACTAATTCTTTCCTTAGCTGTATTGAGCTTACTAATGCATTTCTATAAATCATTGTTTTTTAATTAATTTTTTTACATTTTTATTTTTATTATTAAGGACACATAGTATTTATACATATTTATTGGGTAAGTAATTAGGGTATCCATCACTTCAAGCCCTTATCATTCCTTTGTGTTGGGAACATTCCAATTCCTCTCCTAGTTATTTTAAAATATGTAACAGATTATTAACTATAGTGCCCTTATTGTGCTACCAAGTATTGGATCTTATTTATTACATCTTACTGTATTTCTGTACTGATTAACCATTCCAGCTTTATCCCCCCATCCGTGCTACCCTTCCCAACCTCTAGCAACCATCATTCCACCCTCTGTCTTCATGAGTTCAGTTTCTTTAAGCTCCTACATATGAGTGAGAACATATTATACAACCTTTTTATTTCTGTGCCTGGCTTATTTCCCTTAACATAATGTCCACCAGTTCCATCCATTTCGTTGTAAATGACAGGATTTTATTCCATTTTTATGACTGAATAATATTCCAATGTGTGTATGTACCATGTTTTCCCTACCCATTCATCTGCTGATGGAAACTTACATTGCTTCCATATCTCAGCTGTTGTGAATATAGTGCTGCAAGAAGCATCAGAGTGCAGATGTCACTTTTATAAAATGGCTTTCTTTATTTTGAATATGTAGCCAGTAGTGGAACTGCTATCTCATGGTAGTTCTAGCTTTAGGTTTTTGAGAAACCTCCATATAGTTTTCCATGGTGGCTGTATTGATTCACATTCCCCTCAACAGCGTAAGAGGATTCTCTTTACTCCACATTCTCCCTAGCACCTGTTATTCCCAGACTTTTCAATAAAAGCCATTTTAATTTGGGTGAGGTAATATTACACGGTAGTTTCAATTTGTCTTTCTCTGATGAATAGTGATGTTGAGCATTTTATAGATCTGTCAACCATTTGTATATCTTCTTTTGAGAAATGTTTATTAAGATATTTGCACATTTTAAATAAGATTATTTGCTTTTTAATAAGTTGTGTGAGTTCATTTTATATTCTGGTTACTAATCCCTTATCAGATAGGTAGTGTGCAAATGTTTTCTTCCATTCTGTGGGTTATCTCTTCACATTGTTTGTTGTTTACTTTGTTATTCAGAAGCTTTTTAGCTTGATGTGAAATAAAATTATTCTTTATCAAAGTTTTTTAATAATATTTCCATTTGATTGTTTAGTGATAGCCTACATTTATAATAAGAGTTTGTTTGGCAGTGGATTTTATTTTCCAATGTCTGCTCTACCCTTAGCCTTAAGTCTTTCCTTTGCATTGTTCTCTGTTGTTTTGAGTATCCCTCAGTTTTAGGCTGGTACTTTGTCCTTAGAACCCATGGATTCCACTGTCAGTGCTGATTCTCTTCTTGCATAGCTCTGAACATAGAATTTATTTCCGTCCCACTTTAATGCCCAACTGACCTGTCCCCTTCCTACAGCTGTAATCAGATTTCATGAGTACTCTAAATATGACAGTGTTTGTTGTCCCTCCTACCACAAATTTAAGTTATTGTTTGCTGGAGTAAATAAGGAAGAGGAGACCAGATGAAGATTTTTGTCCATCCTACTGTGTCTACTGTTCCCATCCTTCATTTATGAACATGAGGGCGACTTTCTCAAGACTTTTCCAAGTTCTCTGTGATCACAAAGTGGGATCTTAGAAGAAAAAGCAAGAAAAAGGATGTAGACTTCCTATGTACATGCAACCACCAGGGACTTAATCCTCTACCAGAATATGCAGTTTACTGACCTTCACCAATTTGCCAATAACCCTGGCTGAACTCCTCTTATTGATGACCAGTTGAATCTTACCCCTACAATCCAGGGCTCAAGTCTCATCTCTCCCAGTAAGTGTCTGTCTCTCCCAAGATTCTAGTCATTTTCTCATTTTGAGATGTCAGTAATATGATGGGTTCCAGAAAAGTTATGAACTTGCTGTTGGTCCAGCACTTTATAGAGCTGTAAGATCTGGAGAAGTGCTCTTTCCAACTTTCTTTATTTCCAAGTAAAACCAGAATTATCATTCAATCATTTTTATTCTTAAGATTAGAAAGTTCAGTCAGATGTGATTAGGCTTATCCTTATGCTCAAATACCTCTTCTTGTTTCTCAGGTAGCAGTTATCAATAAGACTTATATATATATGTTTTCTCTCTGAATGTCAACATTGATTCAGACAGCAGCAACCTCAAAAACAAAACAATATTTTCATTTCCATGTAAGTGCCCATATTCCCAAATTTATTTATGTTTCAACATTTAAAAAAGAAAATATACCATATGCATATTGTGTACCCTAAAATATATTATATTTTTTTCAATTTTTATCTCAAATATGACCATTTTGGAAATGGAATATAAATGCAAATAAGTTAACTACAGTCTAGAATGTTAGTTTACTAAAGGTTGCTTGTAATGTCATAATTTTAGTGCTGTCTACAAAACAAAACAAAAACCCAGTTTTATTTCCTCATGTTGCTAGCAAGTGTGTGCATCCTGATTTCTTGACTTTGTTAACAAATCTACAGAAAAAAATAGAGGCTGTAAAACCAGACAATTACTAGTTGTGCAGTCTTAGTCTACTACTTTAAGTATTATCTTCATTAGTTGTTATAATACTTGTAGTAGTTCCAACTTAGCATGGGCTGCAGTAACAGATAAATGGTTATGCTCAAAATAACATGGAATCAAACTTTTCTATTCATAGCAGTGCACCAAGAGCACTGTCGAGTTGTGCAGATACCAAGTTCTCAATTCAATAGATGTGTTTTGGAGCTGGCTCATACTGGCTCATGAGATCTGATTTTTAAACTTTCAGAAATTTTGCAAGTTGTTTTTTACATCATTCATAACGAAATTGTCTTCATGGTAGAATTATTTATATTAGAAAATGCTACAAATTAGAGTTCCTTTTCCACTGTTAGAGAGCTGCTCCTGAGCAACTCAATCATATGACACCCAGAAGGTCTCAGATGGATTAAAAATTCTGAGCTCTGCATGTAACAGCTTATTTATGATCAGAAAATGGATCAGTTGGTTGATGAGGAAAAGCAATCATGAGTCATTAGTCCACGTAATTCACAGTATAATAGCAATGTATGTAGATGTATGACAAGATAATGCAGTCTGGATTTTCATTCTCTGACGTTACTAAGCAACTCAGGAAAACAAACATTTACAAGTAATAAAAGAAGCATTGAACAATTGACCAAACTACCTTATTTACGTACATTAACTAAAAACCTGAGATGTGCAAAATAAGGGAGCAATTAAAAATGTAGAATAATATGAAATGTTAGTTGTTTAACTTTTCTGTCAGAGAAAATTTAAGTTTTAATTCTTAAGAATTTTATTATATTTCAGGAAAATAACAACATTGTCCCTCTCTTAAAATAAAGAAAGAAATGCTGCTGTGATGTAAATGTAACACCACGTTCATTATAAAAACTTTGGAACATAGAGAAAAGCAGAAAGAAAATAAATCATTTAGTCTTCACCCACAAAGATAACAACTGTGACTATTTCAAGTTGTTTCCTTCCAAATTTTGCTCTAGGTTTCTTTTGTCTTTCTTTTTAAACTTTTATTTCTGTTTATGTATTATATTTGTGTTTAATATATTTATGGTCATATGACAGATTTCATAACACACTTACGTAAGACATATGCCCTTATGTACAGATATTTTTAGATTCATTCACATTATAAATGTCGATTATTAGTGCAGAAAAGAAAGAAAAGTACATTAAATAGAAGTGTATTTAAAAAGAAGAAAAAACACAAATTAAATTATGTTAATTGCATTACAAAGATTTTAGGATAATGCACCAAAATGTTAACAATGTTTATATTTGGGTGGCAATTATTTTTATCTTTAAAAAATGTATACCATCAAAATGTATTAACATAATTAAGACTAAATTGTACATACAAATATTTAAGCATGGTAAGCATGAACATTTACAAGTATTTGATTTAAAAAATGGTAAGAAGAGACTTGTTACAAATAGGAAATTATTTGCTTTGTTTAATTAAATAAAACATCATTTAATGTAATTTATAAAATGCCAAAAACACAACTATTTTTAATTGCTACATTATATTTTATGTATTTATGGAGTACATTTGATATGTTGCTGCATGCACAGAACGTGTAATGATCAATTCAGGGTATTAAAGGTACCCATTACCTCGAGTGTTTATCATCTCCATGTGTTGAGAACATTTCAAGTCTTCTAGCTATTTTGAAATATACAATACATTGTTGTTAACTATAGGCACCCTACTCTGCTATCAAATATTGGAACTTATTTCTTCTATCTAACTATAAGTTGCCCATTAACCTCTCTTCCCCACTCCCCCCACCACCACACAGACACCTTTCCTAGCCTCTGGTATTTATCACTTTACTCTCTACTTCCATTAGATCAAAGTTTTTAGCTCCTGTGAGTGATAATATAAAACATTTAACTTTCTGTGTCTGGCTTATTTTACTTAACATACTGACCTCCAGTTACATCCATGTTGCTGCTAATGACAGAATTTCATTTTTTATGGCCATATAGTACTTTATTGTCTGTATATACCACGTTTTATTTATCAATTCATCTGTCGATGGACACTTAGGTTTCATGTCCTTACTATTGTAAATAGTGTGGCAATAATTGTGTACGTATAGGTATCCCTTTCATACACTGATTTTATTTTCTATAGATAGATACCCATTAGTGGGTTGCTGTACAGTATGGTAGTTCTATTTCTAGATTTTTGAGAAATCTGCATACTGTTTTTCACTGTGGCTGTACTAATTTACATTCCCAGTAATAGTATGTAAGATGCCCCTTTTCTCTGCACCTTCACCAATGTCTCTTAATTTTTGTCTATGTAGTAATAGCCGTTCTAACTGGGGTAAGTTAATATCTCACTGTGGTTTTAATTTGTATTTGATTAGTCAAGTTGAGTATTTTTTCAGTATACTTGTTGGCCTTTTGTATATTTTTGAGAAATTTTGATTTATCCACTTTCTTCACTTTTAATGGGATTATTAGATTATTCACTTTTGGGTTGAGATTCTTGCATATTCAGGGTATTACTTGCTAGTTAGATCAACAGTACATAAATATGATCTCCCTTTCAAAAGATTTTCTCTTTAATGTATTGATTGTTTCCTTGGCTGTGTAGAAGCTTTTTAGTTTAATATACTTCCATTTTTTAATTTTTTTTTTGTTTTCTGTGCTTTTCAGTTCTTAGTCATAAAATACTTGCCTTGACAAAATTCCTAAAGTGATTTTCCTATGTTTTCTTTTACTAGTTTTATAGTTTTAAGCCTTACATTTAAGTTTTTAATCCATCTTGAGTTGACGTTTGCAAATAATAAGAGATAGCAGTCCAGTTTCATTCTTCTGCATATGGATATACTATTTTTCAGCATCATTTATTGAATAGGGTGACTTTTCTTCAGTGTATGATTGTGGTAGTTTTGTCAAAAATCAGTTGGATGATTGTGGCAGTTTTGTCAAAAATCAGTTGGTGGTAAATATGTAGGTTTCTTTCTGAGTTATTTATTCTGTTCCATTGACTTATGTGTCTGTAGTTATAGTAATACCATGTTGCTTTGGTGAAATGGTTACTGTATTGTTAAGCAATTTTGCTTTTGTGTTTTACTAAAAGCTATTTTTTAAAATGTTTTTTAACAAAGTACATTCAAAGTGTAGTAATCATTGTTAACAAATATTAGAGCAGAGTACTACTTATTGCTTTCAAAGTTCAAAGCATGTGAAGAGATGTGTTTGGAGGAATATTTTAGTTAAAATATCTCACATTCCAAGAAAATACAAAATCAATCTGTACTACAGATGAATCCTAAAAATTCTAAATGTCCATGCCAAATTCAAAGCAAAAGTTACTCCACTCTTTTGGCAATTCTGTGGCCATCTAAACACATTATGCTGCACATTCTACTTTTCTTGGTCACCTTCTGTGGTCTCTGTGGTAGATAGAATCGTAAGATGGCCCTAAAAATTCCCAGCATCTGGCATACACACATCTTCTCCTTGTGGTTCAGTAAAACACTAATCTAAGAGCTATTTATTGTGAAGAGATTTTGTAGATGTTATTAAGGATACAAATCAGTTGATTTTTAAGATGGGGAGATTATCCAAGTGGGCCTAACCTAATAACATCAGCACCTTAAAGATGGAGTGTTCTACAGCTAGCGATGGGAAAGCAAGACTCCAGTTGATGACAAAAGAGCATGTACTCTTGTCTTCTAGGAATAAAACAAACATCCATTTTGCTATCTGTTTATGAAGGCCACATGACAAGGAACCATAAGGGTGCTGTAGAAGCCTAGAGTAGTCCCTGCTGACAGCTAGAAAGAAAGCAGAGCCTCAGTCCTTGTACCACAAAGAACAGAATTCTGCCAATAGTGAGCTTGAGAGAGGAATCTGAGTCAAGATAAGAACCGCAGCCCCAACTGATACTTTGGTTTTAGCCTGGTGAGACCTTAAGAACAAAATCCACCCATTCTAAAACCTCAGGCCTACAAAAATTAAGATAAGAGACGTATGTGGTTTTAAGCTGCTAAGTTTGTGGTATTTTGTTACACAGCAATAAAAAACTAGTACACACTCTAAATGTAAGGCATTCTAGCTACTTATCCTCTCATAAATAGCTCATATAATATCCTTCTCTCTTGCTCCACGATTTCATTTCCTGATCAAAATTCATAATCCTTCCTTCCCTTCCAGAACTTTACACTGTGTAAAGTTGATAGTCATCTCTGTTTTAAATATATTCACTGAATTACTGTTTCTATATCTTTACCTTAACTGAAACAGGCTCTTCTCCAAGGGCAAGTTTTGCCTATAACCTTATCAAAGCGAGGGTATTCATTTTATCATACACTATGAACCTCAGGGTCAGGAGTTGAGGATAATGGTACTAACAGAGAACATTTGCTGAATATTCATGTGTTGAGTACTGTGTGCCACAAATATGTGCTGGCACATATCTTTACACAAATATTTATGTGTAAGGATGTGTGCCTTTACACACACCTTTTGTTTTACAAAAAAAATATATATATATATATATATATATATATGCATAAGGATGTGTGCCAGCAAATGATACCTACTTCATAGCACTCTCTCCTTCCCCCTTATGAACTGAACCTCAATGTACAAAGAACTAAGTTCCCAACTAAGAACTGCATTTCCCAGCCCACCTTGCAGATAGATACCTACGCAACAGAGTTCTGGTCAATGAGATGTAAAAAAAAAAAAAAATGGTTTGGACTTCCTGGACAGCTCTTTAGAAACAAAAACAATTCAATTGAAATGGAGTTTTGCTGTTTGTTCTTCTTTCTTGACAGCTTAAGCCTAGTTGCATTGCCTTTTGCACAGGAGGTTTGGAAGGAAGGAGCCATCTGGCAACTCTGAAGACTAGAGGCACTTTAAAAGACAGGTGGTGGACCCCAAAAACAGATGGAGATTGAGAACACCACCCCCAGAGTCATAAGAACAGCAAGAGGGAAATGCTGCTCAACCAACAGAAACCATGTCTATCAGTTGGGCATAGTAGCTCACGCTTGAAATCCCAACACTTTAGGAGGCCAAGGTTAGTGAACTGTTTGAGCCCAGGAGTTTGAGATCAGCCTGGGCAACATAGCAAAATCTCGTCTTTACAAGAAAAAAAAAATAGCTGGATATGATGGCATGTGCCTGTTGTTTCAGCTATTTGGGAAGCTGAGGCAGTATGATTGCTTGAGCCCAGGAGGTGGAGGTTGCAGCGAGCTGAGATTGTGCCACTACACTCTAGCCTGGGGCACAGAGTAAGAACCTGTCTCAAAAGAACCAACAACAACAAAACACACCCCTGATCCAATCACCTTTCACCAGGTTCCACCTCCAGCACTAGAGACTACATTTCAACATGAGAGTTGGGTGCAAACACAGATCCAAACCTCATCAGCAGGCCACCACTTTTTATCGCCCTGCAGCCCTCGCCACTGTTACCCTGAGACTCCAGAAAGTGTGCTGTGATTAGGGACTTGTGTAGATCCCAAGTACAGTGTAACTGTTCCACAGAAAGGTGACCAGACTGTTTTCCACGAAGATTTCTGTTCCTGCTTCTCCTCACAGGGCAGCATCTCCCAACCTGGGACTCCAGCTCAACTACCCTGCCCCTGCCTGAACACTTCAGTTGGAGGTGGCTTTGTGTTTCTCTGAGGAGGAAATCTTAGAGACAAACCACAGCCCCTCAGCCATTGCAGCTGCAGTGGTACCATCCTAATTGTCCTTGGGCTAGGAAAAATAACAAAGGACCTGGTCATTGTGCTGGCACCTCCAGCACACTGCAGCCACCATACAAAGAGGAGTCCAGTCTCTCTTCCCTGTAACTCTTCATCCCCCAGTCTTCACCAAGCAAGGCCCTTGGCTTATAATGTTCAAACAGCTGCCCCACCCCTACTTGAGCATACCCACTGGCAGTGGCTCCCAGAGGCAACTGAAAGCCCCTCTGCCACTGTCACAGCAGTGGAGCTATCCCTGCTGCCCTCAGTCTGGGAAAGAAACAAAGAGCTTGGAGGCTTCACACATACTTTTAGCACACCACAGTCACCATACAGAGAGGCGCCCAGTCTTTCCTCTCTGTGAGCCCTCAACTCCCTGCTCTTCACCAAACAGAGCCCCAAACTTGAGCCAGAGAGTGCAGTACCCCATACTATGGCTGAACATTCCCGATAGCAGTGGATCCGCATTTCTTTGAGGTGGAGCTCCCAGAAGCAACCAAAAGTCTCCCTGCCACTGCTCTTCCAGTTGTTCTACCCTTGCTGCCCTTGAACTGGGGAAGGAGCAAAGACCCTGAGTGTTTTAACCACACCTCTAGCAAGCTGCAGTTGCCCTAAGGAAAAGAGGCCAGGCTGTCTCCCTCATCATAGCCTCATCCTCCCTGCTCACCACCAGGTAGGGCCCCTGTGGTTTGGGTACACAACAGAACCACCCCAGTCTGAGATAATTGCACTGATTGATAGTGGCTCTGCATCTCTCTGGGGTGGAGCCCCAAGTGACAAGTAAAAGGCCCTTTGCCACAACCACTGCCATGATCCCTTCCTCTGCTGCCCCCAAGCTGTGGAGGGAGCATAAAGCCTGAGCTCACCCCAGAGCTGTGGTGTGCAGCCTATGAGTGCCAAGCCAAGATCTATAGCCAGTACTAGAGCAGGAGAGGAGCCCACATTTTCAGGCCACTGAGAGGGTGCCTGGTTGCAATCTTGAGGAAATACAGAGGAGTCATGTGGCTGAGCAAGAGCCTACCTACTGACCATAACACTTAAATGCCATCTACTGGGTAATAGCCCAAACTTCAACACCAAAAAATACTTTGCTAGTATACTCCCTTGTGAAACCAAGAACAAGAACTCGTCTACAAATAAAGACCTTACACAAAGCCTCAGACCTCTGAAAATATTCAGAAAAGAAGTCTACTGACTGTACTCAAATTACATTAAAGTTAAAGGAACATCAGCCCACACAGATGAGAAAACACCAACAGAAGAACTCTGGCAGCTCAAAAGCCAGAATGTCTTCTTTCCTCCAAATGTCTGTATGACTTCTCCAGCAAGCATTCTTCTGTGAGCTGAAATGGCTGAAATAACATAAATCAAATTTAGAATATGGATAGGAATGAAATCTCTGAGGTTCAGCACAAAGTCAAAACCCAATCCAAGGAATCTAGGAATTACAGTAAAACAATACAGAAGACGATAGATAGACAACATGCTCATTAAGAGAAATAACCAAGCTCCTCTGATAGAACTAAGCAACACACTACAAGAATTTCACAATGCAATCGTTAAGTATTAACAG
The DNA here is from genome assembly GCF_000951035.1 of Colobus angolensis palliatus. Classification (NCBI taxonomy): domain Eukaryota; kingdom Metazoa; phylum Chordata; class Mammalia; order Primates; family Cercopithecidae; genus Colobus; species Colobus angolensis. The sequence continues at coordinate 1,050,705 of NW_012114722.1, read as the reverse complement.
CAGAATACAACCAGCTGAGGAATAAATCTCAGACATCCAATACTGACTCTCTTAACTAACTCAGACCAAAAAAAGGAAAAAGCATAAAAATAATAACTGCAAGAAAGCAAACAACTTGGAAAACATATTTCAGGATATCATTCATAAAAATGTCCTTAACCTCACTAGAGATTCTAACATTCAAATTCCGGAAATGCGTAACCCCAGTGAGATACTACTACACAAGAAGACCTTCCCCAAGACACATAATTATCAGACTCTTCAATGTGGAAATGAAACAAAACATGTTAAAGGTAGATGGAAGGAGCAGATCACCTACAAAGGGGACCCCATCAGGCTAACAGTGGACCATTCAGCAGAAATCCTACGGGCCAGAAGAGATTGAGGGCCTATATTCAGTATTCTTTTCTGTCTTTCTTTCTTTTTTGTTTTTGAAACAGAGTCTCACTCTGCTGCCCAGGCTGGAGTGCAGTGGCGCAATCTCGGCTCACTGCAACCTCTGCCTCCTGAGCAGCTGGGATTACAGGCATGTGCCACCAGGCCCAGCTAAATTTTTTTGTATTTTTAGTAGAGATGGGGTTTCACCATGTTGGCCAGGCTGGTCTCCAACTCCTGACTTCAGGTGATCTGTCCAGCTTGGCCTCCCAAAGTGCTGGGATTACAGGTATGAGCCACTACATCTGGCCTCAGCATTCTTAAAGAAAATAATTTTCAACCAATATTTTCATATCCAGCTGAACTAAACTTCATAAGTGAACAAGAAATAAGGTCTTTTCAGACAAGCAAATGCTGAGGGAATTTGTTACCACCAGACCTACCTTACAAGAGGCCCTGAAGGAAATGCTAAATATGGAAAGTAAAGACAGTTTCTAACCACTACTAAAACATACTTAAGTAAGCAGACCATTGACACTATAAAACAACCACTCAAACAAGTCTGCATACTAACCAGCCAGCAACATGATGACAGGATCAAACCAGCACATATGAATATCAACCTTGAATAGAAACAGACTGATTGTCCCAATTAAAAGGCTCAGAGTGGCAAGCTACATAAAGAAGCAAGACTCAACTGTCTTCAAGGAACCCAGCTCACATGCAATAACACTCATAGGCTCAAAATAAAGAGAGAGAAAAAAACCTACCAAGCAAATGGAAAACAGAAAAAGCAGGGGGTGCTCTCCAAATTTTAGACACAACAGACTTTTAGCCGACAAAGATCAAACAATACAAAGAAAGGCATTACATAGTAGTAAAAGGTTCAATTAAACAAGAAGTCCTAACTATCCTAAATATATATGCACCCAACACAGGAGCACTCAGATTCATAAAACAGCTTCTTAGAGACCTAAGAAGACACTTTGATAACCACACAATAATAGTGGGAGACTTAAATACTCCACTGACAATATTAGCAGATTATTGAGGCAGAAAAGAAGAGAGTCAAGATCTGAAGTCAGCACCGTATCAAAAGGGCTTGATAGATATCTACAGAACTCTCTACCCCAAAACAACAAAATATACATTCTTCTTATCACCACATGACACAGACTCTAAAATCAACCTACAATTGGACTTAAAACAATTCTCAGCAAATTCAATCTGAAATATACCAACCACACTCTCAGACCACAGTGCAACAAAAATAGAAATCGGTACTAAAAATCACTCAAGATTATAAAATTAGACAGAAATTAATCAACCTGCTCCTAAATAACTTTTGGGTAAATAATGAAATTAAGGTAAAAATGAAGAAATTCCTTGAGACTAATGAGAAAAGTGATACAACATACCAGCATCTCCGGGACACAGCTAAGGCAGTTTTAAGAAGGACATTTATAGCGCTATAGACCCACATCAAAAAGTTAGAAAAATATCAAATTAACAACCTAATATCGCAACTAGAAGAACTATAGAAACAAGAGTAAATCAACCCTAAAGCTACCAGAAGAAAAAAAAAATAACCAAAATCAGAGCTAAACTGAATGCAATTGAGATGTGAAAAATCATACAAAAGATCAACGAATCCATGAATTGGTCCTTTGAAAAAATTAGTAAAATAGATAGACTGCTGGCTAGACTACTAAAAAAATGAGAAGACCCAATTAAACACAATCAAAAGTGACAAAGGGGACAGTACAACTGTCCCCAGATAAGTACAAAAAACTGAGAGACTCCTGTGAGCACCTCTATGCACACAAACTAGAAACCCAGAAGAAATGGATAAATTCCTGTACACAAACAACTCTTCAAGCCTGAATGAGAAAGAAATTGAATCCCTGAACAACTCAATAATGAGTTCTGAAACTGAACTGGTAATAAGCACCTGCCAACTAAAAGAAGCCTAGGACCAGACGAACTAACACCCAAATTCTACTTAGATGTATAAAGAAGAGTTGACACCATTCATATTAAAACTACTCCAAAATATTAAGGAAGAGAAAGTCCCCCCTAACTTATTCTATGAAGTCAGCATCATCCTGAAACCAAAACATGGCTGAAACAACAAAAAAAGAAAACGTAAGGCCAATATCCTTGATGAATATAGATGCAAATATCCTCAACAAAATACTAGCACATTGAATGTAAAATACTAGCAGCATATGAAAAAAGCTAATACACCACAATCAAGTAGGTTTTATCCCTGTGACGCGAGGTTAGTTCAACACACCCAAATCAATAAATGTGATTCATCACATGAACAAACAAAAAACAAAAAGCACATCATTTTCTCAATAGATGTAGAAAGGCCTTTTAATAAAATTCCACATTTACTCACATTAAAAACTCAGCAGACTAGGCAACGGAGGAACATACTTCAAAAATAATAAGACTCATCTGTGACAAACTCACAACCAACATCATACTGAATGGATAAATCCTGGAAGATTTTTCCTTGAGAACCAGAATAAGACAAGGATGTTCTCTCTGACAACTCCTCTTTAACGTAATTCTGGAAGGCCTAACCAGAGCAATCAGGCAAGGGAAAGAAATAAAAGATATCCAAATAGGAAGGGAGGAATTGAAACCATCCCTATTTGCAGATAGTATGATTCTATACGTATAAAAACTCAGAGTCTCTGTCCAAAAGCTCATTAAACTGGTAAATAACTACAGTAAAGTTTCAGGATACAAAATCAATGTACGAAAATCAGTAGCTTTCCTATACACCATCAATATCCAAGCTGAGAGCCAAATCAACAATGCAATCTCATCCACAATAGTCACCAAAAGAATAAAATACCTAGGAATACAGCTAACCAGGGAGGTGAAAGATCTCTCCAATGAGAACTAAAAAACACTGCTCCAAGAAATCTGAGATGACATCAACAAATGGAAAAACATTCAATGCTCCCGAATAGGAATAATCTATATTGTTAAAACAGCCTTGCTGCCCAAAGCAATTTACAGACTCAAAGATATTCCTATCAAACTACCAATGACATTTTTCACAGAATTAGAAAAAAATATTTTTTTAATGTATATGGAACCAAAAAGAACCCAAATAGCCAAGACAATCCTCAGCAAAATGAACAGAACTGGAGTAATCACAATACCCAACTTCAAACTTTACTATAACGATACAGTAACCCAAACAGCATAGTATTGGTACAAAAACAGACACATAGACCAATTGAAAAGAATAGAGGTCCCAGAAATAATTCCAGGCAACTACAACCATCTAATCTTCAACAAAGTCTACAAAAATAAGCAATAGGGAAATGACTAGCTACTCAAAAATAATGCTGATATAACTGGCTAGCCATATACAGAAGATTGAACCTGGACTCCTTTCTTACACCATATTCGAAAATGAATTCAAGATTAAATGTAAAACCTAAAACTATAACAATCCTAGAAGATAACCTAGGAAATATCATTGTGGACACAGGCCCTGGTAAACATTTTATGATGAAGATGCCAAAAGCAATTGCAACAAAAACAAAACTTGACAAGTGTCAACTAATTAAAATAAAGAGCTTCTGCACAGTCAAAGTAATGATCAACAGAGTAAATAGACAACCTACAGAATGAGAGAAAACATTTGCAAATTATGCATCCAACAAAAGTCTAATATTCAGAAATTTTCAGGGACTTAAGCAAATTTATAATTAAAAACCCAACAGCCCCACTAAAAAGTAGACAAAGCACATTAACAGACACTTTTCAAAAGAAGACATACATGCAGCCCACAAGCATATGAAAAAATGCACAAAATCACTGATCATTCGAGAAATGCAAATCAAAACCATAATGATATACCAGTCCATATAATAAGAATGGCTATTATTTACAAGTCAAAAATTACAAATGCTGGCAAGGTTGTGGAGAAAAGGGAATGCCTATACACAGCCAGTAGTAATTTAAATTAGTTCAGCCATTGTGAAAAGCAGTGTGGCAATTTCACAAAGAAATTAAAACAGAATTACTACGTGACTCTGTAATCCCATCACTGAGTATGTACCGAAAGGAATATAAGTCATTTTCCCATAAAAACACGTTCATGTGTATGTTCATTGCAGCAGTATTCACAATAGCAAAGACATGAAATCCACCTACATGTTCATCAATGATAGACTGGATAAAGAAAATATGATACATATACACTAGGGAATACTACACAGGCATAAAAAGAATGAGATTATGTCCTTTTCAGCCACATAAATGGAACTGAAGACTATTATCCTAAGTAAACTAATGCAAGAAGAGAAAACCAAATATTGCATGTCCTTACTTATAAGTAAGAGTCAAACAATGAGTAAACATGGACACAAAGTGGGGAAAAACAAGACATTGGGGCTGATTTGAAGGCAGAGGGTGGGAGGAGGCAGAGGGTCAAAAAACTACCTATCAGAGTGACTATAGTTAAAAATAACTTAATTGTACATTTTAAAATGCTTAAAGAGTGTAATTGGATTGTTTGTAACTGAAAGGATAAATGTTTCAGAGGATGGATGTATAAAAAACAACCTACCAGTTGGGTACTATGCTTATTACCTGTGTGGTGAAACAATCTAACCCCACAACATACACTTTATCTATATAACAAACCATCACATATACCTCTGAACCTAAAATAAAAGTTATAGAAAAGATAAAGAGTAACAAACTAAACACTAATCGGATTATGTTTCTTTAAATTAGGTTTTGCATTACATGTAGCTAGTCCTATGTTAACCTAATATTGTATACTTTACACTAATTAAATAAATAAATACAACAACAGGGTAAGGTGAGTAACATTATTATCCCCATTTTAGAAATAAAGAAACAGAGGCACAGTGAATATATGTAAATTTTCCAAAGTTACACAGTTATGGAGTAAGCCACCATTTGATAATATGCAATTTGGCATTAGATTCCACATTCTTAACTCCAATGCTGTACTGTCCAGTTCCATCTTAACACTTCCAAATCCATAGTTATCCACCAACACATAAAATTTCTGCTCTTTTGAGGTTTATGCCATATGGCTGGCTGTATTAACTGACAAATAGCCACTTTACTGTCATATACACAGCTTCTGATAATTTATCCACAATTATTGAAGCCTTTGCCATTTTGTTTTTTGTTTGTTTGTTTTGAGACGGAGTCTGGCTCTGTCACCTAGGCTGGAGTGCAGTGGCTCAATCTTGGCTCACTGCAACCTCCACCTCCTGGGTTCAAGCGATTCTCCTGCCTCAGCCTCCCAAGTAGCTGGGACTACAGGCACGTGCCACCACGCCTGGTCAATTTTTGTATTTTCAGTAGAGATGGGGTTTCGCCATGTTGGCCAGGCTGGTCTTGAACTCCTGACCTCAGGTGATCCACCCACCTCAGCCTCCCAAAGTGCTGGGATTACGGGCATGAGCCACTGCACCCGGCTGCCATGTTTCATAATCTTTATCTCTAAGCCAGGTTTTGCATGGTTTCCTCGAAATCTTCATCTTCAAACAACTTCACTACACTATTTTAGCCATACACTCTCCAAATCCAATGGATATACTGTGCACCTAGCAGGCTTCAATAATGGCATTGCTTCTAAAATTTTAAACTCAGATGTTCCATTGTGTGATCACAATGCTCTACTCATATATTTTATCATTCAGTCACTTTCGATATACCTGTTCCTTTAATCCAGGTCACTCAAATCCTCTGCATTCCTCCCATCTGTTGACCATCCATTCTCGTTTATTTTCATATTCCATCAAGATTATTTTCAATTCAACTCCTGAACTCTCAGCGCCTACCTCCAGGCTGCTTATCAGGAATAGAGAAAATTGGATAACTATGAAGGTTAGAACCATTATAAACCCACAGACAGCAAACTTATCGTGGACTTTCCCTTCCTTATAATGACTCATTCAAAGTATTTTTTTTTTCTCCAAATTCCAACCTTTTAATTACCTTATGACTTTCAACACATACCTTTTTATTTGTTTCAGAGAAAAAATTGAATATGCAACACAAGAATTTCCTTAATTTTCTTAAACCAAAGCCATTGATGTGTACCATTCTGAAATGGTTCATGCACCATCTCAGCTCTTTGCCAGGCTAGAGGAATTTAACTGTATCCCTAAAAATATTCTCCACCTACATGCCCTCACAAGTTTTCTCATTCTCTGAGGTAATAGAATTGTAGTTTAACTCCCTGTGCCCTCTTTGAATTTTATTAAAGTTGTATTACATTAAGGAAATACACTTCCTTGTTTATAGTATAAATTTGGGGTCATCACCTTATTCTGTTGTTATTTTTTTCTTTTATTGTTGGTTTCTTTTTGCAAAATTCAGAGGTTAGATGTTGAATGCACATTCCTATATTTCTATCTTTTCTAAATTTCCCAGCTCTTTTAAATTTTTAATTAGGAAAGCTTTTTTTTCATGATTATAATCTTGATGAAACATTCCCATTTTTCTTGTACTGCATCTTATTCTTTTTCTTCCATATTAACATGCCACTAATATCATATGTATTTATTTATTATTAAAGACTGAATTCTCGAGCTTCTCAAATTAAGTCTCAATATCATTGATTTAATTTTCTACACAATTATAACTTTTAAGGCCTTCAATACACATCCTAGTACTCTTTTGGTTTTCTTAAATTCCTTCCTATTTTCAGCTTAATCAGTTGTCTATTCATCTCAGATTTTTCTTTCCATTTAGGTTTCTACTCCCTATTCAGGGGCCTTGAATGTATTTCATTTTGGTGGAGACTGTAACATTCTCCTGCTTTTTTTCTGGTTCTTAAATTTAAGAAGTTATTTACAAAACTCATTTTTTATCCTTTAAGTTCTTAGAAAAGTGAAGATTTTTTTCGTAGGTTTCATGTTGTTTTGGTATTGTTGTGATGCTATTTTCTTCTCGATTCATTCCCAAATAAAACTACTATTATATAGTCCTACTACTGGACATTACTTGGTTGCACACTCGTTTTGCTTAGCAGTAGGAAAATACCTTTTTTAGATCTGTATTAGGAAATAAGTTAGATGTGCCCAACTTCTCGTGCAATTTTTAGTCATTCATCTAGGATTGATGTATTGTACTGAAAAAAAAAATTATGCCTCCATTGACTGGGTCTCTGATATCCTAAAAAATGACTCCAATCAAAAATACTGTCCCCGATACACATCTTTCTCCTGGCTTTTCTTGTCATTGTGCCTTTTTCACACCACACCTCCAACATCGGTTGGCATATATCATCTGAGAATCTGAGATGCAAGATGCCTGATTACTTTCTCCCTTTACTAACAGCTCAATTGTTTTATTTCAGTCAATGAATTTTGATGGCAGATTCACAGGAAACAAAAATGTGGCTTCTTCAAAGACAGTATGCATCAAAATTATGGTGTGTTATTGATACAGACCTAATGTAGCTAACAGAATGATTTTTCTAAAACATTGCTTTCACCATATTGTACCCTATTCAAATACTTACAAGATAAAATCTAATTCTCTTGGTTTGACATTCACAGGTCACCTGAATAAGAACAATTCATTCCCATCTCAGCACTTTTACTTGTACTGCTCCTCTCCTTTCTCTCTGCCTACCCTTGAATTTTCAAGTCAAGCAACAAAGCCTATCATTGTTGGAAGGACTCTGTCTTTGAAAAGCCTAACACTTAATTTCCACACTCTATGCTTTGTAGTCAGCAAGCTCCAGGAAAGCAGGTACTGTGCATAACTTGTTCTTTTTTTCCTTTTGATGCTGTTTTATTTTCCAAAGCCTAAAAAGATGTGTCTTATGCTCATTTTTATCTTAAAGACATGTCATAATGTAATTCTTATATGGAGTTGTCAACAAATGCTTGTTAACTATATGGATAGTTATTGATTGATTGAATGAATGCCTCTGTCATAGAATCTGAAGACTTTTCATATTATGTATTTATGAGAAGTAACCTATACCTAACCTCCTTATTCACTCACCTCCTATAAAGATAGATTAATATCATTAGTCAAGTGGCATTTTCTCTATAATTAAAATAATATTTCAGGAAAGATAAATTTATAATTATATGTTCCTATTGAAATTGATAAGTAGTACTTTAGTATTGGAATGTGAAAAGAAAAGGGAAAATGTTTCAATTTATGTGAAGAAAATATGTATGGTATGTTACATACTTAAGAAATATATCTGAAAATTGCTCAAGTAAAAGGATCAGTTTTGTCGATGCTTTCTATTCTAGAATAGTTAGAAAACTGTAATATATTTTATAAAGTGTGCTCTGAAGGGTTCCCCAAGTCTGCTATTTGCTACTAACAGAACATGTGACCTCAGGCAAGTCAGAAAACTTCTACAAGTTCAGTTTTATTATTTGTAAAGTGCATATACTGACCAACTTCACAGGGTTTTATGAGTATCAAATGAAATAACAAATACAGAATAACTTTGTTAAGTATTGTTTAAATATAAGAGGATATTAACATTACCAATAAATGGCCAAAAAGAAATCTACTCAGTAAAACACAATGAAAAGATCTGAAAAGAGATGTGAGATCAAATGTCATGTCATACCTTTTTAAAATCTTGAATGCAAGAGATTTAGAGTTGCCAGATAAAATACAGTATGCCCAATTAAATTTAAATATCAGATAAACAAAACATATGTGTTTCAGTATAAGTAAATTATACATATGGGCTCTTGCCTCCAAAGCATATTAAAGACGCTGCTAAATATTTGTCAATTAGGAATGTGATTACTATGGAATAATAACAAACTAGTTATCTTTTCCTACTACTTGTTACTGATATTGAAGAAGGAACATAAAAGGAGATTGAACCTAAGTTAAAGATTGAAGAAGTAATGTTTTTCAGCTTAAGTGCAGCAAATGTTGGTGTTCCATTATTTTATTTTAATTTGTGTGAATTCATAGAACATCAAACATATCTATGTTCAAGTAGGAGAACATAATCACTTCTCAAAGTTTAATATAAGTGATTTCTCCTTCATTCCCTGTTTTAGATTTTCCAATATGGGATATGTAATTGCAAGTAATCAGCACATGTCTATAGTGGTTTTATAGTACCTTAGAACTAAGAGTGGTCCTGAGAGTAGATGAATTATTCTAAGAGAACCGATATAATCCTAATAAACTCAGTGAAAGAAAGAGAACAAACGACTGATAACAAATGGGCAAAACAGACTGACATTACAAACAGTCACACCAATTAATTTAATCAATTATAAATTATTGCATTAGAATAAAAGACATAAAAAGCATTAGGGCAATATAGGGGAAAGTTTTTGTTCATGTGAAGGTATTAAGTGAATTTTCACCTTCCATTACTACCATCTTCTTAACTCATAAATTTTATTTTAAAATTCTTTCTGCCAAGCCAGACAGTATCTTGTCTAAAATGATATGCTTCTTTTCTCATATGCACTTCCTTTATGAGAGTTCATCCTAAGGCACAGTTTTAAAAGAAATAGGTCTTTAACAAATCTGAAAGCTTGACTATCAACTTAAAATTCACTTCTCTCTTCGAAAGCTAAAACATGAATGAAAGAAAGAAGTTAACATCCCAACGTCTTAATTTTCTCTGTATAATTTATAAATTACTTAAAGGCTAAAGATTCTATGTTTCTACAAGATTTATTATTTCTTTTCCAAATGGATTACAAAATCCTTGGAAGGTTGTTCTCTAGGCCTCATATATATATTCAATCCAGGAAGATAGTGCAACTTTGAGTTAACCACGTTAAGTCTATATACATCTGCTTCTGTATCCCACAGGAGAAAATTTCTAAACCATTCCATAAAGATTTAATTTCTATGAATGATGGTTTCTTCCACTATTTATTATCTCCACTCTTACTGCCTAGAAATTCTTTGGTAAGTTAATTAAGATCTCTTAGTCTGCATTCCCATAAGTAAAGTGGGACTCCCCAATGACTCAGTATCTCCATGACCCAACTTCATATTCCCTCAAGAGAAAAGTTCATTGACTCTGGTCTAAGCAATGTAGTACTAATTTCTTCAGCATAGTGCCAGGTAGGTTTGTGCAGGAAGTTATCAAACGTTCAGAAGATTTGACTCAAATAGCTCAATCTTAGTGGCTTCTCAAAGCATGCCCCAGTGCGCATATCTTTTTCAGATTGTCCTTGTTCTTGTCAGTGGAATGTTTTCACCTATATAAGTGCATTTGTATAGGGCACTCTTTTAATGATTGATGCATGAAATAAAAATATTTGATTACTGTATTAACATTGTAATGAGTACCCCCACTTTCACATAAACAGTATTATGTAATATACATATACACAATAGGTATACTGTACATATGCAATTGCAATAAACATTTTTACTTCATGTTCTTTAAGAACTGAACATTTGAATATTCAAAACAACCATGGGAGTAGCCCACAGAAAGATTGAATACGTTAAGAATCTAATCTCATATGTGCATATGCTTTTATAGATGCATTCACTTACTCGTGCATAAATAAAAGCAGAATTTTCTATGTGCAGAACCCACTGCATTTTTTTGAGTTTAAGTAATTGAAAAATAAAGTCTGCATTTCATACAAAACATCGCTTTCCAAGAGCTGAATATTATGTATTTTGAATTGCCTTTTATATTTTGTTAAATCAGTGATTTGAAATGAAGATAACCTCATAACTTTTATTATCCAGTTAACCACATTGCAGGCTATTAAAATCAAATATGTACATATTCAAATGCACACAGGATGGCACATACTTTCTCTGTGCAGGTGACAGATGACTTTTATTAATATTAAAAATTATTAACATGTCAGGTAAATTAGCAGTCTTCCAGCAACACTTTTATTTCTTTAGCTTATTACTGTATTGTCTCTTAAAAGTACTGACCTGGAGTACCTTCCTTATCTCCTTGTCTATTCTGGAGTAGTAAGCCTTTGTTTACAAGCCAATACAAATGCTTCTATTTATGTTTAAAGCCAGGTGTCAATCATTTCAGGCCACATACACTTTCCTATACTCAGGAAAGTTTGGCCACCTGAGTTTTGTTTGTTTCTAACTAAAGATGAATTTAACATTTATAAACATACAGTCAATACCTTCACACAATACATTCGTATTATTTTGTCCCATTCTGTACCTATAATCAATCATTCCAGTCACAAGCGTGAGAAAAAATCACCAGTGACTATTAAAGTTTGAAATATTTATTCTGTGTGAGACACTGTACTAGGCATTTTGGGACCTGCAAAGATAAAGCAAATATTTTCTACTTTCTCAAAGACACACAGATAGTGTATAATTGGTAGGAGTCCAGATTCCCAAGAGAAGGAAGAGTTTGCTTCTAATAAAGAAAATCCTTGGTTTAATTGAATTTTTAAAATAATCATAAGATATATCAAAAATACATAAACTAGATAATCATACATAAAGTATCCAATTTTACATCACCCGTATTAAACACATGTTTCACTATTTTTGTTTCAGGTCTATCTAAAGATATATAAATCATTACAGGTGGACTAATGCTCTTTTGTGTTACTGATTCCAAATCACTTCCTTTAGAAGTAATTATGAAACTTAAGGTGGTATGTTCTTCCTGTTCACATTTTTATAATTTTCTACATAAATATGAACTCATAAACAGTATATGTATATTCACAATTGGTATATACAACCATAATATTTACATAACTAATCATATTTATTTTCATAATTTGATGTTTTACTCAATTTTTTTTTTTAGATTTGAGGGTAATAGTGCAGTTGTATTACATGGATATGTTGCCTAGTAGTGAATTCTGACGTTTCAGTGTACATCATCTGAATATTATCCATTGTTCCAAATGGGTAATATTTTATCTATCACCTCCACCACCACTGTCCCATCTTTTGGTGTCTCTAATGACTATTATTCCACTCTGTTATGTCCATGTGTACTCATTGTTCAGCTGTCACTTGTGAGAACATGCAGTTTTTGACATCCTGTTTCTAAATTATTTCATTTAAGATAATGGCCCCCAGTTCCAACGCTGTTGCTGAAAAAGACATAATTTCATTCTTTTTTACAGTTGAGTAGTGTTTCATGGTGTGTGTGTGTACACACTTGACATTTTTAATCCAGTCATGTGTTGATGGATCCTTAGGTTGAGTCCATGACTATGTTATTGTGAAGAGTGCTGTAATAAACATCCTAGTGAAGCTGTCTTTTTAATATAATGTCCTCTTTTCCATGAGTGGATACCCAGTAATTGAATTGCTGAATTGAATGGTAGTTCTATTTTTAGTTATTTGACAAATATCCATACTGTTTTCCATAGAAGTTGTAGTAATTTACATTCTCACCAACAGTGTATAAGCATTCCCTCTTCTCCATATTCTTCCCAACTTCTGTTTGTTTTTTTTTTTTTTTACTTTTTTACAATAACCATTCTGACTGGTATAAGATGGTATCTCATCATGGTTTTAATTTGCATTTATCTGATGATTAAGGATGTTGAGCATTTTTTAAAAATTTACTTTAAGTTCTGGGATACATGTGCAGGCTTGTTACATAGGTATACATGTGCCATGGTAGTTTGCTGTACCTATCCACCCATCATTAAAGTTTTAAGCCCTGCATACATTAAGTATTTGTTCTAATGCTCTCCCTCTCCATGTCCCCCAACCCCGACAGCCTCCAGTGTGTGATGTTCACCTCCCTATGTCCAAGTGTTCTCAATGTTCAACTCCCACTTATGAGTGAGAACATGTGGTGTTTGGTTTTCTGTTCCTGTGTTAGTTTGCTGAGAATGATGGTTTCCAGCTTCATCCATGTCCCTACAAAGGACAGGAACACATTGTTTTTTATGGCTGCATAGTATTCCATGGTGTATATGTGCCACATTTTCTTAATCCAGCCTGTCACTGATGGACATTTGGGTTGATTCCAAGTTTTTGCTATTGTGAATAGTGCTGCAATAAACATACCTGTGCATATGTCTTTATAGCAGCATGATTTATAATCCTTTGGGTATATAACCAGTAATAGGATGGCTGGCTCATATGGTATTTCTAGTTCTAGATCCTTGAGGAATCGCCATACTGTTTTCCACAATGGTTGAACCAGTTTACAACCCCACCAACAGTGTAAAAGTGTTCCTATTTCTCCACATCCTCTCCAACATCTGTTGTTTCCTGACTTTTTAATGAGTGCCATTCTAACTGGTGTGAGATGGTATCTCATTGTGGTTTTGATTTGCATTTCTCTGATGGCCAGTG
>NW_012114722.1:1027296-1036429 GCF_000951035.1 Colobus angolensis palliatus | reverse complement strand
AAAGACCCCGCATTGCCAAGACAATCCTAAGTCAAAAGAACAAAGCTGGAGGCATCACACTACCTGACTTCAAACTGTACTACAAGGCTACAGTAGCTAAAACAGCATAGTACTGGTACCAAAACAGAGATATAGACCACTGGAACAGAACAGAGCCCTCAGAAATAATACCACACATCTATAGCCATCTGATCTTTGATAAACCTGACAAAAACAAGAAATGGGGAAAGGACTCCCTATTTAATAAATGGTGCTGGGAAAATGGGCTAACCATAAGTAGAAAGCTGAAACTGGATCCTTTCCTTACTCCTTATATGAAAATTAATTCAAGATGGATTAGAGACTTAAATGTTAGACCTAAAACTATAAAAACCCTAGAAGAAAACCTAGGTAATACCATTCAGGACATAGGCATGGGCAAGGACTTCATGTCTAAAACACCAAAAGCAATGGCAACAAAAGCCAAAATTGACAAATGGGATCTAATTAAACTAAAGAGCTTCTGCAAAGCAAAAGAAACTACCATCAGGATGAACAAGCAACCTACAGAATGGGAGAAAATTTTTGTATTAGGTATTTAAATGTAAGACATCAAACTATAAAAATCCTGGAAGAAAATGTAGAAGAAAATTCTGGACATAAGAGTTGGGAAAGAATGTTAAGTCCTCAAAAGCAATTGCAATAAAAACAAAAATTCACAAGTGGGAACTAATTATACTAAAGAGATTTTGCACAGCAAAATATTTAACAGAGTCATGCAGAATGGGGGAAATTATTCAGAAACTATACATACGCCAATGGTCTACTATCCAGAATCTATAAGGAACTTAATTTGATAAGCAAAAAACAACCCCATTAAAAAGTGGGAAAAGGAAATAAAGAGATATGTCTCAAAAGAAAACTTGAGTGGCCAATAAACATATGAACAAATTGTTCCACATTACTAATCTCTAGAGAAATGCAAATCAAAACCACAATGATATACCATTGCATACCAGTCAGAATGGCAATTATTAAAATTTCAAAAGACAACAGATCTGGCGAGGTTGTGCAGAAATGAGAATGCTCATTATACTGTTGATGGAAATGTAATTTAGTTCAGCCACTGTGTAAAGAAGTTGGGAGATTTCTCAAAGAACTTAAAAAGGAACTACCATTAGACCTAACAATTCTAGTAATGCGTATATACCCAAAGAAAAATAAATAATTCTATGACACATGCACTCATATGTACATTGCAGCACTAATCACAATAGCAAAGATATAGAGTCAACCTAGGTGCCCATCAACAGTGAATTGGGTAACTTTTGTATTGTTTTGATTTTAGTTTTGTTTTTTCAAGATGGTAGATTGGAATTATTGTTAGTATGTTTCTTGCACTTGGAAAGAAAAGTAGTGTGTAGAAATTAATTCTGTGAACTTTTTTTTTCCAAGAAGGAACATGAATACTTAGGAAAACTGAAAGAAACCACAGACCCTTTGGAAGAAGTGACAGGCTACACCATGACCCATGGTGGAAAACTGTGAGTCCCCAGAGTGTGACAGGGAGAGGGTTTCCCTCTGTGTTATAAACTCACGCTGGGGAACCTGCAATCCAGGCCATTGTGGAATGCCTTAACTCTACCTGGCACTGGAGCTGAGTTAGTGGGCAGCGGGAAAAATATGTACAACAGTGGCATCGGGATGTGCTTTACATGCACTTCCAGACTCCAGTGGGGATGTAGGAAAGGCATTTCTGATCCTACCTCACCGGGGACCTCACAGAGATTAGCCACTAACAAGCAGCGGTCACAGGTTGAGAGAAGTTTCTTATTGATATTTGCAATACAATCTTCAGTGGTGACAACCTCCCTTGGCCAGAACCAAGAACTGAATGAGAAGTGTGTTATAATCACAGGCACAGGAGCTGGGCACCTGTGCTTCATTGGTAGACCTGGAGGGGCATGGCCTGAAAGGGATAGTTTCTGTCTCAGTGGGGGAAAGCTTATAGCCTGTGGAAGTTTGGAGTTCTGAGTGCAAGCTGGCTGGAACCCAGCTAGCTGTTCCTAGTAAGTTTGAGACCTGCCTAGCCAAGTTCGATGGGAGTTAGGTGGGACTTACTGCCACCTACTACCCTCTGCTGCCTATGCAGACTTTTCTGTGCAGCAGAATCATCTACAATCCTACCTGGAACATTACCCCAGCATTGAGAGAACTGACCTTCGATTCTCATTGGGGCGGCTGTTCGTGCCCACATGTGGATAGCCAGAACATGTACTTGCCTGATTCAGCCCAAATCTGGCTTTATGCCTTCACCCTGCTTGGTAGCTTAAAAGAAAAGTCAGGGACTTTTGGAATTTCCATGGCCCTGTCCACTGCCTGAAAACCAGAATACCTTCCCTGAATAACCTAAGGCAAGCACAAAACTTACCACTATCACCACAGCACGCACTCATTTGCAAGTGCCACTTCTCAGCTGAAGGAAAACAGGCACAGTCCATTACAACATCTGCAGGCACAATAACACAGTGCCCAGAAAAAAGAAATATTTTGTGTGACCTCAGTTATTACCGTTGCTTGCATCACCCTGGCTAACCAGGAGGTTTTGAGTCAGTCCACTTGACAAATGCAGTACTACTACAGCTGGCATTTTAGAAAGTCAACAAACCTTATAACCAAGGAAATGTCATAGAGTATACATCACTCCCTTGCCACTTCCATCAGACCTGCTGCTGGGAGACTAGAGAACTAGTCACATAACTGAATCCCTTGCAGATGTTCTCCAGCACCAGCATGGTGTGTGGCAGTCTTACTGGGCAACTAGACCCAGAGGAGCAGCAGAATTCACAATAGTCTGGCCATCAGGAACTTCTATACCTAGGGGAAGGGGGAGTACCTTACATCAAGGGAGCACCCTGTGGGACAAAAGAATCCAGAGTGTAGGCCATAAGTACCAGAACTTTCTGCTTGTGAGAAGTCTCTTTCAGCACAGGCACAGGTTCAGAATGGAAAGGCTGAGGCTCTAGCCCAACAACCAGGCCACCCTGGTGCTCAAGAAGGGTCTTGGAGAAAGGAACTTCTCCCCCTCACTCACCAGTGCAGACAAGGTGGGGCTTCTCCCTTGAGAGGTCAGCATGAGGGAACCCTTAGACAGCCTTTCCGGAGCACTTCAGAGTGACTGCATCCCCACAGAAGAAGGGCCTTTCAGGTTCGGTATTGCATGAGGTGTAGAGTCACAGTCCCTCTCTACATGGAACATCAGCATTCCTGCAGATGAAGAGGTTGCCTGCCTGAATAGCTGAAGCACTGGGTCAGGAGTGTGACTGGTAGGTGGATTGATTTCCTGCTGGTCTGGTAGAGATGCCGAGGTGGCTTCCTCCTGTCCCCCTAAAAAGACCTTGGTGTGTTTCACTGAGAGCTTCCTCAACCACCTCTATCAATGCTGGAACCTCTGCCCACCATTGGGGTAGAGTATTTACCCACATGCTTTGGCCACAGATGGTTTTTACCCATAGATATATCCTACTGGCCTGAAGCCTGAACTGTTTAACCCAGTAAATAACATACTGAGAGAGAAAATAAATAAATAAATAAATGAATAAAAAAATACACATGACTAGAAAATGAGATAAACTTCAGAAGTCCACTGCTATTCCAGAGCCACAGAAAACAGTAAAACTGTTCACACACTAAGCACGTTGCTACTGCAACCAGTACCCGAGAAAGTCATCATACAAAGACCCTCAAGACACTCAAATAAATTCATCACCACTCAAAGCGCCCAGAGCCAAGTTAAATTACAATGAACATTACACATTAAACACACGTACTCAAAAAGTAAAAAAATAAATAAATAAAAGTAGAATCAGATATAAAATAAAAAATAATTGGAAGAAATAGTGTTCCTAAATGAAAATAAACCAGAAAAATAATTCAAGCAATATGAAAAAAACAGAGTCTGATTTTTTCAAGCAAATTTCAAGCAATATGAAAAAAACAGAGTCTGAGAACGCCACCAGAAGATCAATCACACTAGCTCTCCAGCAATTGATTCAAACCAAAATGGAATACTTTAAATCCCAGATAAAGAATTCAAAGGGTTGTTTATTAAGTTACTCAAAAAAACACAAGAGAAGTGAAAATGAACATGAATTAAGAATTTAGGATATGAATAAAACATTTTCTAAGGTGATAGATATTTTAATGAAAATTCAATCACAATTTCTGGAAATGAAGGACACACTTAGAGAATTACAATATGCAGTGAACAGTTTTAACAATAGACTAGTACCGCTATAAGAAATAATTTCAGTTCTCAAAGACAAGGCTTTTGAGTTAACCCAATCAGAAAAAAATAAAGAAAACAGAATTAAAAGAAATGAAAAATGTCTCCAAGAAATACGGTATTACAAAATGGCCAAGCCTAAAAATCATTGGTGCTCCTGAGGGAGAAGAAAAGGCAAAAAGTTTTGAAAACTTATTTGAGGAAATAATCAAATAAAACTTCCCTGACTTTGCTAGACATTAATACATTCAAACACAAGAAGCTCAAAGAACTACTTGGAGATTCATGGCAAAAATAATGACGCAAAGGATAAATGCTTGAGGGAATAGACACCCCCATTGTTTATCATATGCTTATTTCACATTGCATACCTGTATCAAAACATCTTATGTAACCCCAAAAATACATACACCTACTATGCACCCACAAAAACATTTTAAAATAATTTAAAAATTAAAGAAAGAAACCACAGGACACAAACAAATGGAAATACATACCATTCTCACAGATTGGGAGAAGCAATATTGTGAAAATGACCATACTACTCAACGCTATTTACAGATTTGATAAAATTCCTATCAAAATACTAACATCATTTTTCACAAAATTGGAGAAAAGAATCCTAAAATTCATATGGAACAACAACAACAAAAAAAACCCATACAGCCAAAGTGATCCTAAGTAAAAGAATAAATCTGGAGGCATCACATTACCTGACTCAAATTATAGTATAAGGCTGTGGGAACTAAACCAGTATACTAGCATAAAAGTAGATCATAAACCAATGGAACAGAATAGAGTACGAAGAAATAAAGCCAAATACTTAAAATCATCTGATCTTCAACAAAGCATGCAGACACATGAACTCGGGAAAGGACACCGGATTTAATAAATGGTGCTGGGGAAAATAGACAGCCATGTGTAGAAAAATGAAGTTAGATACTGATCGCTTACCTCATATAACAATCAACTCAAGCTGGATTAAAGACTTAAATCTAAGAACTGAAATTATAAAAGTTCTGGAAGAAAACCTAGGAAAAACTCTTCTGGACAATGACCTAGGCAAATAATTTACGACTAAGACCTCAAAAGCAAATGAGACAAAAACATAAATTAACAAATGAGGCTTAAACCAAAAAGTTTCCACACAGTAAAAGAAATAATCATCAGAGTAGTCAACCCACAGAATGAGAGAAATTAGTTGCAATTTATGCATCCAACAAAGAATTAAGGTCCAGATTCTACAAGGAATTCAAACAGGTCAGCAAGAACTAAACAAATTATCCCAATTAAATGTGGGCAAGTGACATGAATAGACATTCTCAGAAGATATACAAATGATCAAAAAACATGAGAAATGCTCAACATCACTAATCATCAGGGAGATGCAAATTAAAACCCCAATGAGATACCACCTTACCCCAACCAGAATGATCATTATTAAAAAGTCAAAAAACAGTAGATGTTTACACGGAAGTGGTGAAAAGGGAACACTTACACACTGCTGGTTGGATACAGCAGTGTATACCCTCTATGGAAGAAAGTATGGAGTTTTCTCAAAGAACTACAAAGTAGATCTACTATTCAATTCAGCAATCTCACCACTGGGTAGCTATCTAAAGGAAAAGTAGTTATTATATCAAAACAACATTTGTTTGCATATGTTTACTGCAGCACAATTCACAATTGCAAAGATATGGAGCCAACCCTAAGTGCCCATCAGCTGATGATGGATAAAGAATATCTGGTGTATATGTGTGTAATATATACATATACATGTATATGTCTGTAATATATATGTGTATGTGTAACATATACATATTGTAATATATACATATATGTATATATTACACACACATAACCCATGGAATACTATGGGTTATGTGTTTTTATTCAGCCATAAAAAACAATGAAAGTATGTAAGTATGTTTGTTGCAGCAACTTGGGTAGAACCAGAAGTCATTATTCTAAGTGATATAATTCAGAAATAACAAAACCAAATTTCCTATCTTCTCACTTATAAGTGAGAGCTAAGCTATGAGTGCATAAAGGCATACAAAGTGGTATAATGGACATTGGAGACTCAGGAAAGTGGAGGGTGGAAGGAAGCTGAGGGATAAAAAACTCCATATTGGATACAATGTACACTACTCAAGTGATGAGTGCACTAAAATTTCAGACTTCACCACTCTACAGTATATCCATGTGAAAAGAAAACCACTTGTACCCCTAAAACTATTGAAATAAAATTTTAGATAAGAAAACAAAACAAAAAAGCCCCAGTGAACTGGAGAAAGAAAATGTGGTAAATGTACCACGGAATACTACATAGCCATAAAAAAGAACGAAATAATTTTCTTTACATTTCCCTTGCAGAAACGTGGGTACACACAGACATAAAGATACCAACGATAGACACTGGGGACTACTAGAGCAGGAGAGATGGAGTGAGGCAGGAGCTGCAAACTAACTATTGGGTACGATGCTCAGTACCTGGGTAATGGGATTCATTGTACTCTAAACCTCAGCATCACACAATATACCAGTTAATGAACCTACACATGTACCTCCGGAGTCTAAAATAAAAGTTGAAATTTTAATAAATAATAAAATAAAAAAAAGTTAAAAATCATGCCAGAAACTTTGAGAAATTATCTCTAAATTCATATGATTTATAAGATCTTAGTATAAAAATCTATATCTAATTCCTAAAGATAGACAACCCTAGAATAACATGCAACAAGAATATGAATAATAATTAATTTAAAAATATTCCTGAATGTCTTACAAACATATGGAAAGATGCTATTTCTAACTATTAGTCAAGGAAATATGTGTTAAAAATAATGAGATCTCATCTTAAATAATTTGGCAAATGTTATGGACATCATCGCAAGTGTTGACAAACATAAAAAAAACAGACTCTGGCCGGAACTGACAGTACTATGCTAAATAGGAGTGGTGAGAGAGGGCAACCTTGTCTTGTACTAGTTTTCGAGGGAAATGCTTCCAGCTTTTGCCTGTTCAGTATGATATTGACTGTGGGTTTGTCATATATGGATCTTATTATTTTGAGGTATGTTCCCTCAATACCTAGTTTATTGAGAATTTTTAACATGAAGAGATATTGAATTTTATCGAAGGCATTTTCTGCATCTATTGAGATGTGGTTTTTGTCTTTAGTTATGTTTATGTGATAAATGACATTTATTGATTTGCACATGTTGAACAAACCTTGCATCCTGGGGATGAAGCCAACTGCATTGTGGCAGATAAGCTTTTTGATGTGCTGCTAGATTCGGTTTGCCAGGATTTTATTGAAGTTGTTCGCATGTATGTTCATCAGGGATACTGTCCTGAAGTTTTCTATTTTTGTTGTATTATGGAAATGGCCATACTGCCCAAAGTAATTTATAAATTCAATGTCATTCCCATTAAACTATCATTGACATCCTTCACAGAATTAGAATGAAAACTATTTTAAAATTCATATGGAACCAAAAAAGAGCACATATAGCCAAGAAAATCCTAAGCAAAAAGAACAAAGCTGGAGGCATCATGCCATCAGAGTTCAAACTATACTACAAGACTATGGTAACCAAAACAGCCCAATACTGCCACAAAAACAGACACATTGAGTTAATAATTGGTGTTAGGTGAACTGACTAGCCATAAGCAGAAAATTAAAATTGGACCTTTTTCTTACACCTTATACAAAAATTAACTTAAGATGGATTAAAGACTGAAATGTAAAACCCAAATCTATAAAAACCCTAAAAGAAAATCTAGGCACTACCATTCAGGACATAGCATGGGCAAAGATTTCATGATGAAAGCACCAAAAACAACTGCAACAAAAGCAAAAATTGACAAATGGGATCTAATTAAACTAAAGAGTTTCTGCACAGCAAAATAAACTATCATCAGAGTGTACAGACACCCAGCAGAGTGAAAGAAAATGTTTGCAACCTATGCATCTGGCAATGGTCTAATATCCAGAGTCTACAATAAACTTAAGCAAATGTACAAGAAAAAAACAAACAGCCTCATTAAAAACGGGGCAAAGGACAGGAACAGACACTTCTCAAAAGAAGAAATTCGGGCCAGCGCGGTGGCTCAAGCCTGTAATCCCAGGACTTTGGGAGGCCAAGACGGGCGGATCACGAGGTCAGGAGATCCAGACCATCCTGGCTAACACGGTGAAACCCCGTCTCTACTAAAAAATACAAAAAACTAGCCGAGCGAGGTGGCGGGCACCTGTAGTCCCAGCTACTCGGGAGGCTGAGGCAGGAGAATGGCGTGAACCCGGGAGGCGGAGCTTGCAGTGAGCTGAGATCCGGCCACTGCACTCCAGCCCGGGCGACAGAGCGAGACTCCGTCTCAAAAAAAAAAAAAAGAAGAAATTCATGCAGCCAACAAACATATGAAAAAACATATGAAAAAAAAAAGCTCAACATCAGTGATTATTCGAGAAATGCATATCAAAACCACAATGAAAATGGTATCTATTAAAAAGTGAAGAAACAGCAGATGCTGGCAAGGTTGCAGAGAAGAAGGAACACTTTTACACTGTTGGTGGGAATGTAATTTAGTTCAACCATTGTGGAAGACAGTGTGGTGATTCCTCAAAGATCTAGAAGCAGAAATGCCATTTGACCCAGCAATCCCGTTACTATTATACCCAAAAGAGTATAAATCATTCTGTTATAAAGATATGTGCATGCATACGTCAATTGCAGCACTATTCACAATCGCAATGACATGGAAGCAACCTAAATTCCCATCAATGATAGACTGGTTAAAGAAAATGTGGTACATATTCATCATAGAATATTACACAGCCATTAAAAGGAATGAGATCATGTCCCT
>NW_012114722.1:1015514-1022126 GCF_000951035.1 Colobus angolensis palliatus | reverse complement strand
CACCATGGCACATGTATACCTATGTAACAAACCTGCCCTTCCTGCACATGTTACACTGGAACTTAAAATAAATTTGATGGAAAAAAAAAAAAACAAAAAGAAACAGACTCATACACTGCTTGTGGGTATATAAATTATAACAACATATTAGAAAGCAAATCAGCAAGTAAATTTACTTCAGATGGTATACTTAACAATTACAGTTCTAGGAATATAATTTAGATCAAGGTTTTTCACCCTAAGCACTATTGAGATTTTCGGCTAGAAAAGTGCTTGTTGTGGGGACTTTTTTTACACAGGTATATTTAGCAGAATCCCTGAACACTACGCACTTGATGCCATTAGCACCTGCCACCACCAATTGTGACAACCCTAAATAGCCCTAGATATTGCCAAATGTCCTTGAGAGGGAGGGGGAACAAAATAATCTCTGACTGAGAAGCACTGAACTAGGGAAACTTGAAAAATTCACGTACACAGGGAGATATACCATTATGTGTTGAATTGTGTCTCCCACCAATTTACAGGTTAAAGTCCTAATGTTCAGTACATCAGCATGTGACCTCATGTGGAAATAGGGTCACTGCAGATGCAATTAGATAATATGAGGTCATTAGGGTAGGCTGTAGTCCAATATGACTGGTGTTGTTACAAGAAGGGAAAATTTGGAGAGAGATAGGCATAAACAGAAGACAATGTCACGAGACAAAGGGGAAAAAATGGCCATCTACAATCCAAAAACAGAGGACCGAATGGATCTTTCTCTCACAGCCCTCAAAAGGGATCAAGTCTACCAATACCTTTATTTTGGACTTTTAGACTCCAAATTGTGAAAAATAAAAAAATTTGAAATAATTTTGAAATGAGTTTGCTTTAATTTGTAAATGCTCTTGATAGACTAATGGTAAGATAATACACCACCAGTTTGTGGTATTTTGTCAGAAACGGTGACAAAGTAAATTACAAGCAGTCCTTAGTAAATTAACACTAATGTGTAAGAATGTTTGCTGCATCATTATTTATAAAATTTGGCATCTATACAAAGTCTATTAAAAGAGAATAAAATAATTACTTGTAGTATATTCATACTTTTGAAAAGTATGCAGAAATTATAATAAATGAAATAGCACTACATATATTAAAATGCCTGCATGTAAATAATATTGAGTAAAACTATAATGTGCAAAATAACTTTTATATTATCACATCATTTATATAAAGCAGAGAAACATGCAAAGGCTCACACAAGCAAAAACAAATTGAAATGGTAAACAGTAAATTCCAGACAGTGCCTAACATGTGAGGAAAGAAGGAAGGGAATGAAATTATAAAGGCACAGATACTGAATGAAAACCATCTTTATTTTTCCCATATTAAGAAGTTTGTACATGGATGCAGCTGGAAACCATCATTCTTAGCAAACTATCACAAGAACAGAAAACCAAACACCGCATGTTCTCACTCATAGGTGGGAACTGAACAATGAGATCACTTGGACTCGGGAAGGGGAGCATCACACACTGGGGCTTATCATGGGGAGGAGGGGAGGGGGGAGGGATTGCATTGGGGAGTTATACCTGATATAAATGATGAATTGATGGGTGCTGACGAGTTGATGGGTGCAGCACACCAACATGGCACAAGTATATATATGTAACAAACCTGCACGTTATGCACATGTACCCTAGAACTTAAAGTATAAAAAAAAAAAAAAGTTTGTAGCAAGTGTAGTGAAGTGTCGAGATTTGTTAAGGCTATGTGTTGATTCCATATGTGTTCATTTATTTTTCTTCATATTTTAAATTATCATATCACATAAATGTTTCTCATATTAATCCTTAATCAAAATTTCTATAATTATTAGAGCTGAGTCAAAACTGATGAATATATTTAAGACTTTTGATACACATTTTCAAATTGCCATCTTTAAGTTTGCATCAACTTACATTTTCAATAACAGTGCATGAGAGAGATGGTTTTATTTACTCTTAACCATAATGGTATTACCATTATGTTTAGATTTCATAATTTAATTAATGCAGATGAAACCTCAAAGTTTTTATAAATTTATATTTTTATGTTACTTTGACTTCTGGTAATTTTTGTTGTGTTTGTTTTAACAGATGTCACTTGTATATTTTATTTTGTAAGTTGTAAGTGTATATAGTTTGGTTGTTTAGTAAACTTTATTGAGGTTTGCTTTATGTTTAAGGAATTGCCTTATTTCAGTTTACAGTTCTATGAGTTTTGATAAACGTATTTATGCATATGATCATCACAACACTTAAAATATAGACTATATCTACCACCCTATAAAATTCCCTCATATACCTTCGCACTTATTTCCTTCACCCCAGCCCCAGCAATCATTGATCTTATATTACTATCAACTTCTTTTGCCTCTTCTTGAACTTTGTATAATGGGATCATACTCTGTGTGCTCTCTAGTTTCTGACTTTTTTCTCTCATTCTAATGCACCAATTTTTTAAATCTTGGTGTTGATTTTTGCTTTAATTTGTAAATGCTCTTCATAGACTAAAATATTAACTTTTTTCATTTTATGTGTTATAAAATTTATCCAAACTTGCCCTTGCCCTCTTATATTTACTTAAGATCACTTTAAATGTTTAGATGTTTATAATATATACCTAATAAATTATTTTCTATTTATTTATTTTTCTATTTATCTTTCTGTTTATTTTTTATTTATTTTCTATTTATTATTTTATTTATTTTCTATTTATTTTTTTATTTATTCTATTTTTCTATTTATTTCTATTTATTTTCTGTTAGAGATTCTGCCTTTTCATAGAATGTGCTTAGATAGTTTTCAAAACCTGAAATCAGAGTTTTATCAGTGTGAAAAGGTGCGAGTAGGGAGATGATTCTGGCACACTCTGTCTCACCATATGTGACTAGTGCCTTCTAAAGTGTTTTGAAGAGGTGATCTTGTATAGACGATGCTCTATTCTCACTTTAATGTCAATGGAAGAGTCTTCAACATCACCAGGGTACCCAATACGAATTATCTGTCACTTAGGGAAACACAGGGGACTGATGCTTGATTCATACTTAAGAAATATAAAGGAAGATAATTTGGTTAAAAGGTTTGTGGCAGCAGAATAGAGGGCTTCAAATTAGGAGGGAATGATGCACCTACCAACAACAAATCAAACAAATACATGTTAGTGACAAGATACTAAACATGTATGAGAAAACCCCATAAACATAAGGAGCCCTAATGCCGGTGCAATATAAATGTCTTATATGTGACTGGTGCTATATTGCACCAGCATTAGGACTCCTTAGGACTCATTAGGACCGGCATTAGGTTTTCTCATACATATTTGGTATGTGAGGACTTCAACACTAGAATAGTCAGAAACCACAATTTGTTAGGTATAAGAGAAGCATTAAGGGCTCAAAGCATAAAAATAGAAAATAATTAATCATGCTTCTGCATTTGTCAGGATAAGCCAACTTACATTAAACTACCCCCAAATCTCAGAGGCTTACCACAATCAAAGTTGATTTTCCACTCACACAATGTCTGATGCAGTGGGTGCTGGCTGGTTTGGATGTTCTGCTCAACTGTCTTTCAGGTGAGGAACTCAGGCACCTGGGACCCTTCAGCCCTGTTGTTCTGACATGTTGAGGTTCTTTACTTCCAGGCTTATCTATAGTTCCATTTATATTCCTATATTAACTGTATCTATATTCATATATTATATAAATAAAATCCTACACATTTTCAAGAGTCTGAGATTTTAAAATTCTAAAAGAAAAGCTAAATCTCGATAATTTTTCTCTCACAATAATATAAAAAATACAGATTTTTATTTGCAGGCATTTCTTTGCAATGATTAGAGGAAGTGTCCAGTTATTACAACCAGAATTCACTGAGAGATATATAGAGGTTAATGAATATAACCAGAAAACAATAAATCAGCCAGCAGTTGAGGAAAATGAACACTATGAAAGAGAAGTAGTGACCTCAATAGAAAACTAAAGAATTAACCTCCAGGAAATAAAGTTAATACAGGAAATGGAAGAAAGCTTACAGTAAGTCCTTTTTATATCCATAGAAAAATTTTAGTATATTTTATCCATTTAAACAGGATACTATAAAAAAGCATAAAAATTAATGGTAAAAAATCAGCTATATGAAATTACTGAAATTATAAAATTTCATATATATAATTACAGAAATTATAAAGTTATAGACACTGACATTATAAAAACACTTCAATACATGTAGATGAATAACAGAATAGACTCAGCTAAGGATGTATAAAATTATCTAAAAGACATAACAGAGGTATTCTCCAAGAACGCAGTACAAATGGACAGGGTTCATATAAGAGGAGAGCTCTTATTCCAACACATATCTAATCAGACTTCCGTAAAGATAGAATAAAAGGAAAGAACTTAAATGATGACTAGCAATCTGCCATTACTATGGATATATACTAGTCATATGTTCTACTCATCTCTCACATTCAGTTTATCAATGAATACCTTATCTTATTTCCAACTAGTAATCATAGTGGACTTTTAAAGTATAAATGTGAGCACTTTATCCTTGTTTTAGTCATCCATTGCTTTTTATTGCATGTAGGAAAAATAATAATCTGCTCCAAGTCTCCCATTATCCCACTCTTCCTTTCCTTACAATATATCCATTACAATGACCACTTGTTATTTCCCAGAAAATCTCAAGATGCTTTCTGTCTCTTGGCCTTTGGTCTTACTCTTCCTTTTGCCTAGACTACTCTCCCCAACTCATATCCAGGCTTTTCACAAACCTTCCTCCTAGGTATTCTTCAGACTAATATTATATACCAACTTCTTAGGGATATTTACACATATAACAATAAGTATTTAATTTCTTTGGCTATTCTTTATCATAGCTTACTGTGTATCTTCTTTATAAATTTATCAGGATATGCAGGTTAAAAATTTTTGCATACTTGTTGTCTAACACAATGAAATATAATTTCCAAGAGAATACAGGTCTTTTCTATCCAGTTCCCCATTGCATTTCCATCATTATTATAGTGTCTAGTCTAGAACAAGATAAGTGTTTACTATATTTGCTAAATGAATATTTGTACTATTTCATTTGAAAGGATCCACTAAGATTTTAAAGCAATTCATTAAAAATAGTGTGCATTTTTACTTACATAGTTATGGTAAAATTTCAGAATTCAAAGGATAAAGAGAACATATTAAAAAAAATAGGAGAGCAAATTAACAATGAGCTGTCAAAGACTGGACACTTTCAGAACTCTGAAATCTAATTCAAAACACAACAAATAGGAATCTGCTTAATAAAGAAAAGGATAACTGAATTTTAGTAAGACAACACTGTGACATTTTTTATAACCATCTTATAACCCCCATTCTTCAGCATGGTGGCAGTGGCTATGAATATGATGGCCTACATTTTAGATGTGGCTTGCTGGAGACAATAGGCTAATAATAAGGAACTTGTTCTTAAAATACTGTGTTCATCTGTTTCGACCTGTCTGGTGGTTCCCTGAGGGATCACACAGAGACTCACATTTGTTTTGCCCCAATCTCAGGGTTCAAGTAAATTTCCAGGTTGCAGAGGTATCTGTCAAAATATTTTAGAACATACATTTCCATAACTACCAGGGAAGTGGGTGACACTTCCTGGTAGTTATGGAAATGTATGTTCTAAAATATTATGATGGGGCAAGCGGATGACAAATCCAAAATCCTGGAAAAGAGAAGGCTGAGAAGGCTCAGAATGAAAATATGAGTATTAAGTCACTTAAGAAAATCTTTTAGGTCACTGATTGATCACTGACACAATGATCAATCTGTGAAAACACAGAATTTAGTTAATATACACAAAAAGTAGTCATCACAAAAAGTTTTAAAAAGGTTGTTACAAAAATGGATAACTGCAGGCCTCAACAATCAACAATAGCAAACCCTGAGGAAAGGAGATTTAAGGTCCAAAATACTCTTCAGAATGTCGAGGTTAAAGTAGAAAATTTCAAGACATACAAACAGAAAAATAAATCCCATCCAGAGGTAAAAAAAGAAAAATGACTTAAGCTGTTCTTTGGGGAACCTAGATATTCAATTAACTACACAAAGATTATAATTTAACTTTCTAAAATATGCTCAAAGAGCTTAAGGAAACTGTGGACAAATAACTAAAGAAAAGCAGGAAAATTATGTATGAACAAATAAGAATATTAATAGAAATAGAGACTATAAAAAGGTATCAAAGTAAAATTCTGAAGATGTAAAGTACAGTAACTCCAATGTAAATATCACTGAAGGATTCAAGAAATTTAAGTAGGTAGTAGAAAATATCTGTGAACTTGAAGGTAAAAAATGGAAATTATCCACTCTGATAAGCAGAAAGTAAAAAGAAGGAAGAGAAGTGAACATAGCCTAAGGCTTTTGTGGGACACCATCAAAAATACCAACATACACATAGAAGTCTCAGAAACAGAAGAGATAAAGAAATGGGAATAAAACAGGTTTGAGAACCTAAGAGTCAAAAACATTTTAAATTTTATTAAAGATGTGCATCTACGGAGGGGGCGGAGCAAGATGGCCGAATAGGAACA